>NC_088359.1:31960000-32269166 GCF_036884655.1 Musa acuminata AAA Group
TTCCCCACACGGGGCGACGTCGCCGAGGCGACGTTTATTTAAATTATATATATATATATATATATATAGCGACGTCGCCGAAAAAGGCGACGTCATGTCGCCTCGGCAACGTCGCCGAGAAAGGCGCTGCGTCGCCTCGGCGACGTCGCCGAGAAAGGAGACGTCGTGTCGCCTCGGTGACATCGCCGAGGCGACGCGACATCGCCTCGATTTTATTTAAATTATTAATATATATTTATATATATTTATATATATATATATATATTATTTTATTATTATTATTCGTTCTGCCCGGTAACAGGCGGTCCGCATACCGATATCCCATCGGACCGGTACGTACCGCTCGTACCGGGCGGTACGGGTCGGTATGGCAAACCTTGCTTTCAACTACCTCCATCACTTCTTTTTCTTCTATGTGTTCAGTTCCATTGGCACATTGCCACATGCCTTAGTATTGACATAACTCACATAATGTGCATGATATCCACGCAACCAAATGAAATTATTGGTGTAGGCATCACCGGAACCCTAGTTAATGAATCTGCTTTGACAAGTCCAAAACCATTTTATATGTATTTTGCAAGGTTTATCCTGGTTATATGTATACATCCATCTCAATATTCTCATCTGAGTGATACCTTCTCTTTTAGTGTGTTATTTCTTAAATACCCAATATAAAGGATCACTACTCACTTCCTATGGAACTAAAGGGCACATCACAATTGCACTAGATTCCAAAAGCTTCTGGATGAAATATTAGCAATTTTCATTCTTTAATGTGCAAATATGTAGCAAAGCCTCTTGGATGAACTGAATTCTGTATTATGAAAAAACATTACTCATCATTCCTATATTTTTCATCTTTTTACCAATCCTTAAGATTGCTAGAGCTCTTTGGCACTTCCACAAGTGTGCCTGACTTGAATCCACCCAACACCACCCAAACCTTTGCGTGATACCTCCAAAAGTTAAATTTTAATGTGAATGGAACTCAACAACCACATTCAATCTCGTGAGATCCTAGTAAGAAAAGGATGGTTGGTTGTCCATCTTTAGATCATATCATTTCCCAATCGCCTAGCCACAGATGTGCAGGGATGTATCATGCCTCGTTTCAAAGCTCCACCATTTGTCAACGTGCTTTTGATGTTTTATGGCCGCATGGAGAATTTATTTTATTTCCTGAATGGTAACTTAGCTAAGATAGCTATGTTGGTTGTTTGTCATATGTATATCAGTAACATATCGTACCAGATCCTCTTTTGCTTCTCTAAACATTTCTCACTTTATATTCAACAAACGGTAATCTCAAGATCCTATCAATCACAAAAAAATCATAAATTGGACTAGGACAGCTGGTGGAATGACTTGATCAAGAATACTCGGTTGATGACCATATCAGCACGCTACTTGCATAATTTTCTGATGTTGAATTAGAAGAAAAACATATCACAAAGTAGGGTTTTGAATACCGGTCCGTATCTCGGTACGATACGTACCGGTATATACCATTGGTACGCTAGGGTGTACCATCGGTATGCCTCGATAATGATCGAAATCCAGGGCGGTACCGGTCGGTATGCCTCGATACCAGTCAAAACACTGGTACTGCCCGGTAGAGGATGGTCCGTGTACCAATATGCTCTCGGACCGGTACGTACCGCTCATACCGAGCGGTACACATCGAAATTGAGAACCCTATCACAAAGTACTCATGTCATCTAATCTGATATTATATGCACCATACTATCATAGCTTAGTTACTAAATTTGCAGAAGCTACTTCACTCAACTCCATAGCATCTCATTCCTTTGACCGAAGTTTAACAAAGATCACGCCTGATCAGAAAGTGTAAATCTATTATCTATTATACGAAGTAAAAAACGAGAATGTGATAAAGACACAAACCCATGATAAAGCTAAGAAGGTAAGGAACAGTAACATGAAGGTTGCTAGGTAGAGCCTCCAGGATAGGGATTAAAGGCTGCACTTGAGATTTGCCAAATGATGTTGCTGAAGGAAATGATACGTACATCAGTAACAACTTAGATAATCAAGAATTATTTTAAAAAATTTTGCAAGGACACCAAATAGCATTTGTGCTACAAACCTGGATTGACTAACACTAATACTAAGTCAATGTTAGGATTGCGAGCTGCAACAGCAAGAGCTAAGCATCCACCAAAGGAATCTCCAACAAGATATATAGGCTTATCCGGAGACATAGCATGCTCATTCTTCACTGAGTTCTCCACAAACTTTACAAGTCCTTAGTGCAAAAATACGATCCATTAGGATTAGGAAGACTTGTGCTTTTTAACAGTTTAGCATATACAAAACACCCCACAATCCACCAAAAGAAAAATAAACCACCCACAAAAACAAAAGACGAAAGAGAAAGTAATATGAAACAGTCTTCCACAATCAAGCATCATCTATAAGACAAACAAGTTAACAAGATGCAAACAGAAGCACTTTAAAAATCAGTGGAGGCAGGATGAATGTCACTTTGACTAGTAGTCAGAGAAAAGCTAAGAATTCATTTTTTTATCAAGCCGAGGCTGCACAAAAAGGATAACATTAAGAAGTTTCATATGCTAAAATATGTTCATGCCAGGGCATCAATAGATGATACAGCCAGGCAATGAAGGAGTTTGAAAAAAACAACAATTGACAACAAGACATTGCTTGACTCATTCATACGCACCACTAGGAACAGAAAGAACAACAAGCCATAATGTACTAACAATCTGGGGTTAGTTACATGAATCTTTTTTTTCAAAATTTGGTGTAAATCCATGATCACAAGATCCGACCAAGTAATATACAGTCTGTCAACTGTATATTGCAACGTCCTTCTTCTATGCCTGGGATTGAACAAAAAAAAACACATGCACAGGCATAGTTTAGTTGATTACCACAAAATGAAACATTCTAACATGATCCTTATGCTGTACTTTTAAATGGGAGTAGAAAAAACTTTCTTGGTCAATGACACATACCCCATTACGTACTACCATAATAATAAGTTGATGGACCCTATATTACAACCACAAAAGAATAAATAACAAATATAGGGAAATTAATAATGCCAATTCAACACTCAACTTACTAAAAACAACTCAAAAAGGGTTACTAAATCTATTTTGATACCCCAACTTCAAGGATGAATTCAAAGTACCAAGTGATAGTTTTGCTTATCTGCCTTAAAATTGGATAGTTTTGCTTGCATATATAAAACGAAGCTCAGGAAACATTTCTTTATCACTCACTCCATCTCAAATACAAAGGGATCATCATGTAACCAAGATGAGCTTGGTCCCCAAGGGCACTTCACAATTGTGAGAGCCACCAAAAGCATAATGATCCATTCAGAATAAATATATTTGAAAAACTATGGTGCATGGCCTCTCTCATTGAGGGTTTTATCACCACATACATAATTCTTATGAACTCTAAGCGGCCCATCCATGATCACCTATTTGATCTGTATCAAAAATCCACCATTGCAGTAATGATTAAAAGGGGTTTTCCTAAGGTGGCTAGCTACTAAGTCTCTATGCATCTTTAATCATTATAGGTGTCCGACTTGTTCAATAGGTGTGGTAATTATTCTTAGAGGTGACTTTTGTGGCTTTATGTTAAAAGAGCAACAAATTACTACTGAAGAAGGATCGTTTTCCTTAAAATGTAGATCCTATTTGTCCAAGGTAAGCAAGCATGTCTATATAAGCTTTTGTCTTAGTCGATACCACATAAGGACAGACATTTCTTACAAACACTCCCTAATTGTTTTTAATCTTTTCTTATAAATCACAAAAAAAGTTGTCATTTAAATGAAAACCAGATAAATTATTGTATCCACTATAAGAAATAAAAAATGCTGATGCACAACAAATTCTTTTTAGATAGCTGTAGAAGTAAATTCATCAGATTTTCTTGTAAATCTACTCTAGCTTACAAGACTAATTGAATCAAAAATAGAAAGAAAAAAATTATCTGGCATAATACATTACATTGATTCCAAGAAATATTACATTGCAATTTATCCCATAATCTAGCAATAGATACATCCATAGAGAAACAGTGAAAACATTTGTAGCAGAAGGAATTGCCAAATAGAAGGAAGTGCTCAAACACACAGATTAAAGAATGATCCAAACCTTCGAATGGTGTTCTATCATTTATCGGGATGTGCAAGCACCTTACTTCGAAAACCCTGTAGATCAGAAAAAATGGAAAGAATACCGATCATAAACATAATCAGAAATTGGGAACAAAAATTCACTGGATAAAAAAAAAAACAAAAGTTGTTAAAATCAGGTAATGCAACAATGGCGAAGGTTATTCAACAAAAGACAAATAATAAAGATTTGTAAAATCTTGCGAAGACTTAGTTCCCAATTTCTTGCAGAACTCAACGAGCTAAATTCATAAATCCACTCATTCATACTGCGTAAGCATCTTACTTTCCAAGAGATTTGTGATGCAAAACCAACCCCATTCCAACGCCATCGGTACCTGCACAAAAAGAGTCGGGTCAGAAACGTATCCTAGTAGATATGAATCAATCGCCAATCTCGTAGAGATTGTACAAGTTCATGAACGAAATAATACTTCCGTTCAAAAAACAAACAGAAAAATAAGATCGAGAACCAGAATTAAAGATCACCAGGCAAGAAGAGCAGCAAAGGCGAGTCCCTTATCGGCGCTCCGCATTCGACAGGGCAGAACCAGCGAGGAGGGCCACCGTCGGGCTTATCGATCGCCTTGGCGGCGTCGAAGTAGTCCTTGACGCTGACGGCCCCGAACCCATCATCATAAAGCACGTCCAATCCTCCATTCTCGGCACCGGACACCTTCTTCACCTGTTCAGAGTGACCGAACGACCGCCGAGCCCGGTCCGACTCCAAGCGAGGCGCATCCCTCGCCCGACTCTCGCTTACCGCCGCAAGCCGAAGCCTCGGTCTGGGAGGGCGAGGCCGACACGGCGAGAATGGCAGGGAAGGGAGCGCGGGGAACGGGGACGAAGACAAGGACATGTATGAAGGACGAGGCGACGAGAATACGGGCGAGACGGAAGATGGAAGCGATCCAAAAATGAAAGTTGGCAAAGATGGCCACGATTCGTCAAACTATAAATTAAGCCGGTCAATTTACCGACCGTTATAATTACCAAAAGGTTTAGAAAGAAAGACTAAAAAAAAGCCCCAAACATAATAATAAATCAATTTGTATTTTTTTTTTTCACTTAAATATCCATCCAACCTTTATATAAGGATATTTTTTTTCCTTTAGGAACGATAAAATATATATTAATATCTTAAATCTCAAAATTATATTATAAAATTTAAACCCTCAAAATCGAGTGTCACTTTATTATTATTATTATATATTAAAAATATTATTTTTTTATAAAAAATAAATAACAAAGACGAAATTGAAGCTCAGAACGTTACGATAAACTATCAAACTCTTTATCATCGACTAAAATAGTCGGCGCCTTGGAAGTCCATCTACTATAGTTTTACAAAAATTATCAAGTTATTTATATATATATATAATATGAATTGTTTATACTTGGATGGTGTTCAAAAAGAAAAATGAGGACAAATTAGAAGGATGAAAAGTTGGGATTCCAATAGCTTGTAGCATGGTTTTCTCATCCCAACTACTCGTTTCAAAGCCCCACAAGTCATCGTCGTATTTAGCAGCATGGTTTCTTCTTGATCTTTGTGATTGGATTATGTGGCTGTGGATCGTTAGATGAGGAGAGGTGCACCAAAGCAAGCCTTACCTTCTACTTCGGGAGGAGGTTGACACAGACACACGGCGTCGTAGCGTGAACGAAACGTCTCGAGAACGAAGACCTCATGAAGAAGAAGATAGCAAGAGGGAGGCGACTACTGTGTTCAGATTCTTTGATGCTTGCTTGCTTACAGTTCCAATTGTGAGCAGGTGTGGATCAAAAAGAAAAGGAAATTATTATTATTATTATTATTATTATTATTATTATTATTATTATTATTATTATTATTACAGTTCCAATTGTGAGCAGGTGTGGATCAAAAATACTTTCATCATAAAAATATTTTATGATGAAAGTATTTTTTTCTTTCTTTTGATTCTTTGATTAAAAACAAACCATTCGAAGGATAAAATTACTTTTAAAAATGAAAATATTTAGAAATTAAGGGTTAGTTTATCAATAAAAATGTTTTGTATATTAATATATCTCAATATTAGTTGTGATCTGAAACATCACACTGAAAACCTCCTAAGATTTAGACACCCAAAGTCCTCGATTCGACACCCAGAAAGCTGAATCAAAAGACACTACAGTTGAGATCTTATCATCATCTTGATACTGTACAACAACTGTGAATGCACTCACTCTTCTGGTGGCACACTGAGTCGAGAAGCTGTTTGCAGACTCCACTGCTGTGTCTCTCGTCGGTGCAGCTTCCGTTGTCACTCACTTCCGTTGCCAACCTTTTCTTATCGTATGGGGGAGAACACAAACAGATCATATCATTCTATGAACCTTCAAACACACGATTACTGTAAAACCCATGCACGAGTGAGGTGAGACGGTGCAAAGATGCATTCCGATCGAAATTAGCAATGGAGTGATGCATGGACGATAGATAGCTTGCACGTACAAGAAAGATTGCTGCAATTAATTGAGAGGAGAGGGGAAGGGGGTAGGAAGGTGGAAACATCAACGTCGCTGTTTCTTGTGGAGAGCTTCGCTACGAGATTGCATTTTCCGTGGGCAAGAACAAGTGTGATTTCCATGTCTGAAACCGAAGATCGATCCACAAAAAGTATTCGATTGCTAACGAGCAAAATCCGAAAAAAATTATTTCGATCAATCGACTCAATGGCAACACTGTCCTAACATAATTAAGGTATAGAATAATTTATCTATTTTATTTTATTAAATCTGATATTCAAAATATTTTAAAAAAAATTCATCATCATCTTATATGTCAATTTAAATTATCATCGATATATAATATATTATCATGATATGACATAATAAGATAACTGACTAATTTATTTATTTACGAATCAATTTGATGAGATAATCGATCCGTTAATTTACTGAGCTTATGTCTAATTTAACAAAAGTACTAGAAAAAAATATCGTTGACGTCTTAATTAGCTCGATGTAGCCCGAACCTATATACGTAGGGTTGTTTGAAGTATTCTCATGATATGATATAATGAGATAACTGACTAATTAATTTATTTACGAATCAATTTGATGAGATAATCTATCCGTTAATTTACTGAGCTTATATCTAATTTAACAAAAGTATTAGAAAAAAATATCGTTGACGTCTTAATTAGATTGATGTAATCTAGACCTGTATACGTAGGGTTGTTCGAGATATTCTCGAGAGGAAACATTAAACTTTTTAGGCATCACATCTGTACGAAAAGCAAAGTCAAAAGAGATTTCTTGACCTAGTTGATCCGACAATCAAGTTAATAACCCGAGATATATTAGTACAGACATAAATAGTTAAACGAAATCATCTTTCTCTATGTTAACGACAAGCTTTTATGTCTAATCGTAAAGGGCAAAAAAAAGCTTGCAATTATGTTTTTTTACCATAAATGGTAAGAATAAAGCTCGTAGTTTTCTTTCTTATCATAAATGATAAGTAGAAAGTTTATGATTATTTTTATGATCATAAATAATAAGAACGTTTCTATTCATCTTTTAGCACACATGACGACGATGATGTATTGGATGATTAACCGATAATATATCCCCTATAAATCAATCTAAATCATATTTAACTGACAAGATAATGTAAAAATCTTATTTGGAATCTCTCATTCTTTATTTATCCTTTGTAAAAAAAAAAAAATAATAATAATAATAATAATAATCATATAACTCTAACATTAGCATAACCCAATGATTTCAAATACTCTTTTATCGTTTGAAATATTATCTCGATCCAAATTAATATGTACTCAATTCTAACTTAACAAAAGTATACCCACTACTATAAGTCAATCAATGGAGTTTAGAGGATGTAAAAGGTTGTATCGACATCTTTTGTCTCCTTTCTTTCGAGAAGGGGAGGAGATGGGCGTGCACGTGTTACAATGCCACGTCGTTTTCTTCTAGAAGGGCCTGTCCACTAGCGTGGAAGTCAACTCGAACGGGCCAATGAACAGAAGATATAATACTAATAATGGTGACATCATAAGGCAAAGGCATGTGGAGAAATGGTGTCGAACGCACACCACCGCCCGACCACGTTTGACGTCTCGTGGGATCGCCTCTTCCACGGACGGAGCACCGTTCATCCTCGGTGCGTGTGGTGGGCCACCCCACCATTCCTCCACCTCGGCAATCATTTCATTCAGTATTTTGATTTGTTTTTTTTTCCTTTTTCTTTTTTCTATCTCTTGCTAATAATTCAAAAAAATGATAATAAAAGAAAGATAGTTACATCTATTCAGATCAGATCAAAATAAAAAGGTAAGAGTATATATATGTTGTTCAGGAAAAGAGTGATCTGTCACAGTGGATGATAGCAACAGCGTTCCAGCTCAGCCACAGCCACCTTCTCTCCTCTCGCCTCTTCCCGGTATATAGTTGCACCTCGGGAGGCTCTGCTGGTGCCACCACATCCGCACCTCCCATGGAGACCTCAGGAGACTCCGAGGCAGCTTCCGATCCCGTCGCGGAGGACGACGACGACGACGATGACATGGAGTCCTGCTGCTGCATCGACGACGACGACGATGACGACGACGCTGCTCGCGCCAGCTCATGCTTCTCGGAAGGTGAGTCGACCGATCACGACGGCGGCCGTGAAGAAGAAGCCCAAGACGAAGAAGGTGACGGTGATGACGGAGCTCCTGCGGAGGACTGCAGTACGTTAACGCGGTCATCATCGGGGGCGGAGGAGGAGGAACGGGTGGTGGATCCCGGAGAAGAGAACAGGCTATTCTGGGAGACTTGCTTGGCTTCGGGATATCCTTAGAGAAACGGGCTCTCTCTCTCTCTCTCTCTCTCTCTCTCTCTCTCTCTTCTCTCTTCTCTTCTCTTCTCTTCTTCATGTATTGATAGGTTTCTGTGGAAATTAGTGACTTAAAAATAAAGCATCTAATAATTATTTTTCTTTTGTTCTTTGAAGTGCACAGATGTACCAATAAATATCTTTTTGAGGACCAGATGACATGGGACTTGACCTAACCTTCATTGCCTTCTTCTTGTCTTTGGACCAGCAGCAAGCAGATTACAACATTCCAACACCAATACTTCCATCACCAAAACGATGACCAACCAAACCCAGTCAACGTACTATTTTAGAAGCTAATTAATATAATATATATATATATATATAATTATAATTTCAACACAACACGAAACTAAATCTTTATGGAGTCTGGAAAAGCAAATGATTTTGATCATGTTTGGATCAGAAAAATCAGCAATATAGTGGAAGGATAGACCCAAAAAACCCAATGAATTATGCAAACACCAAAGAAAAACTTGCTAATATCTTGTGGTTTTTTACTTTGCTCGTAAAGAGGAAAATATTAGAATTTGAGATTATGGAGGGTTTAGATGGAGATGGAGATGGAGCCTTCAATATGATCCAACTCCACTCAAATGAGACCAATCATATAAAAATTGGATGATAATATCAAAACCCTTTGAGCCATCATCATCAATGAAAGGATGTTGGATAGATAAGTCCATCATCTCCCACATCAAAAACGAGTCGGATTATTGTTTCGGAAAATCTAGTAGTATTCGAAAAATAGAAACCATACATTATAATGATCAAGCAAAGCTTAGATCGTCCTGTTTTCATTGCCTAATTATTTTCCTATATATATATCTTAATGATTGTTTTCATGGGAATTACTAATGTTGTTCACTTGTCCATGAGTTAATAATACCAACAAAAATTATACTTGGGCCAACAGCTTCCTAATTCTCATAGAAATAAAATAGATCCCCTACTCTGTTGAAGAGATACGTAAGTAGATCCCGAACGTGTAGTTGATGTCTGACAATTTATTCTTGCACGAAGTGAAAGTCGATAGCTATGTGTTTTATCTATGAGTGGAATACTAGATTAGCACATAGATAAGTGGCTCCAACATTGTCATAATATATTATACGAGTAGATATGATGTTAATGCTAAATTCTTTGAAAAGATTCATGACCCAATTGAGTTCTGCAACAGCGGTGGCTATGACATAATATTCAGCTTCAGTTGTAGAACGTGCAGCTATCTTTTGCTTTTTAGAGCTTCAACTGATTGGATTAGATCCAAGGAAGAGAATATACCCCGACGTGGATGTTCTGTCATCAAAATTTCCTACCCAATCAGCATCGGCAAAGGCGTGGAGATTAAGGGGGGAGTGTTTGCAGAAAAAGAGGCCATGATTGATAGTCCCGTGAAGATACCGTAAGATTCGTTTGATTGCAGACCAATGCATAGTAAATGGTCGATGCATAAACTGGGATAGTTTATTGACCGCAAATGAGATATTTGGATGAGTGAGAGATAAGTACTGTAAGGAGCCAAGGACTTGACGGTATTGAGTTGGGTCTGTAGTAGGGCTTCCATCACAAAGTTTGAGTGACTCGCCAATAGACAAAGTTTGTGCCACCTACTCCATCACATATACATCATTGGGGTACACCATCAATCTCGAAAAGTCTTTACGTCCCGTCATGTTATTTTTATAGAAACTATATTTTCATTTCACAACCCAACCCTGAGTCTCCTACTATGCCACAAACTTTTTGGGATACACCATCAAGCTGTCGTCTATCTCATTAATCGTATGCTCACTCCAGTCCTTAAGTATGAGTCATCATTTGAAAAATTATTTCATAAATCCTCGAACCTTCAAAAACTTAAAGTGTTTGGTTGTCTATGTTATCCATGGTTGCGTCCATATGCCTCACGTAAGATAACATCAAAATATAAACCTTGCGTTTTCATTGGATACTCCCTTGATCATAATGCCTTTTGATGCTATAAACCCCTTGAAGTTATTTACACTGATGTTTAGGGCCCCGCTCTAATTACTTCCTTTGACAAATTCAGATTTTATATTATTTTCGTAGACTATTTCATCAAATACACATGGTTATACCCTCTTCACCATAAATCTGAAGTTTCAATAGTCTTTACCAACTTTCGATGATTGGTCGAGAACTTCTTTCAGTCTAAAATTAAGATTGTTTACTTTGATGGTGGCGACAAATATCAAGCCCTCACATCTTGCTTATCTGATTGTGGTATACAACACCTCAAGTTACCTCCACACACTCCTCAACTCATCGGCTCTGCTAGTTGAAATTGGTCTCACTCCTCCACTCATTTTTATTTCTCAATTCGACGAACAGAATCATATCTCAATTGAATTCTTTCTTAATTCCTTTAAGTAATAAAAGTCATACATATTAATTGGATTAGATCTGGGAAGATCTCATCAAATTCCCTCCCAATTATTAATTACATTGGATTAGAACCTAAATTTAGAGTTGACATGTCTTCCCAAGAGAGGATATATAGCAGTTGCTCACCATAGGCCAAAGAAGGAGATGCTAAGAACCCACACTCACTCCATGCAAGATTTGAACCCCAAAAATATAAATTGTATAACGTTATTATTTATTATGATGGATATATATATAATTGATCCCTTACCTACCCAAGTGCTAACTATATGCCTTGTGAAGCTTGTGTGAAGAGTGATGTCAAGACATGGAGCAGTTTGTGTGAAGCTTGTGAGCTTATCACTCATGGGAGCATTAATTGAAGGCTGCAATGTCGGGTGGAAAGAAGAATAAATGGAAACAAGTAGAGATTGCCTTTGAATTCGAAATGACCCAAACACAATTATGATGATGTTTTTGTATGTATGTATGTGAAGAAAAGAGAAATATCGAGTGAAACAATGATCAAGAAAGAAAGAGGTTTTTTCTCTTAATAAATAGCTGCTTTTTTTTTCTTTTAAGAATTCTTAGGTGTAACCATATATGCCTTCAACTCAAGAATAATCATAGAATTTGGATAATTTTGATCTTCCAATCTACTGCACACTTCAAATAAGGTTGGGGTAGAGTATAGTGAATCTATTTGATGACATGTCCAAAAATCTATCTACGATCCTCTTTCGATGCTCGAGTTGGTAGAGACGACGATAGTATAGTACTAAAAAGAGAATAATATGCATGTTGATGATGATAGTAATCGTCGATCCACCTTAGAATATTCTCTACAATCGTAAGATCGATTAGTAGTACATACACATAGGACATTAGTGATGATGGTGTACCAGATATACTCATCAAAGATATACTCATCGAAAAATTAGAATAGAATTTGTTGTCATGGTGATTTTGTCTTGATTGACTACGACTACCATAGTACAGTAGCAATGTGTGGTGTTGGTGAGTGAGCTCGACGATGAAGAATGTTGGTGTAGTGCCACTTTCTCAAAGTTTGAACTTCTCGCTTGTAAGGCCCGATTGGAAGGAAATATGTCGCATTCGCTTGATGAATCGGTCATAAACAACAGCTCATGAGCACCCAAATCACAGTCATGTGTCCAATCGGGCTTGGTGGAATGAATGGCGATGGAGAGGATTGAACATCACTTTGAAAAGGAAGATTAGGTTTGAGTGGCACAAAAAGAAAGTTGGTTTTAGAATTCCTATATTTTTAGGATGACATATTAAATATTTATTTCAAGGTGGATTATGATTAACCTCTTATCTCCGAATCATATGTGTGTAAAGATGTCGTAATTGAGGTGCTTCTAAAGGGAAAACGTTAAGTTGCCACTTACATAAAAACTGAGGTCGTAAGATGTTTCCCAATCTTATCTCTTTAATATCCAAATTAGTAGTCCGAAGTAAATAAATATGTAAAAAATGATCTATGCTATAAGAAAATTTTATACTTAATTATAGAGAGACGAAATATTATGTGAAGAGGGCATCCTTAATTATCTCTAATAATCTATCTTTATCCTTTTGTCCACACAACTATTCCTCGAAATTTTTGACGTACACAAAGGATCAAAACTCAAGATATAATTTTATCCATTATATTTGATGATTATCTCCATGAATGTAAAAAAAAAAAAACCAAATCATGTAAATATTATATTATCTTCTCTGATCTGAGTCTTATCGCTGATTTCTGAATTTTCTGCTTTGGTTCGAAGGTCTTTTTCTTCTCTCGAACACTGGCTCGCTCTCGAATATCGAGGAGGATGGCGGTGTTAGATTGTTTGGTCACTGTTTAAGCGGATAATTGAAAGGATAATGTTAGAATAAGTAGTTTCGCCTGTGGAGAAAGAAGCAAAATACAAATGAACGCCACCGACACACTTCATCATCCCCATGGCGGCCGCAGTGCGTGCATGGCCCGCTACAGCTTTGAGAAGGAGACTTTTTTGGCGTCGCCACCAGTGGTTGCATGCACCAACTGCCACGAGATGAGCTCCGACAAAGAACAAGGACAGCTATTATCTGCGTTTGTATATATGCAGATGGTTGCAAACGATAGGTATCAGCACATGAAAAGACGAATAAAGTGATGGCTAACTTTAACGACCAAGTCAATCTTAGATCAATGTCTTTCTTCTTCTTCAATATTCATAAAGACCTTCAATCTTAGGTCTTTTTTGTCGTCTGCTATAAGGTGGAAGACATGAAGAAGCATGTCACTCTGTCTAGATGAGGAGACTCCAGGGTGTCTCGGAGATATACCGATCTTTTAAGTCTCTTCCCACACTTCAACTTATATCTTTATGGCTTCATTTTTAGATAATTTTTTTATCTAAAATATTTTAATATTTTCTCTCTCATCACATGAACAATAATATATATGATTGTGATGATATCGGTGATGTTCGGATCAACCCGATTCAATTTAAACCGAGGTGTGTAAAAAGTTCAATATGGTCGAAGGTTTAAACGCTTCCATTATGAATGAGGGAGGCTCGTCGACTACGAGGTGTATAAAAAATTTAATGTGGTCAAAGGTTCAAACGCTTTTGTTATAGACGAGAGAGACTCATCGACTACGAGGTATGTAAAAAGTTCAATGTCATTGAAGGTTCAAACACTTCCTTTATGGATGAGAGACTCGTCCTAGTCGACTTATACAAAGACCAATAGTAAACAATAATTGATCTCGATTATCATATCCAGCTTTTTATAGTAGGCAAATCAAATGATTCATTTGACCTATTATTTTGGACTACGTTTGAAATATATTTCGACATTGATTGTATTGTCACGTGTCGAGTTGCGACGGGAGTAAATATTTTTTTTATTAATATACATAACCACGAAGAACTTGGAAAATTTTAAATGTGTTACATACACGTCTATGAAAAGAAAAAGATTGATAACGTCTTGTCGTCGGCTAGCTCATGCGGTTAGCTAGTCATTTAAAGCGTTCGTCCCAACACATCTCGTCTCGCCACCAATCATGCACGATGACGAAAATTATTTCTCATCTTTTCTTTGATATGTTAATTTCTATACGATCATGACTCAAAAAAAAAAAGAAAAGAAAAAGGAAGTGATGAGACAAGACAGATCACCTAAAGATGCCTTCATCCTCTTCCACGGGTCATCTTTGTATAGATTAAGTGATATCTCGGACTCAAGACATGCTAAGATTTGTTCTCAAGAGGCTTTCACTGTTGATCCTTACTATATTATATTAAATCTCAAAATAAAATTCTTAATTTAGTAAAGAACTCCAAGTTTTTCTTCTCCTACGACATTTCGTAATTCAATTATCGTGAGTCGTTTATGTTTTCTAAATTTATTTTAAATATTTACTGACTTGAACGTCGAAGACATGTTGAAAGCTCGGAACTTGGCCTTCTATCTCCTCCTCCACCGCCTAAAAGTACTAGTAGTTAGAAGGACCACCATCAATTATTTGTGAAGAAGAGAAAAGAATGGTTCCTTGAGCTACAAGATAAGAGCAATGGCCTCGGTAGGCCACGTTCCCTCTCGTCGACTATGAGAGCGACTCTACCTCGTGTGTCTTCGTTTTCACTATAAATCTAATTTTGACGTTCATTTACTCTCCACATTGATCTTTGATTCCAATTAGTTGCAACTCACCAGTGTTTTGGTAGTTGTTCATAAGTCAAGTAGTTGACGAAAGATTCCTTGTTAATGTTGAGGCATATGATTAACCTATGTGATCTCTTCATAAATCTTTTCTTAGGTCTTCACTGAAAGATTATATCTATCCATATATATATATATATATAATGTAGTCTATATAAGGGGCAGCAAGTGAAGCTTATGTTAGCGGAAAAGAAGACTGGCAGTAGAGGAAGCCTCATTTGGAAAGGGGGACGCGACCAGAGATGATGAAGCGGAGCTTTCTTCTCCTGTTGGCCGTAGCGATAGCTCTTGGAAGTTGTGCGAGAGACCAAGCTGAAGGCTTGAAGAAGGGCTTCTACAAGAAGAGTTGCCCTCAGGCTGAGGAAACCGTTCGGAGCATCATATGGAATCACGTCTCGAGCAACTCGGAGCTGCCTGCAAAGTTGCTGAGGCTGTTCTTCCATGACTGCTTCGTCAGGGTACGTACGAGTAAGTTTTGTTCGAGGAAAGGGAGAGGTCGGCAAATAACATGCATGCGCATTCGCATTCTCGATGACAGGGTTGTGATGCCTCCATCTTGATCGAGTCGACCTCCGACAATGTTGCCGAAAAGGACGCAGGCCCGAACCTATCGCTAGCAGGCTTCGATGTCATCGAAGAGGTGAAGACGGCATTGGAGACGGCATGCCCGGGGACGGTCTCGTGCGCAGATATAGTTGCATTGGCGGCGAGGGACTCTGTCTCCTTCCAAGTACTGTTCCTGAGCTAAAACTACAGTGGTTGTGGTCATCGATGGTGGCGCTCACGGATGCATACATTTGCAGTTCAACAAGCTTCTGTGGAAGGTGAAGACCGGGAGGAGGGACGGCACAATCTCCCGGCGATCGGAGGCCCTCTCCGACCTCCCTTCGCCGGCCTCAAACTTCTCGGTGCTGGCCGGGCAATTCGCGAACAAAGGCCTCCACGTCAAGGATCTCGTCGTCTTGTCAGGTATAGTTGGGTCGACCATAGGCCGATCCCGTAGTAAATTCGAGTCGGCGTCACGCGTCTACTGCTTCATGCACTGTGCGAGGTAAACAACGGTTGTTGATAACGTTCGCTGTGACGAGGACGACCGCTGGCGTCGTGCAATCATACACAAGAAGCACTGTGGCATGATTCATGGCGGCCGGTGGTCGTTGGGCTGTCTCATCGACGAAACCGGGTTCCGTCGTGCAAGCAGTGCCGAGGGGAATAGCCAAAATTATTTTGGATCTGTAGCGGCGTCGCTTGATACGACGACAGCTTGTGGGGGGTGCAACGTGGGCTCGCCGAGCGACTAGACTATGTCGACATTGCTTTTACTGTTGTTGCTTTAACGAAGGGGAGGAGGAAGGAAGAAGAAGAGGAAGGGTACTAGCAATTCGTGTTGAAAACCTACTTTGACTGCAGGTGCACACACCATCGGGGTCGGGCACTGCAACCTGTTCAGCCAGAGGCTGTACAACTTCACCGGGCAGAACGCGGAGAACGACACCGACCCGTCGCTGGACCCGACCTACGCGGCGTTGTTGAAGACCAAGTGCAGGAGCGTGGCGGACAACACCACGACGGTGGAGATGGACCCGGGGAGCAGCACCGACTTCGACAACCACTACTACGCCAACCTGCAGGAGAAGAAGGGGCTGTTCGTGTCCGACGCCGCACTCCTCACGAACCAGCGGTCGGCCAAGCTGGTGGGCAAGCTGCTGCACCCGGGAGACTTCTTCGACGACTTCAAGAACTCGATAACCAGGATGGGAGCCATCGGCGTGCTCACCGGCACCGACGGGGAGATCAGGAACAAGTGTAGCGTCGTCAACTCCTGAAACCTGATGTCACTTTCTCATGAACAAGTGTAGCTGTTATCTACTCGTTGGATGTCGTAATTGATAAGATGGTTGTTTAATAACGTTAAGATGGGTCATTACACATTTCTAACTTAAATAGGAGATCAGAATTTCTATGTTACCGAAACAATACGTTGGTTGACGACATCCTCATGCACTGAGTATACATACACAAATCGATCGATCAAAAACTTCACATGTACAAGAAGGAATTTACCAGTAGTGTGTTTTGTTGTAACTCTACTTTTACAAACATAACAAGATTGATTGGTAGCTTACCGATGATGTACAGGAGGATTATTTCGAAGGTGATATGACAAATTACATTACCGGAGGAGGGAGGAACAATACTAGTACAACATTGCACACTAGGCAAAAGCGATGAGGTAGAAATTTCTCCTGTTTAAGGTCGGTGCTTCATATGTAAGCAAGAGAACTCCTGTCATTAGCAGACTGTGGCCGGCCTCGAGTGGGCGTAGGCGGTCTCTGAATATTGAGCTCCTGCAAAAACATTGTATCCAAAGATGAAGGTTGGTGGGTCAATCCAAGGAACATCTTTTTTATCCGAAAAAACAAAAGCTGATAGAAATAGAATATCAAACATGTTCTGGTAAAATGGAATAGACTGTTGTGTCCGAGCTAAATTTTTCTTTTTTAACTACACCTTTTGCAATTTCAGATTGTTTCTAAATCTTCTTATATCAGAAAAAAAAAGTTATAAATAAGTAATTTATCACGAAAACAAAATAGAATATTGAACATGTTTTTAAATCTTCTTATATCAGAAAACTCTGAAATTATGTTCTATATTGAACATATCGAACATGATATCAGAGTGTTCCTCCTTTGGCCTAAATGGTATACAAGGTAAAACACAAAAGTATCATGATGGCACTATTGATAAGGGCCGAAGAATAACTTCACACAAAGATGATTCATATTCATGTGATGTGACCGTTAGTTCTGACCTGCATCCATGTGTCCTCTACGGCATGCTCAGGTGAAGACTCGGGTGACTGAAGCGGTGGTGGAAGCGGATGAATCAACTTGGGAACTACCACTAACCCCCTTCCAACAACGAGTATTGCCCCAGCATTATTTGCCGTACCTGATGCAAGTTACATCGCAGTGAAAAAGCAGTATTTACGAATGCATTGTAACAGAAGGAAAGACGATGACAACATTACCACAATAATTAGTTGCTGAAAACAACGTGATTAACTGTCCCTGAGCAAACCGTTCGAAACCATCCATCACACATTCATGAGCTCTTATGATGAGCTGTAATTTGTTTCTCTTACAGAATTCAGTGACTCGGTCAGGCTGCAAGTTCAAAGGACTTCACGATTACTTCTAGGCAGCTACAAAAAGATAAAAGTAGAGCCTAAACATAATCGATCCATTCAAAACAATGTTGCTATAGGCAAGCAAGTGAATGGGGCACAGAAACAGACTTGAGACAATGTATACTATCATGTGCTATGTATATCATCACATGAATAAAATGAGAATAAAAGTAGACAGCATCCTTGAGTGCATTTTACAATTACTTGTGAATCTTGCAACCATTGTCATCAAGTCAAAATTAGCATTGTTGAACTGGCTGCACACAGATAATCTGGAGTAAGGGCCACATTCACATGGGTTTGTCATTTATAAGTCTGTCACCTAACTTCTATGTGTCAGAACCATTTCACAAGTATCTGAGTCACAAAAAAAATACAGGCAACCATGGATTGCCACGGGACATGTTTCTTATTACCATGATTTTCTTTTCTCATCCCTTTTGCCTATAAATATACAATTGTGTTAAAATTAAGCTTATCTCTGGACGTAACAATGTAGAACTTATTATCACTGTTCAAGTCAATGGCATGCGAATCCTCCATAATATAACATGGGAACTGGCTAAATTGTGTTCCCAAAGGCTGATGTGAAGTGTAAAGGCATAATGTAAATTTAGCAATGAGCAGTTGTTTTTGTAGTTTGGTAAGTTTGCATCAAGTCTGGTTAATACCCAGAAAAGTGAAAGGAAAAAGGAGGGAAGGCCACACTAAACATATTCATAATGTTTGAAAGTCAAAAAGCAAGACTTCAAAAAAAAAAAACAGAAAATTGCATATGTTTGCTTTAAGCTAAGACCAAATTCTCAGGCGTTTTTAACTCCAGTTTCTAGGTAGTATCCGATGTTTTTAACTCCAGTTTCTAGGTAGTTTCTTAGCATGAAGCAACCATAGTGATAGTTAAGCATGTAAAGCAATTTATAGGACATCAACTAATGATTGGTAAATTATGCATCAAGCATCACAATTTAAGAGTAACCTTGTAGTCATTCAATAAGCAAGCAGTCTCATAAAAAATGATATATAAATATACCCCAAAAGTGACCAGGCCAGGTCCCCTGGCATTTGGTCTCAAACCCTCTATGCTATCATTCTCTGTGGGATCAGACCTGAAAATTGAACGATCATCAGTATAAATTTTCAAAGGTGTGACAGATATGATGTAAATAGGAGTTGCATAGGACTTAAGTACCAAAGAAGGTCCATTAGAATAATAGATCCAACATCCATGGTAATGGGCCTTTCAAGCTTCTCTATCTGCTCGACAGAGTTTATAGACCTCCCAATACCACCATGCATACAGATAATCTTCTTCTCTATGAGAGCAGCAAGTGGAAGGTAGTTGAAAAGTTGATTAAATCGAGTCCATGCCCATATCCCATCATTTTCCCCCTGAAAAACTATCTAATTAGCAATTTCTGATCATACAACCATGAAGGTATTTATAGTCATTTATCTTCCTACCATTCTCTCAATGCATTCAAGACGAAAACCAAAAAGAGCGTTGATGTCAGCTGCTTCATGGTTTCCTCGGATCAGATGGACATTCTCCGGATACTCTATCTGTATCCATTTGTTAAGTTTTATTGCAAAATTTAGAAAGGTGCATATGATAAGAAATTTCAAGAGCCAGAACTTACTTTCAGTGCAAGTAGCAATGTTATTGTTTCCAAGCTATGCTGACCTCGGTCCACATAATCCCCCAAAAACAGATAGTCTATGTACCTGAAATACAAAATGACCATAGATACAGAAAAGCACAAAGCCACTGCCTATTATCACAGCACAAAAAATATATAGGCAAGTATTCCGGTCTGCATGATTAAATTTCTATTAGTCAATATATGACGAGGAATAAAAGTCCCATGTCCTGCTTGATCTAGAATGTGAGTTCTCAAAAGAGTTATTGAGGGATTAGAATCAAGAAATGGTCATTTTGCGTGTAGTCGCTCTTCGACATAGCTAAGAGCTGTATGAAACAACTAACGTAAAGGTACAGTCATCCAAGGCCACAAAAACCTAATAATTTTCAGATGGCTGACCACTTTTGCTCAAAATGATTTTATTGAACTATGCTAAATAAATAAAGAATCCATTCCCTGCATTGAAGATTTGATGGTGCCACAAACAAACTAGAGTTACTAGATAACCTGCAACACCTTCCGGTGTGCAATATGGCTTTACCACATTAAAAAAATAGCATGTCAGAGAATGACAAGAGGGAGCAAAAGGCAAAAGTTGCCTAGTGATGCAGTTAAAACACCAGCTGCATAAGCTTGGTCTTCTTGACGGTGATATAGAGAAGGTTTTTCTTAATTAAAGAAAAATTAATGCTTTCAGTAAAGAAGCATACAGCAACATTTCCGAATCATCAATATTCACACATTAGCCAGACCACCAATAATCCATTTAAAATGCATAATTATTATTAGTTTATTATGATCAAAAACCAATAAGCTTTCAGGATCAGATATGTAGCCGAAATCGACTAATCAAGTTCCTTCTACTCATTATGTTTTGATCATGATACCTAATTGTATTTGTTAGTCTCTTGGTGATTCAGATAATCTCTTATCAAAGAAGGCCAGCTAAATTGGTTTCCCAATCCCAAGGAAAATAAACACCCTGAGATACTGCCAGGTCAAATTTTTGTTAAATGTATAGAACTGTTTTGTTATATTTTTCATGCTTTTCCTGTCACTTTTTACCTATTCTTTTTCTTTTTCATCCTGGTCACCACCAATCTCAGCATACTAAAGATGTCATTCATTCCAAGATACCAGTCTGCATGCTGACTGGAACTCTGATTGTATCAAGATCCGCTATTCTAGTCTCAGCCTATCCTAAGATAAGAAAATTTTGAAAATAGAAAATATATTTATGTAAAAACCATGATATGACGTTTCATGTATCGGACCCGAGCTGATCCCTGGCCGGACTAGCATGGGTTTGGTATGTGCCAATGTATCACACTTGGTACACAGATGTGCTGTGAAACTTTTTTAAGATCCGAGTATATAAGGTGTTGGAAGGCATGTGCCATGGTCCGTGCCGCCAATCTGATAGACTGCCAAACTGATACATACTTGTTCGGACAAAATGTACAACCATGATAACCACTACTAAATTTGTCATAAATTCCATCAAGGTTTTACTCAATATGTACCACTAGTTTCTAACCTTCCTTTCAGCACATATACTCTTACCTGATCTACTTGCAATACCACTTTATGAAATTAACATAATAAGCTTTTATATAATATCCTGCTTCAAACAGACCTATTTTAATGAAAATATTAACAAAAGAAAAAGAAAACAGCATATCAACAAGTCAATTTTTGAGTCTTACGTTATGTCTCCCGCAGTCGAGGGAAAACCATACTCATCAAATAGTCTCATAAGATCACCAAACTGACCATGAAGATCACCAAATACTTTAATTGGAGCTTTCAGCGGCAAGACTGTTGGTTCTTGCCTAAATATCTGCTCAGCAGCATGACAAAGTTCACCAACTTCATAGGAATCAAGAAAAAATCTTCTGTTAGCAGGGGCTTTCCAACATCTTGGCCTGAGCAAAAAGGATATTATCTGCAACAAGATACCTTACATTAAACATTTCTGCTACAACTCCAGAAAGAATAGCTAAGTCACATGCTTGCCTTCTTATGCAAGCCTTGTGGAGATTTCTGCCTATTCAAGAACTTTTTTGCTGAGTATGACTGTTCACCATTTGTAGGATGCACTCTTCTACTCTCATTCTCGAACTGGTCCAATGAAAGCTGCCTTATAAGCCCTCCTAGGCTGCCAACAGTTTCCTTAGCAACCACCACCTGAAATGCCAGAATATTAATGATCACAGATTCATAAAAATGGGTGAGAACTGAAAAGTTGGCAAAAAAAAAAAACATACCGCTCGAGAGTGCAACCGTACATCTGGCTCAAGAGAATAAGCAACATCTGAGGAATCCTCTGCATTTGAGAATTCATCATTGACTTGAGATTCTGACTCTTTGTCATCTGAGAGGCTTTCAATTGATGCTTCCTTTGCAGCTCGCCAGACAGCACTGACAGCTTCAGCTTCAGCAGCAGAAGCTTCAGTGAGCAAGTCAATAGATTTCTGATCCACACTGACAATAAAATCAAGACCCATATCAGCCTTCAGAACTTTCCTCAAGTTCAGCAAATATATAAAACGATATAAAGAAAATGAACTGAAAACTGAAAAACCTCAAACTGGCAGACGAAGCCATCCCTGATTTGTTATCCAATTCTTGTTCGACAGACTGTGAATCCGAATTAACACTTTGATTAGGTTTTTTATTTACAGCAGGGACCCTATCAGAATTGTACATGGAGGAACTAATTTCAGATTGCAAAGGAGAATTTTCTGCTACAAGAAAATCACCAAGTAGCATATCTGCAAAAAGGTCAACACTACAATTTCAGAGGTTAAGAAAAAAAGTAACAAAATTCAGAAGTGAAATAAATTTATTCAAAAATAATAATAAATTGATTCATGAAGAAGACACATAGCATCTCTCAGTTAATTATCATTGTCAGCATGACCAACAGAAAAATGCTTATGCATTCAAAGCTCAAATGCTTGTATCATCTCAAAAGCAATCACGTTCACTGATAAAAATATATTTTGTTCCTGATAGGGAGGCAGTGTTTATAGCAGTACCAAAATGTATATTGTGCTTTTGGAATTTGATTGATTACACTAAGTGAGAGAGAGAGCGAGAGAGTGAGAGAGAAAGAGATATCAACAGCTTGACAGCTGTTGATGATACAAGAGGGGAGAGGGGAAAAAGGTTAAAGAAGTCTTGATACCAGGCGGAAGGCATACCACCCAACACACTTGTTTGTATTGGTCATATTTCAACCAGACTGCCCGGCACATTAAGTTTACCAGGCTATAAACGCTATTCCAAGGTAGACCAAGCAAAATTACCCAGTCTAGACCAAGCAAAATTACACAGTCTGTGTACCACTCATGGCTCAAACCAGTAAAAGCCTGACACATACTTACCGCTACAGCTGTTTTTCTTTAAACCTTGATGGTGATCTTATGAATAATATCTCTATGCTAGACATGCTAATGAATATAGAACTGCAACAATAAAGTGAATAAAGTCAATGAACTTTAGCTTGGATATTCATGCACTCCAGAATTCTTCCCATGCAGCTATTAGAACAGCCAGCAACATGAAGCAAGAAAAATCGCTTGTGACTGATAATGCCTTATGATAAGTCATGCAAGCAATATGTTCACGATGTAATATAATAAGCCATCAATCAGTTTTGTATTCAATTCACAATGACCAAATTATTGGACTAAATAACAAGAGACCAGACCTTTCCTAGAGTCCAATAAGAATACAGCCAAGACCGGAGTAATAGAGAAGTTATACCCATAGCTTTGTTCCAACCAAGCAACCTTGCATGTTCACTTCTACAAGTAAGCATTAAGAATTGGAAACACCAGTTATGGTCTAAAATCTAGACTAGATGAGTGACAGTCATTTACGAGTATCATATCTGCAAAATATCTCTCCATCTTAGTTGCATACATATAACCACAGTTGAGTCATATTCTGCATTCGCAAAAGCCAATATTAAAGGTAAAGTTGACAATCATTGTAAGTTGCTTCTTTTATACCATAAACCTAAACACTATATTAGCAAGAAAATCATTGAGAGTTAAAAAGGGTAAATCAATTTATAATAAGGGTACAAAGATAATCATATGATCTCATATCAGGGGAACGAAAAGGCCTGCTACAATTGCTTGATCTAATGCAATATAAGCTACTAAGCATAAAAAAGTAATAACCAGTTCCTTGTACAATTAAGCGTTACAATTTACCTCCCCTAAGGCCACCATAGACGTATATTTGAGTGCCAACAGAGGCTGATGCATGGCGACACCTACGCAGAAGTTCCAAGGAACCATCCCGATCAGTTGGTGACTTGTGAGTGCGAGCGGACGTTACAATTCCATTTCGGTCCAACCACACCCCAGCAGCAGTGTCCAGAACTTCAACCAGAAATGTGGTTACACAATATTTTTGGATAAAATAAGCAGTACACAACTTGCAGCAAATGGTTGTTAAGGCTTACCTGCAATAGCACCTTCACCTTCAATATTTCGCCCTCCCTTGAGAGCACCTCCCGTAACATGCAAACGAGCCCCTACAAAAACCTGTAACTTGGACAGTCACTTTAACTGAAAGTGTACTACAAGAATTTTAAATTACTGCTAGAAGTATCTTTTTGTAAATATGCGTGATCAAGAAGCAAGCAGCAAAACATACTATGGAAAAGCAATCACTCCAAACTCATAAAGCCAGTAGCCGTACCATGTGCTAAAATTCTCCCATATAGAAATAGGTAACACCAGAAGAAGTTTAAATGTTTTACATAGTATACATAAGAATTGTAATGCATCTGATAAGACCACTTACCGCTGCATGCTGATACCTTGGAGATGGTGACACACCAGGAGCTAGAGTCCACTCCCATTGGCCATTTGTATGCATAAGCAGTCCATAAGCATCGGACAGAGACTGCAAGCACAGTAAGCAGGTTTATTCAGTAGATATCCTGGAGAAGGCCTTTAGAACTCCCACTTATACACTTGGTATTTCGTATCAGAAACCTCGCAAAACTTAAAAACAAAAGCATAAAGAACAGAACAAAAGGTGGTTAAAGAACATCTAAAACTTGGCTGGATTAACAATATCATTTATACTTCAAATTTTAGTTAGCCAAGAAGTAGTACAACAACAAGAAACAATTATTTTTTAGTATATGGGGCTGGCTACATGGTTCATTTTCCACCATTGCGCCCTATTAGGGCAATGTCACTGCTTAATATAAAGCTAGAAAAATCTTTCCATATCATGGCTAGCCACAACTTCTTTGGCCTTCCTCTACCTATCTGGACGCCACTTATCTGAATTTGGTCAGCTAAATGAAAGAAAGTCAATTCTACAAGGCAACAGCTAATATACACATCCTGACAGAATGCAATTACAATCTTAATGTGTCAAGAATTTGTGTGCATTTTGTGAACTCACCTTGTGCTTAAGAGCTAGACCATGTTTGTCTCCTTCAGGTTGAAGACAACAATCCTCGTTACTGTAAGACTAAACAACGTGGTTCGGTGAACAAGGCTCCTGCTATTGTGGGTCAATGTTTAGAGCTTTAACCTTAGAATTGGAGGCTATTCCCATGAGTCAAACTCTTGACACCCAAATCACAAAGGAATGTCATTATCATGGCTGTCTGACTTCAATTTAAAAATCATGTAACAAAAGATGCATTATATTCAACACCAAGAAGCAGACACTGACACGGGACATGGGCACGACACGATACAGACATGGCAACACATCATTTTTAAAAAAAATTAGGACACGGACATGTCGAGAACACGTGTATTTTTTAATATATATATAATATTTGATTAACATGGGTTTTGTAGTATTTATACTTAAACGTTATAAACTAATATTTGCTGAAATTTTAGATCCAAAAGTCTCATATCAGGGTTTAAAGATCAGTTGATATTTTTGTTGGAATTTGGATCCCTATTTGGGACTTTCTTAGAACCCCACAATTAAAATATCCCATGCTAACTTTAGCTAATGCTCATTTTAAGATGCAAAAATATATTTGGTAGTGATCTGTGAGCTTGGATATATGATTAATGTTACATGAATTGCCTACTGCTACATGTTAGTTCTTGATAAACCTCTAGACATTACATTTCTGCTTGAAATTAATCATAGGTATAATAAAAACTTTTATGTGGTTAATAAGAAGTGAAGGAAAATGTAATTGTATATTCAGCTGTAGATAACATATTTTTTCTATTAGAATTAATAACAACCACCGAAGCATGATTTTATAATCAATTAAGAGAAAATATTAATTAAAGCATAGTAATATAGGGTCCTTCAATTAAAAGTTTATTTTAAAAATAAATCAAAAAATTATTAACTAATTAAGATCTTAGTTTAGAATTGATTAATAATTTAATTTATTTCTAGAGTCCTAATTACTTTAACTAAAATACAAAGTGCAAACCTGCAAGATTTCTTAGCATTGAGGGGAAACACGCCACCATGCATCCCATCATGGTTTGGGGGGGAGCACACCACCATGCATCCAATCATGGTTTTGGGGGAAGCATGCCACCATGCATCCCACCATGGTTTGAATCAGCATTGTACCTTGCGACACAGGAGAAACCTGACCTAAATCTGGGAAAGTTGAAGATGGGCAAACTGTGAAGGATGGGTCTGGGTCAGCATCGTGCCTTGCGATGACGTTCGCCGGTGAGGATGAAGGGTGGGTCAAGCGATAGAAAGGTGACGTCGTTTGCTGGTGAGGAAGAAGGGTGAGTCCAGCAATAGAAGGTGAGGAAGAAGGCTTTGCGAGTGAGCCGAGATGTCGCCGAGGACCTGAGGGCGAGGGACGGTAGCTTACATTGGACACAGGTGGGCTCGGGGCACTGGGCAGAGCTGCAGCAGTGTCGTCAGTGCCCCTCCCCGAAGCTGATGGCCCTCACGTGAGGGCCATGCATGCTCAGCGACACACGTGAGCAGCACGCATGAAAGGGCGCAGAAGGCCCACCAAATTGGCGTGTCCATGCTTCTTAGATTCAATAACAAATCTCGTGCTGGTGGCTTAGTAGCGCTTGAAAACAAGGACTCAGTAGCCATCAAGTTTTGTAATGATCAAGGTTTGCCGTACCGGACTGTACCGCCTGGTACGGCGGTACATACCAGTCCGACAGGCCAACGGTACGCAGACCACCCCGTACCGTACCGAGTACTGTAGCAGTGTACAGTAACACTAACAGTGTACAGTGCTCGGTACACGTGAGTGTACCGCTCGGTACACCTGGGTGTACCGAGCGGTATACCGTACCGTACCGTACTGGTACCGAGCACGGGTCGAAACGCCGGTACGGTACGGCGAACCTTGGTAATGATCAACTATAGACATGATACAAGCTATTTGTTTCCAACTTTCGGAGTTCAGACACAAACATTACCACCATATTCACAATTAAGGGATATGTCATAAGATAGTTTTGGCCTGTTTTATTCTGTTATTGTTTCTTACCAGCCCTTTTATTTTAAGTAAAAAAACAAATTGAATATACCAAGGCTGACGCTGTTCAGGCATATGATTGTGACCAACTCTTAATACAAGACTACAAAAAACAAAGCCTGGCTTTCACAAGAATGACTAAGTAGCATACAAATTATATCAGAAGAAAGCCCACAGGTTACGAGGTATATAGTTCATGAGTATAACCACATCTATGTGAGAAAAGAAGTCAATCAAACCAAAGAAGAATTTAGTAGACACCTTTTTGTTAACTGACATACTTGAGTTATTTGTGAAGAATGCTGATCAGTAGAAGGAACCATAAAGGCATAAATTATAACAAAAGAAAAGAATAAAGCAGTTTGTACCATCCCTGAAGAATCTCTTCCACCACAAAGCAAAAGCATGCCATCAGAACGTGCACTTGCAGTGGCATACCTGTGAAACAGCATAATGAATGGAAAACAAAACCAAATGTCACAATAGTCAAGCTAAACTACAATATCCCAACTTCACATGGCATTCACACTTTGGAATTTCCATCACATGTCAAAATGATTTAATAAAGTACAAACTGCATAAGTAATAAAAAAGTCAACACTACTTATTAGTTGCAAACTCATATAGTTGACAAAAGTATAAATGAACTATAGAGTATAGACCAATAACAAAGTGGTATATAAAATGGTATTGCTAAGTTACCACAGAATCTACTCAGAATAAATCAAAAAATAATATCCTTCAAATATTAACAATAGAATCATGTATGCACACAACTTCAAAAGAGAATGTCCACAAAATTAAAATTTTAAAAAATACATTTATCCTTCCTTTATCCAGAGCCATGCTGCACCTTTCACAAGTAAAATCATTGAATGATGCCCAAAATAGTTATTGCTCAAAAAGAACCTAACAAACTTTGCAAATAACAAAGAGAAAATGGACCCACTGCCTTCACTTTCCAACTAATACTACCAAAGGAAGCAAAATCTCACATTCGAGCTGAAGGTCTGTCGCCTTCAGGGTTTAGTTTTTGCCATCTGTAGGGTTTCTGTGCAGTGTCCAAAGCCCATGCATCAGAGAGAACTCTCTTGCCTGAACAAAAGAACCAAATTTCAATTAAACAAAATATTAATGAATAACCAGTAATGACTCAATCTTCTTCCTGTTGCAAAGCACCCAAAGAAAGACTTAAGTAGAAAACATAGTAGATGCTTATTAAAGAAAGCATTAATAAATGCAAATGAAAGATGCAAAAGAATTCCAAAATCTGACCCAATCTGCAGGTGTGGCCTTGAGATGACCAAAGAAAGATCAGTAGATGCAAACCTCAATAGTAGAATTTAGACAAAGTTTGCACCATCACTTAAGGACATTTAGGTATATATTATCATTGATGCGTTCCTCAACCATTCTAAATCACTCACTTTTAGCAATTACATCTAGGATGCTAGATGAGACATTTATAGCTTCTATCAAGCACTAATATGATCAACGTATATCAAGTGGAA
This sequence comes from Musa acuminata AAA Group, assembly GCF_036884655.1. Classification (NCBI taxonomy): domain Eukaryota; kingdom Viridiplantae; phylum Streptophyta; class Magnoliopsida; order Zingiberales; family Musaceae; genus Musa; species Musa acuminata. The sequence continues at coordinate 31,988,995 of NC_088359.1, forward strand.
CAAGACAAATCCCTCTTCACTGTTATGCAATGCAAGAATGTCAATAGGTCAATATATGTGAATTTATGGCCAAATTTGAGGTATGTGATTGAAAATAAATTTTTTTTCTATTTATTGTGCTAAAGTTAGCAAGAATTGAAGAACAGAATTCCGAGAAAGAAGTTAAACACGAAAAATAAAGAAAAAAGTGACATCCATTTCGAAATTGTTAAGATGCATCAATTAAGTTTTCAACTACAGAGGTCAACCATGATTTTTCTCATGCTGCACATAGGGCTGTAACCATGAGACAAGGAAGACAAACCAAAAGTCTATTAAGAAGCTAATTTACAAAAGAAAACATATGATTACATAATTAGGCATGTTAGGCCCTTGTTTGTTTGGCAAGTGTTTCATTTGTATCCTTTCAAACTCTCTTGCCAGAACCACCAATAAAACTGAACACTTAGAAATCGACAGACAACTTTATGTTTTTCACTAATTCTCAATAATTCATTTGCACTCTTGTACCACATAATCGTTAAGCTGATTGAGCATAATATTACGGTTCAAAGAAACAAACTCACCATCATTGCCACTGATTGTAACAAGATAACGCTGAGCTACCAAGTCCATGGTATGGCCATAGCGAGGACCTGGCCCGGGTCCTTGAACAACCACCCTGCAACAGACCACAACAGCGCATTATACAGACACTACTTGTTTGACACCCTCATACGTAAACCAGAAAAGGCTCGTAAAAGACTGACAAAGGACAGTTTGATCTTCACCTGTGCCACTTGAACTTATCATTTGTCAGGTCAAGAACATAGAGATCATCCGTCGAGTGCCCGGCAGGTCCAATGCCACCCTAGTAGAACCAATCACCAGCTATTTGTTTCAGATAAAGAAAATTGAAGAACACTCAAAGCCCAATAATTCACGATTGGTACGTTCCTGTCCAAATCTTGTTACCTGGAAAACAACCATTGTCCCAACCACTGCAGCGGCATGCGCAGCCCTCGGAGAAGGCGGCTCTCCCACGGGATGAATCCTGCCAGTCGAAAAAGAGGATTGCTGCATTCGCATCAACAAAATCAACTTGTAACCGGAGATCATCGACGACGATAAAGAGAAGTCCACACCTGGTCCATTTTCTGGTATTAACGTCATACGAGTGAACGGAATTCGTGACTCCCGCGAGCCCTTCACACCAACAAAAGGGGCACCACCATCAGTCGAAAACACCATCGAACTGCAGGCAAAGCGAGAGGAGGGAAGAGAGGGGCGGTGAGTTACTGATGCCAGGGACGGCGGAGGACGCGCCGCCCTCGATGGCGGTGGCGCCGCCGAAGAGGATGAGGCGGGGCCCGCGGGACTTGGTGGCGTCCACGGCGGTGAGGGAGTGACCGCATCGGGGGCCCGGGGCGTCGTCGTCCGTCTCCCAGCTCGAGTCCAGCCGCCGGTAGTTCGGCGCCGGGATCAGCCACGGCTTCGAGCCCATGCTGCGCCGCCACTCCGTCCTCCTCCTCCTCCTCCTCCTCCTCCGACCGCCGGGAGAAATCGCAAGACGTCGATTCCGATGAGGAACGCGGACAGGCGAAGTGGAGACGACAGCTGGAAAGAGAAAATAAGGTCTTCGGGGGAGAAACCCTAGTGTGGGTCCCGCTCTAAGTTAAGCTCCCCGAGAGGACCGGCATGGGTAGGTCATCGCGTTTCAAGAACCCAAGTCGTAACGTCACTGGTGGAAAAAACAACGCCCCACACCGTGCCGACGTCCGGTGTCCGTACACGACGATCCACCACCACAGTTCACGCATCCAATGGCCCACACTCACGCACGCCGTAGGCATCTGCGCGGCTGCATCATGTCGCTTGCAGTCGGAGAGAAATCTCGGATGGTACCAAATGACCGGCTAAAGCCCTTGCAAAAGTCAAGTCAAACTGTCAACAACAATTCGAGACGCGGACCAAGGCGACGTGTTAGCCGCCTCCGGGAAACCTGTTACCATGATACGCATGAGATCCACGAGTCGGCAAGTCTAGTGGTTGATCAGTATGAGATGGCAGCTTCCCTGTACCAGAACTACTCTCCATCAATACAATAGTAGCTCTTCTTCGAAATGAAAGAGGTCGTGCGCACAAGTTATACCTCCTACAGTTCGTAATAGCGATAACTAGATAGTACAAAGTATACCAAATTACCGACACGGTGCATTAATGGAACTGTCGTCAGGGCAAGCTAAGGTAAATTCGTCAGAACAAGTTAGGTACTATCGAATTAAATTCATAGAAATTGTCACCATCAGTTCAGTTCATAGGTATATAAGCAAGCGAGGAGAAACAATGGCAGACAACTTAGTTGCAAGGTTAAAATAACTATAAGCTTCAAAAGCAGGTCGTCCTTTGTCCACCCATCAGTCACCTCGTTTTTATTTCCTTCTGTTCACAACAGGTAAATAAGCATCTGTGAGATGAAATTGGTCCAGGTAAAAAAGTAGAACAATGCATGATGCTTATATTGTAGACACTTGGGTAACTTCGTCGAACAAAATGCAAATAAAAGTTGAGCAATCAACACGACCTGCTCCCTTTAGCTCGTGGAACAAGCAAGCCCCTTTTCTCCAGGCTTTTGAAACGATCTCTTGCGAGAGTACAGCAACCCTTGTTAACGGAAAAGAACAAGGGTCAAATTCAATAATGATGAAGAAGATCTAAAGTTGGATCTAAACATACTCGAGAGAACCCAATAATTACCTTCAGCTTCCTAAGGGATCCAGAAATCTCCTCTGTCAGAAGAACTTGAACAGGAGCTGGTTCAAATCTGTAAAAAGAGCAGAGAACAAAACTAATCAATCGTATCTTCCTAACGGATCAACAAAACTGCATTGGTAAAAAAAATTATTTAATTTAAAAATGGTTGCCAAATGAGCCAGATAGGGGAATGTACTCAGAAGCATCCTGTCGTCACCAAATTGACGAGATATCAAGATACATGGAACTATCTTAAATCAAACACAAGATAATTATAAATAGTGCAAAGTGCAGCTTATCAAAGTAGTGCATCTTTGCTCGTCGGAATCAAATCAAAATGGGCCAGGACATTTAATTGTGTACCTCGCTCATCAACCAAGATTCCCACATGGAACCAAAAGTTAGATGGTGAATTCATTTGCTGCCAGCAGACTGGCATGCTAAGAGGCAGGAAGTCAGCGTCAACCTCCAAGCATCATAAAAACATACAGCTCAATTTTAAAATTTATGCAGAGGTGTGGCGTGCACAGTGAACAATAAAACATGTCTATTCTCCACCAAGTATTCATCAATGTTCATGCATAAAGAATGAACACGTTAAAAACTTTAATAGTTCATTAGAGCAAATCATTACAGACATAATTTCCTGATAGAATCTAGTTAACCATGTCGGGCTAAATTAATTAAAAGAAGTATGTTACTAGGAAAAGCTAAGTAGTTTACTAAAAATTCTAAAAAATAATGGCCAAATAGTATTCCATACCAATTTCAGCAAACCATGTCGGGCTAAATTAATTAAAAGAAGTATGTTACTAGGAAAAGCTAAGTAGTTTACAAAAAATTCTAAAAAATAATGGCCAAATAGTATTCCATACCAATTTCAGCAAATCCCTTATCGCTAATAATTACTAAAGTGTAAAGTCGATTGGGATAGCATAGATATCTAGTAGAATATTGTTTTCTGTACAAAATACAGGCTGGCTGCCAGCTAGTAAAAGCATCACATAACAGTGTGCTCTCGGATAACAGCATGCGCTCTCATTGCAGTATTTAAAAATGACGGTGAAGTGAAATCCAATAATATAGAGCAAGAATATGTTTCATACTTGTGCTTCCCAAGGCGAGGTGGAGCAGATTTCAATCTTTCCTGCCGAGCTACGGCACGTCTCATGTGTCTCCTATGCTTTTCTTCATCCTCTTTAGCTATTTCCTCCATTATATCTGGTAAACTGTACAAGTGCCTAAAGATGTTAATCTTAAATGTCAAAGAAACCACAGGACCACCTGGGCCATGAGGACAATCATATTACCTATCAAGTTCCTCGGAAAGATTCTTCCGCTTCTTAGCTTCTTCTTCTGCTTTTAGCTGCTCCTTATGCCTGGCTCTTCGATTTACCTCCACTCGAGTTACTCTCTTTGTTTTTGATTTCCTGCTACAAGAATAAATATGATAGGTCTCATGATCTAAGATGAATAAGATTGCAAATCATGTGAGAACCAATTGTGCTACAAACTTTCATCAAAGACCTTTCCTCAGAAGTTGGCATCCACAACCACGACAAAATATGTACCGAAATGCAAATCGGCATTAAAGGTTGCCTTCAATAAAATGTTTTGCAATATATGGCACAAGAATTTTGGTTGCCAGCTGCAGGTGTAGAATACCCTAATCTAATCATTGCAAAAATCTCAAAGATAATTCTTTAACAAAAATTGATACAGCAGTGCTCCTAACACTAGACAAACAACCCGTCGATATGAGCAATCATAAATAGTTAAATTTTCCAAATGATCACAGATGTCCGTCAATTTTTTTAAACCACCATAGAAGTCTACAAATAATTAACATAATAAACAGCACATCCAAGTTACTGACTTTTAAGAGAATAAATTACATGGTCAAGCTTCGTTAGAAGATCACTGGAAATCAAAATCAATTAGCTTAATATATTAGGCAAGTAATAGCTTAATATATTATGCGAGAAACTAATCTGCAATATAAAATAAAGTCAACTTCAAGATACCTAAATTCATGACATTGATTAATGAAAAGAATGATAGTGCATCTTCAACAATGGACCAGGGCAAAAGATTGACAAGCATGTGTCCATACCATTTTAGCATGGCATAATACAATTAGCATTGGTTAAGTTAGATGAATGGAAGAGAATTGCACACATTCAACAATGGATTATGGCAAGGATTGCCACTTTAGAGCACACAAAGACATGACAGCTTGGTGTGTCTTGGAGCTGTATAATAGTCCAAAATTTGGCATGGTCGTAGGTGAACATGGCCCGGCACTATAATACTTGCACTAAGGCAAACATAGAATAGACAAAAAACATTAACAGTAATAGTTTGAATTATTTGGGGTCAGCAAAATAAAATCCTTTCACCACAAAACTATGTTGACTACAATATATAAAAAAATGGAAATTTTATTAGATATTCATTTTATTAACTTCATTTATGTGTCATGGTGGTTCTTAGCATATTCTAACTAGGAACATGTCAAAGATTATATCAGCATGACATATACAAATGGAATTCTTGCCTTATTACTCATAATCACGGTTAAAGCAGCAGCGATGGAATCTTGATCTCTCAAAAGCACTGAAGGTAACTCGTGAATCTGATATCAAACCAGAATGCCTTCCATTGACATGCATCTTGGGACGAGTGGATTAACAAATTTGATTGCTTGGATAGTAGAATAAATAAATTAACTTTTTCTAAGTAATAACCCTTGTTACATTTAAACAATCTCTTTAATTTATCAGGTCTCTTAAACTTGCCAGGAAAAATGAAGAAAAAAAAGTAAAAGGTACAAAAGTGTACTTATGAGCAAGGTCCACAATCTCATGTACTGGTCGTGTACCAGTCAAGGCTTGGACCCTTACCATACTGGCTCAGACCATTGTATTGAGTGTCTACCTGTGTGAAACAAGTTTCAAAAATATCCTGAAAAAAGATTAAAAAAAAATCAAACAAAAAAAACTCTGATACAAGGCCTGTACCACCCTGTACCAGGCAATACAGGCCTTTAAACTGAGCAGACCAGGTGATAAACCTTGTATGGGGCATACTGCCCAGGTCATCTTGCGCAACGTATAGCTAAACCATTAAAAAGGTAAATACTGTCCATACCGTACCATACCACATGGTATTACAATCCTTGCTCACAAGTTGCAACTACATCATCTAATTCATACACACTATGTCTGATACTCAAACAAAGAAAAATGATGCAACAAGCACACTTCTTTCCAATGTGTAAAACCAACATTTAGAAGTCAGCCTACGGAAAGAACTATCCTTCGGTGCCCATAATTATAATCATAGACTTTACATTACAGGGAAAACCCCACAAACTAATAACTTGAAGAAAGAAAAGAATCGATTCACAAAAGGATACCTTAATTCAGGTAGCTCACTGTCATTGTTGCCTGTTTCCCCTTCTATGTCACTTTCGTTTCCATCATCTGCCTCTAGAAAATATTTCTGAAAAAAAAAAGAAGACGATGGCAGATGAGCATAATTACTAGTCAGATTATAGTTTGCTATCAACTTAATAGAAAGATGATAGGAGAGGACCATGCCCACTAAGATCAATGGGTGGCTCTGGAGCTCCTGTCAAAGTGTCAATGAGATGCAGGCATATCCCGATTGATAGATAATATGCTTTCAGATTTAACTATATCCATGTTACCATTACAAAAGTAATCAACAACAACTGAATACAAAATATCATAAGTGCAGTCATTATAGCATATATTATCCACAATCGTAAAACTACCACTTCTTTTCAAATAACTTTGCATGACAAATTTGCAACCCTATTAACTTTATTTTGAACCTAATTATAATACCCAATCCTATTAGACTTGCATTATGCTAGGCTATAATTACTCTCGAGTTACAACCCACACCCATCTTGTGAGCACCATTTGGGTGCATAACATCGTTTGCAACTTTAAATAGGCAGTATGTGGTCCGACTAGCCACTGAGACTTGGACCAAATGAGTTCGACGGATTCAGGTCATACAAGCGAATCCGTCGAAATCGGATGTGCATCAGGCAGCAACTATGACCAATTAGTTGCGGTAGAATTTGCATCAAATCACCCAATGTGACAGTTGGGAGCTGGATCGGGACTGGTTGATGGTGTATTTAATCACCCCCTTGCTCATTTCTCCTCTCTCACGCTCACTCGCTCATCCTCATTCTCAACCTATTTCTCTTGATTTCTTGGGTAAAAGATTTAGATCTTCTTTAATTGCCTTGAGAGACAATTAGGGAAGGATGATTGGCACTCGTAGAAACATTAAATCTTAGGATTCAATCATAATCATCTTCAAATCAAGGTAATCTGAACCCTCATCTTTAATCACATGGAATTAGAGCTAATTAGGGTCTCTCTTTCATTTTTACCCAATTAGGCACACAAAATATTTATGAACTGATCTCTTTTTCTATGGTACAAAGCTAGCAACTCCATTGTAATCAAACAATTGTGAATAAATAGAGCAGCATATTTCATATTTCATTTCTCAAAGTGCTAGCAAAAAAGAACAAAAAACCAAACAACAAGCAAGCAGTTTATTACTTGAGACAAAATTAATATCTTGATTTATCAGATCACTTCAATATTATAAAAAGAAAAATACAAAAATGGTCATTTATGCTCACATCTTCTTCTGTCACTGGTTCACCAGGAACTGTAACTGGCACTGGTTGAGGCCCTAGTTCTTTTTTGTAGATATTTTGCATTTCGTCCGCAACAGCTTGAGCCAATGAATCCTATATTTTCAGTAGTGAAGCAAAATTCAGCGAGATTTGCAAAGAAAAAAAAAAGAATTGAGAGAGCTATTCATTCAGAAAACTATAAAAAGTTTGATCTAGATAACTTTAAGAAAGCCAATTAGCATGAAATATAAATAAACAAACAGAGTATTATTACTTGATGAGCCTCAAATGGAGGATTGAATGAACACCCTGGCGGCTCCACTTCAACAGCTGGAATGAGTGTAGCCTTCTGCTTCTGCAAGATCAAAAAATTGGGATGATAAGACGAAAAAAATGCTAGGCACCTAAGATACAGAAGAATATTCTCGAACCAGAGGACTACTTACCAGTCAATATGCTTATTTTAAAATAACCATAAAATTTTACAAAGAAAAACACAGTCTAAAATATAAAACAGAATTATTACACAAGAATGATAAGGTGACATCATATATGAGTAATCTATCTCATTAAGATAACAGAAACATTTTGATAAGCATAAGTATATGCTTCCGCACTGCAGACAATAACTGATTGACTCAACCTCTAAATCCCCAATCTCTTCAGGCTTTATCTTCCTTTACATATCATTTTTGTATCAATTCATTTGGGAGTTTTGGGTTTTCTAGACATTCTACCTGAAAAAAGTTTTACGTCTCCACGACTATATGCTAGATAAGGGACTAATATCTTGTTTTTCATATGCTAGAAAGAACAGTAAAACCTTGTCTCATGACTTGAGGTGGTAGACATAAATTTTTCAAGATGCTCCATCTAAAACACTTAGTAGCTTAAACTTGCTTTAGTATGTCAAGGTATGATTACGAGGCGTTGGCAGTACAAACAAGCATCACAATCTACACTTTCTTATAAGTGCCAATGACTTGATACCAGAATTTATCTACTAGGATATAGATATAAGACATGACAATTTCACCTTTCTGGTCTTGCCAGCTGCTTCCCCTGCAAGATTGATGACGAAATTAAAAATTTTACTTCCAAAATTAAAAAAAAAATATTGAGGAGTATATAAGTCACAGAAGAAACCTTCATCGCCCCAAATGTCAGTTAGATTAGAAGTTGTATCCTCTTCCTGAAGGCATAACAACATAAGATAGGTAAATAATAAAAATTCAAAGCTGATTGCAGACCATGGAAGCATCTTAAAATTAATTGCATACCTTGGGGTCCGTTTGAGCCTGAGGTTTTTCTGTATTAGCTTTTTTCTTTTCCCTCTTCAGTTTTTTCAGGGTAGAAGATGGAACAGCTTGCACGAAAGGATTCTTCTGTAGCAAGCTCTCATAATGGAGAATTTTCTCCTTATGCTTCTCAATCTTTCTTTTTGGCGGAATTTCTGTGGTAGCACCAAAATTTTCAATAATACCTCACAGTATAGAGTCCGAAGAGTGTGAGGAGTGCTTGTGTAGAAACAATTATCGAATACAAGCATCACCACAAGAAAAGTAGAGATGAACTAAAGGGTGTGTCCTACATGGGAACAAAGTGGATCGGTCACTTGTGTAATTTTAAGAAGGGGGAGTAAAACAGTCCTGTAGATGATTCTCAGCCAAAAAGGGAGCCTTCATCCTCAAAGACATCCGAGGCATTTCAAGAAGATATACCGTATCCTAAGCTAAATGAAAACAAATTTTCTTCCTCAAATCGTATGAATGTCGCATTACATGATGAGCCATAGGATGACTGACAGCCCAAAGAAACTATATCCACAAATAAAATTTCCTGAAGACAAAACGATGCACACTAAGTAGTTATTCAAAGCCCAAATAGTGCAAGCAATTATATTTGACAGCCAAAACATCAAGTGAAAAGACCTAGGAGCGACCGTGTGTATTATCTCGGAAGCAAAAAGCCACAGAAAACAATGGCTGACAATGTCTTGAATACTCGTTTTCATTCAACGAGCACCTGATGTGCGATGACATTGGCGGAAACAAGGGAAAGGTAAAGAGGGAACAAGAATCCAACATCGCGGTCGGATCTTTACGTAAAACGAAGGAGAACCGAAACCCTGGGGTAGAAGAAGCGCACCGGCGTTGGATTTGGTGTCGAGGTAGAAAAGGGAATCGCTGGGGAGGGAGGCGATGGTGGCGGCGCGGCCCGTGAGGGCGTCCTTGGTGGACTTGTCGAAGTAGTCATCGATGTCGTGGGTACTGATGTTGGCCCTCCACGCCTTCTTCCCCTTCCGCGATCCCTTCGCCGCCTTCCCCATTCTTTCGCCCCTTACTAGCCTCCTCCGCCGCCGCCTTCGAGATGCGAGGAAGGGTTGATGATGGGTCTCGTCAATTTAAATACGCCGTGAAGTGAAGGGAACAATAACTCAGTAATATTATTTATACCCTTTTATATCTTTAATATTTTATCAAATTTGATCATGTATTAAAACATCTCACTCATTTCTCTTATTACATAAATATTCTCAATATAATTCAATTAGATTTAAAAAATAATTATACATACTAATGAGTTGTTCTTTTTGTTTATATACGATTAATCCTTTAATAGAATTGGATCGCTCTTATAATTCATTGAAATCAATCAAAACATTGTGATAGTCATAAATTTCATGTATTCGATGACTGTACGACTATTAATTTGACTATGATCTTAAATCAAATAAATGGTGATTTCTAACGCACCTAATTGCATGCGACGGCGTCATTCAAAGGTATCAACAGCCAGCAGCAGCCGAGACAAACGACCCTACCGCCTACCAAATCCCACGTGAGTCGTCCACCGTTCGCGTCCAAAACCCGCGCCTCCTTAAGCATTTCGGGCCCACCTTCTGGAATGGCCATTCTTATCCGACGACATCGCCACCCGTGCCGCGTCAAGCCTCAACCAGTCTTGACCCGGCCGTTCGCCACATGGCGGCCCTCGTGGAGGACCTCCGCCCATAAATCCGCCCCTACAAGCCGCCGCCGCCGCCGGCCCAGAAGAAGCCTCGTCAAATTCGCCTCGCAGTTCCTTCGAATCCAATCACCGCCCCCGATTCTCGAGGCGCCTAAAAAGCTTCGATCTTTGCCCGCGATCGAGCTCCATGGTGACCCCCAATCACAGCCTCGGAGTGCCCGGCCTCAGCCCCTGGCCAGAGCCACACCGCAGGAAGCAGCAGGAAGAGGCGCCGACGGCCACGGCCCACGCGGAGGTGTACTCCGGGTCGGGATTCTGGAACTCGCCGTCGCCCAGCTCGCTGCCGCTGCCGAGGTTCTCGCTGAAGAAGGACGCGCCGGCCGTGGGGGAATTCCTGGCCACCGTGGCGCTTAGGCGAATGCTTCGGCTGGAGTAGCACGCACTCCTAGTCGATATGCAGCAGTCGATGTTTTTGAATGACGGAAAAGAACAGAAATGATTGTCGAGGAAGAAAAAGAAGATTAGATGCACAGTTTTAGATCTCTTCTTCTTCTTCTTCTTCTTCTTCTTCTACAGTGTGCATTGTAACGTTATGTAGTGATGTTAGACTAGATTTGATGAAATGTTGACTTTGATAAGCAACATTTGTTCTGCTATATATTTACTTTTTATTGAATGAATGCATGGGCTAATTATCTCATATTTTTCAGCAAGAAAAATTGAAGTATAGTCAAGAAGAGAAAAGACATGTGGAAACCATCTTTGAATGGTAGATGCGTGAGAACTTTGCATTACAACGCCGCCGCTAAATTAATCAAGTTCTCATGTACATATTAAGGTAGACGACGAAGGCGATGCAGATTTCATGTACATATTAAGGTAGATTAATCAAGTAGAACAAAGTTTCCTATGTGCTTGGGGTTTGAAACAAGAGAATCGAAGGTAATAAAGGTCCATTGGCTGATAGAAATGCCACCTCGGAAGAACCCATTAGCCGCGTGAAGTTACACCAAACACATTCTGCAGTTGGTGTCTTCGTGAAGCAGCAAGCTTTCACCTCATCACACGAGATGCTTAGAATCTCGTTCTGGTTGCAGGTTGACGAGCACAACGTCACCTGAATGCGCTGCCAAGGAAAACTTTCCTCGCAGTGTTCCCGGACATGGCACTCCTCCCTCATTTATGTGCATTGCGTACTGTTCAGGACTAAGGGTTTTCCCTTGCAAGCATGCATGCATGTCAGCATCAGATGATCTGCTGCGAAAGCATCGACTGTTAGGTGAAGTTTTAGTCCGAATCAATAGCCTGCATTTGACACGAAACCTGCGCGATGTCAACCTCAGATTCACGACAAAAGGTGCGTGGAAAGTTATCAGAAAAGTACAAGTTCATAAGCACTTTTCGAGCATAAGGAATATGGGAGGGAACACAGTAGTGATGGCGGAGAGAAGGGAAAGAACTAACGTTCAAGCCGTATCCACCAAACAAGCCTCAGCTTTGGCATCACTTTGAAGGATAACCAGCGACCTTTAGGTGGCAAGCATGTCGTTCTTGCAAGCAATCATCACCATCTCCACCACCACTTACGGTCTCCCCATAAGTAGAGGTGTAGAGTTGGAAGGATCGCAGCTAACAGCAGCATGGCGGGAGGAGACCAAACAGAGTCGCTAACCAGCTCCTCCAAGGCCACAAAGACCGTGGCGGACAAGACCTTGAAAGGCTTCGGCAACCTCATCCGCGTCCTCCCCAGCGGCACCGTCTTCATCTACCAGTTCCTCAACCCGCTCCTCACCAACAAGGGCGACTGCCACGTCGTTAATAAGTACCTCACCGGCGCCCTCCTGTGCTTCTGCGGCTTCTTCTGCTGCTTCTCCTCGTTCACCGACAGCTACACCGGGAGCGACGGGAAGCTTCACTACGGCGTCGCCACCAAAGACGGCCTCTGGCCGTTCTCCGACGAGAGCTCCGGCTCCGTCGACCTCTCCAAGTACAAGCTCCGCTTCGGGGACTTCGTGCACGCGTTTTTCGCGCTGGTGGTGTTCGCAGCGATCTCTCTGTTGGACTCCAACTCCGTCTCCTGCTTCTACCCCTCCTTCGGGTCCCAGCAGAAGGTGGCGCTGATGGTGTTGCCTCCGGTGCTGGGCGCCATAGCGAGCTCGGTGTTCGTGGTGTTCCCCAACACTCGCCACGGCATCGGCTACCCTCCCTCAGAGACCACGTCGGATTCCTCCTAAGAGTGATGGGTTATGTGCTGCTTCGTGCTAACAGCGTAACGCGCGAGGACGTGAGAAACTATGCATGCAGTTCTCTGCTCTGTATGTTCAGCTCATTTCAGTAAAATGAATCAACTCACGAGTTACCAGTAGCAGTTTGATGATTCATCTAATGTTGTGATCTGTCCTTTGATCATAATTGCTAATTTTGGCATTAAAATAATTAGTAATATTAAATTGAAATTATGGTAAGATAATAAGAAAAAGTTGATTTAATAATTTTAATAAAATTGTAATTTCTTGTTTTACTCACCGCATCGCTTACTCGTACCACTTTCCATGTGCTTCCGCCTCCCCAAAGACCGCCGTTATCTGTCGGACGTTGGCCTTTGTCTATGAAGCATTTGACGGACGTTATTTGCCGTCATTCTCGTTGGAAGACGCGGGAAAGAGAGCGCCGCCACTGGTCTGGCGTAACCCACGTGTCGCGTTGACCGTGTCCCCCATCGACCGCACGCGCTTGGCCACTTATGATCAGAGTTGACCGGACGATTGCATTTAACGATGATTAGGATGTCGTTCTCTGTTTCTCGGCTAAATCGATTCCCCCCCAAAATCCAATAAACCAAAAGCTTTTATGGCGACGTGATAGCTCTATTTTGGTTTTCGTTTTTGTGCGTGTCAGGCACTGCCTCTCCCAAGGCGGCCTCCAAGCTCGGTCAAGCCGCCGCTCTCTCCTTTTCCGTTATCTTTCCGCGCTCTCGGTCTCTCTCCCTATATAACCTCATCCAAGTCTCCCCTTCCACCTCAAGGCTGCCTCTCTCTCTCGTTCGCCTTGCTTCGAAGCTGAATCCTTGGTGGGGAAATTGCGATGGCTCCGAGGGCAGCGAAGGGCGGCGAGGCAGAGAGGGAGCTTAAGGAGGCGCGGTTCCGGGGCGTGAGGAAGCGGCCGTGGGGGCGGTACGCGGCGGAGATCCGCGACCCAGTAAAGAAGACCCGCGTTTGGCTCGGCACCTTCGCCAGCGCCGAGGAGGCGGCACGCGCCTACGACGCCGCTGCCCTCCGGTTCCGCGGCCTCAGTGCCAAGACCAACTTCCCCTGCCCCGGTCCTCCCCACGCCCTCGCCAACCCCTTCAGCCCCACCAGCAGCAGCGGCACCGTCGAGTCGTCCACCCCTTCCTCGAAGGCCACCGCAGCCGCAGCAGTCCTCACGCCGCTCGATCTCGAGCTGGGCCACGCGTCCGCCCGCTCCTCCCTGCCGCGCAGCCCGGTCGCCATGGATCGGGCAGTGGCCTTGACCGGGTTCATGGGCGTCGGGATGGGGGGTTGTTCCTTCGCCATGGATTACTCTCTCTCGCCGGCGGCGCCGCCGACGAGGCTTCCCTTCGACGTCGACCTCAACCTTCCGCCTCCGCCCGAGGTCGCCTGATCCAAACGCCAGCGTTGCCGATGTCGAGAGATTTGGATCACAAAATTTGCCGACGTCGACCTCAACCACATACAAAATTTTCAGCTTACGTTTGACAAGCTGTATCTATCATTTTTCTTTTTTTTTCTGGCACCGAGAAAAAGTAAAAGCCATCTCAGAGATGGAACTCATTGTTATTAAATTAAATTGAATTAAATTATTGTTTGGCCAAAATTTATTATTTTTTTCTCCCCTTTTCCTTGCCAAGTGATTAATTAATATATTGATTTTTGAGGTAATAATTAAGATTATATGCATCGACCCAAGAAACGCCGTCGGACACGACTAAGTCGCCGGTTTGGGCACACGGAAACACGACAAGTAACTACTATTGCGCGTCCTGGTGGGCCATCCGTTACATTCTACGCCATGTAAGAGCCAATGTGTCGGTGGATCGCGATCGCATCGCTGGATGTGCTTTGCGATTCGTGCTGGTGTGAATCGATCGGTAGAGAATGACGGATGAGCAATTATCGAGCAGATGCGGTGGGCAAACGGGTGTGCAAGCGAATCGGTGAGCAGATCGACAGCTGCAGCGGGCGATGGATTAATAGAGATCGAAATACCAATCCTAATTAACTATCAGAGATAAATATATAATTATCTCTAAATCCAATTACTTAGTCTAACTTAGAATGAAGCTTCCCATAGTCAACCCTTTTACTGGGGGCCAATGCCCACAGATTCAGCAGCCCCGACTCCACCCATTATTAGTCAATTCAAGATTTGTTCTTTCGATCGATGAGTGTAAATGATCTTATTTTAAGTCCATCAGTCACAGGTCCTAACTTATCTTTTCCTGTTCTTATTAGGGACAAATACCACTGGTTTATGTGTGTCTTCGACTTGGTTCGAATCGATGCAGTAAACTCACCGTTTCATATGGGATAAGGGAAACGCTGGAGTACCCGATTCTCCTCCAATCGGGAAGCGGTAATCACATCCATCTTCTTATCCGGAATAAATAACACGCGCATCCATTCCACGGCATACCATCACCACCCCCACCTCCTAAACCAGGGGCCGCCGGCGGTGCCCGGAACTCCTTATAACCGTCTCGCCCCTTCTCCTTAATTCTCCATTCTCATTCCGTCTCCATCTCTCGACAGCAATGCCTGCTGCCGCCGCCGCCGCGTCTCTCGTCCTCTTCGCCCCATCGCGTTCCTCCTCCTCCTCCCAGCGTACCCTCAGACGCCCCTCCCTCCTCCCCCTCCGCCGTGCTACCGTCGCACCTTCCCGCCCCCGAACCCCCCGCCTCGTCGCCGTCCGCGCGGCCGTCGCCATCGAGAAGGAGACGCCCGAGGAGGAGCGGCCGGAGACCTTCCTCCGCGCCGCCGATGGCCACCACGGCGCTGCCTCTGCCTCCGTCCGCGCCCGCTTCGAGCGGATGATACGGGAGGTCCAGGACGAGGTGTGCGCCGCTATTGAGGCGGCCGATGGCGGCGGGAAGTTCAAGGAGGATGTTTGGTCGCGGCCGGGAGGAGGCGGTGGGATCAGCCGGGTGCTGCAGGACGGAGGGGTGTGGGAGAAGGCCGGGGTTAATGTGTCCGTGGTGTATGGTGTTATGCCGCCGGAGGCCTACCGGGCTGCCAAGGGAGATGCTGTATCTGGTAATGGGAATTCTTCGGTCAAGGCTGGACCTGTGCCGTTCTTCGCTGCTGGGATCAGTTCGGTATGTGTTGGAAATCTCGTTGAGCTACATTCTTTTGCTTGGTTGGTTCGAATGAAAGTGACTGGCGTGACGATGTTGAGAATTAGGACTCTAGTTGTTAAAGAAGCAATTTATGCAAGAACTTAAAGCTCTGAGCTTTAGATCATTGGGTTCGTTTTTGGGATAGAGTATTGGATTTCTTTCATAGGGATTATAAGAGCTAGACTTAAGAATGTCTGAATAAGAATGCGTTAACAAATTTTATTTAACAAAGATACCCCTACTCTCCTTTCTTATACTTCCCGGTATCGACACGGGAAAAAAAAAAAATCTGACATTGAATTAGAGAAGTATTTGGTGGTCTGATCCACGAATGGATTACACTTCAGGGGAAATACTAGATCCTTCAGTGAGTCATAATTCGATTTTGGTATATGTACCACAGTCTTGTTGAGGGGGTTAGACTGTAGAAAAAGTGCACGGTCCCAAGTGCCTAGAAGTCACCAAAATAATTGTTTGTGGCTTTTAAGTGTTTCTGAGTATGGATAATTCATCCCTCTAATGACTTTTTTGGCATTTTAATTCTGTATAAGCTACACTTTGCATTAGGAAGACTATCATGGCTCTTCTGAGTGGCACTATATTTGATCTCTATTTCTTGTGCCATTTTCTGTCACCTAAAATTTTCTGATGTCTAAGGTCTTCGACTTGATCTTTTTCTGCTACCAAATGCTTTTAACTTAAAACCATATGTATTATACCTTCTAAATACATCATTAATTCCAGACAGATAATTTTCTCTGTCTTATAGAGAACCAACTCATCTCTTCTTGGAGAATTTCAAGAGTTGGCACAAAATCTATTATTTGATTAGGCTGTTGCATCATCCAAGTAAATATACAGATGATTGTTTGTCGACTAGCCTAAGCAGATTGGTTCTTGTTTTGTAGGTTTTGCATCCAAAGAATCCATTTGCCCCAACATTGCATTTCAACTATCGATACTTTGAAACTGATGCAACAAAAGGTACCTATTGCAGAGTTTTTTTTTTCTCTGTTGTGAACAATTATAAAGGATTCATGATGATTCCAACTGTGCAGTTGAATGTTATTTATTTAGAAATGTTTTTCTCATGTACGATAGCTTGTTATGCTTTGAACGAGAAGCTCCAATGATGTCTTTTAGTTCTGGTAAAGGAATGTCTATGAGCTTAAATCTGCATACCTAACAGTAGGCATGCTCTAAGATGATATAACAGTAGGTCACTTTAGTCAAGGTGAATTGTATTTCCTGTGAAACTGATTTAGTTTTCATTTTTCCCATTCATCATAGTCATTTTGCTTCTTATGAAACTAATTCAATTTACTAAGGCATCCTCAACTTTTTGTAATTTGACTTTCCTTTAACATTTCAATCTTTTCAGTTCTTTATCTCACGATACCAGCACCGTGTCTATCTACATAAGAGGGTCTTTTTATGCCTCATGCTCAATTTTGTTTCCTCAAATGTGTGAGAAAGAACTAATTTAGCAAGTATTATAGGATTTTCTGCAAAGTGGTCATGCTTGATGACTTGATGTAATGCATCAATGTATCAGACCATGTTTAACTCGTAGACATATCTTATAAGGTAATTGGTTCAATTCTTTACTAATTGTTTCCAAAAATATCTAAACAAAAAAAAGAGACTTCTGATTGCAAGAAGGAGGACTATTTCCCTATCTTTGTTGGGCAAATGTCATTTTGTTGTATTTTAAGAAGTAAGGTGCACGTTGTAGCATTTGTTGATGAGTTTGTGATTATCATGATCATCATGACTCATGGAGACTTAGTTGTTAGCATGGCTTGTTCTCATTAGGTTTTAAAAGCAAATTAATGCAAATGTTGTTTTCAACTTTGCATCAACAAGTGGACCTTAATGCTCTTTCATCATATCATCTTAAAGAGGAATATGTAACATTGTTTTCTTTATAATCGATTTCATCTTAGTTCTCTGCCACAATTTATAAAACATGACATTAATGAATACATATAGTGTTTTTTATTATCTAATACTTGTATTTGTCTGCAGATGCCCCTGGAGCACCTAGGCAATGGTGGTTTGGTGGTGGCACAGATTTCACTCCGGCTTATATCTTTGAGGAGGATGTAAAACATTTCCATAGGGTATGTTTAAACTTTAAATTACCCGATGTCTATCATTATAATTTTGGATTATATTGATCATTTACATCAGAAATTGCAATATGATTAGCAGAAAAGTAAAGAAATGGTTTCACCAACGTATTGCCTCTTTTTTAGCTATATATATTGTTTTGTAAAATTTTGGAAGTGGACAGAGTGAAGACATACTTTTGCTCATCTTTCAGTTAATAAGCTGATTACTTAAATTTTTCAGTTTTTCTACTTCTCACTTCTGTTTTGTGTGTAATGTATTGTTTTGGTCCAGCAACCTGTCTGGTTTACTAGATTTCGTCATTTCAGCATCCTCTAAATTATATGCATCTGTACCATCTGACTTCAAATTGTCTTATGTGAGTTCAACATTTTATGATTTTAGCTTGTGTCTTTTTAGGTCCAAAAGGAAGCATGTGACAAATTTGATCCAAGTTTCTATCCCAGATTCAAGAAATGGTGTGATGATTATTTCTTCATAAAGGTACATCTTCCGATGTTTTTCTTTTCTTTTGTTAAGTGAGTTCCTATTTTGTTTTAGTTACTAATGGTACTGTTTGGGACCATTTTGGTGAAAATTTGGAGAGATCAGCTTTATTTAGCAAGCTTTTGTTCTATGTAGGCCTAGGTCTGATGGTTATAAGTGGGAATTATGTTTTTAAGATATTATCCTACTTGTCTTATGCTTTAGAAATGTGATGCTTAATTGCTGTTTGCCAGCCGCATGATGTATAGATAGTTGACAGTGAATATCTGATGATTATGAATTTATTCATTTAAATATTTTTGTGATGCTGCTGCATGCCACATGGCATGCACAAGGCTAGCAATGAACATGCATGGGCATGTGAACCTCACGAGCCAGCAGTGTGTGACACAATTTAACATGGCATGTGACATAAGTCATGCCTAATGCCAACCCTAGGTGCATGTATCCTTAGAAAGTTGATTTCATTCTTGTGTAGCTTTTCTTTTAGAAAGTTCTTCTCTAGCTTTTTCTTCGTTGTGGAAAATGAGTTAGTTAGGTCACAGCATCTGTTTTCTGCTCACATTCGATGCAAAAATAAAAAAAGTTTTCTAAATTTAATTTCTTCTTCCTTTATCATTTGATGTTTTCTGCAGCACCGTGGTGAAAGGCGTGGGCTTGGTGGCATATTTTTTGATGATCTTAATGACTATGATCAGGAGATGCTTCTGGCTTTCTCTACTGGTAATCCTGCACATAAACTCTCATGTAACCAATAGTGATAACTATATGCATCATTTTGTCTGTATCCGCTCATGTAGAGCGAGGGAAAGACACATGAAATATATTTTAGAACTATTCAGCAATTGTGCTAACTTTATTTAATGTCTTTTTCAGAGTGTGCAAGGTCTGTTGTTCGAGCATACGTACCTATTATAGAGCGAAGGAAAGACACACCTTTTACCGAGCAGCATAAGGCATGGCAACAGTTAAGAAGGGGACGTTATGTGGAATTCAATCTGGTAAGCAAAGAGAAAATAACATGCATTTGCAGTCTAGGAGTCTGTATCGGACTGAACATTAGTTGCGATGTGTCCATTCTGAAGGTTTATGATCGTGGTACAACATTTGGACTGAAGACGGGTGGACGAATTGAAAGTATTCTTGTTTCCCTTCCGTTGACTGCTCGGTGGGAATACGATCATGTATGCTAATCAACTCCCCTTTCTTTCCATCTCCATGCCATGCGCATGCACAAACTAACGAATGGAATGAACTTTGCCACAGAAACCAGAAGAAGGAAGCGAAGAATGGAAACTCTTAGATGCATGCATCAATCCAAAGGAATGGATTTAGTCTCAGCCAAATGGCTAAGTGAGCACTCTTAGCCTTCCTGTTCTACAGTGATAATACAAAGTTCCTGGTCCAATTTTTTGGGTGCAGTTATGATAGGTGAAAGTTATGATCTGAATTGTTGAATAAGTTCAATCAGGTTATGTCGGATAATATTCACAAATGAGTTATTTTGGAATCAGTGTTGGTGATTATGTTGGGATGGTGTTGGATATGAATGTCTGGAATCTTTGATTACAAACCGGGCGGATTCCTTGGAAAAGAAACAAGAAATTGCACTTCAAATCAGTGAAAAATATAGACACTAGATATAGATCAGAGACAGAGTTCAAGATCAAATGATTATATCTAACCAATAGAAAGGTTTATGCCAGTGTGGAACATTAGCAACCCATGATAATATGGTTGTCACTTGGTGATGCAGTTTCAAAGATTAATTAATGTCTTATTTTGGGGGTAAGCTATACACCCTCATTCCAGCAGGATAAATGTGCTTCCAGAGATCCTGTTCCCTAACACCATAAACCTCCATGATCCCATGCTCTTTCTTGTGGTTCAGCATCACAAAGTTGTGGCTCTATAGGCTTCCAAGAGAGTGCTTGACTCTTTCAGAAGCCACTTGAACTTGATCCAACACATTGACCCTTTCCTTCACAAAAATAAAAAGAAAAGAAAATAGAAACCAGGGAACCTGATGATGACCTTGTAGATGGACAATGGCCCTTCAAAGAAAAGTCACCATTAGTTGTTTGTCCATCACAAACTCCATTAGTGGAGATGAAGAAGCCCCCACCACTTTGTCTCATCTAATGTGCAGCTCACTGACCATTAGAATCACTAGCTACTTCTTTATACAGAAACCTACATATTCCACTCATTTATGACACAAAATACTCAGCTTTAGCTCACACATAACTTGTCCTCCACTTTCTTATTCTTGTCTTAGCTCACTCCTCTCTTTGAGTAGGATAGGGTCTTGTACCATTCATTTCTTTCAACAGGTGCTTGCAAACATGTCCATCTTGTTTAATGCTGTTGTTATTATCTTATACTTTCCACTGGCTTGATCTCCAAGCTACCACAGAAATGTTCCCTTTGTGCACAACAGTTGCATTTGTCTCTATAAGCGGAAAGCCTAAAAGCCTCTTTCAGTGTCTACCCTTTCCATCTTCTAACACTAAACCTGTATACTCTTTTATCTGCTGTCTACTTTACAGAGATGCATTCCATTTCGAAGAAAAAAGGCTTGAAATGATGTACGCTACGCGATGTCACCGGTGGAGGCTGTGCTCACCTCATTCTCATGTCTACATGGTTTGCAGCAGATCTTTATCCCCTCGGGGATGCCCCGAGGAAGAAGAAACTGTCCAGCTCCATGACCTCACGGTCTTAACAGTAACAGAGTTTCTTTAGCGGTGTCATCGGATCAACACAAGGATATGCCCAGATCTTGGCGGTGGTGAGGGGCGACTAGATTCTGCCATAGGGGTTTCGGACAACGAGGAGCTCCCCGAAAGCGGCCACCGCCGTCACCTCCCTTCACATGCATTCACGAGGGTCCTAACTCCCACGGATGCTTGCATCTCGGAACTCGCTACATTTACTACGCCCGCTGCCTCCGAAGGAAGCGCTCGATGTGAATAGTAGCCAACAACACCTCTTCCCGTCCAAGGGAGCGGAGCGCGAACGATTCAGGGGTGACGCGGCAGGAAAGCCAGATGGGGCCAGCTTCGAAAGCGGGGGCCCGCCGCTGACATCCTCTAACGTGTTCAACCGTGGCGGCCCTTTACCGCTACGTGGACCGTAACGGAGCAACGTTCCCACGTGCGAAACTGTGCGCACGTTAGCGCCGCGGCGGTTAATTATTTATTTTCGTGTTCTCCGCGCCCCCACCGCCTTCGTCGTCGCCTTAAGGAACTCCTCCTCGCCCCCACCCGGAGACCGGAGTCCCGCGACCGCCTGCGCCTCCTCTGCCTTCTTCCTCCTATATTTGTGTACGTATACGCGTACGTACTACTACTGCTGTGAACTTGCTTTATCGCTTCTCTTTTTGTGATTTCGGATTGGGGAGGGAGGGTTTTATCGAGTGCTGGAGACAGCGAAAGATGCCGCGACCCTGCGCTCGTGATCCCCGTGAGGCGGTCCGTGAGAATGCCCCATCGGCGGCCTCTCCTCCCTCGGCATCCCACATCCTCCTCCAACTACCCCCCGCCTTCTTTTGATCACGAGAGCCACCCGCCCCCGTCGCCGAAGAAGCTCGTGGAGTCGAGCGATCGGGCACCAGCGGCCGCTTGGAAACCCGGGAACCGGTTCTTGAGCACTCGCCCGAGGTCCGGCCTCGATGAGGAGCGCCGGCCCTTGGTCGGACCCCGGGGGGGCGGTGTGATGCCCCCGGCGGAAATGTTCGGCGACCAGGACCGCTTCCTGATTCCGTTGCAGCGGCTGTCCAGCGGCGGCGGGAGCAGCAGCTTCGGCGGCAGCTTGTTCACGGTGGACGGGAACGTGCTCTCCGGGACGACTGCCACCGTGGAGGGGAGCGGCAGTCTGTTGGCGGCAGTGGACGGCGGCATGGATCTGAGGGATGAGTCGGCTGATCGGAATTGGGCGCAGAGGGCGCGGGAGAGCTATTATCTGCAGTCGTCGCTGGCAACCAGGTTGACGTCGCAGGCGTTCTTGGCCGGACAGCCGCTCCTCCTGCTGGAAAACTCTCAGGAGATTTGCGGTGTCTCGGCCGATTCGGAGACGGTGTCGTATCGACTATGGGTAACGTTTTCCTCCTTAATGACTTGGTTTCTAATAGCTTGATCACCAGATCTGGCTTTGTCGTGCAGGTTCTTGTTGAGGATTACCAGAACATGGCAATTAAATCTTCTTTACTGGCTTTTAGTCCTTTTGCTTTTTTGTTGAGGAAGACGACTTTAGGCTTTCTATCTATAGATGTGCGAGTGGGGAACGCTTAAACATTTAACCCTTCTACAACCACCCGCCTCCCACCCCGCAAAACAAAAAAAAAAAGAAAAAAAAAGAGTTCTCATTTGTGTGTCTATATTCTTGCATAATTAATTATCTGATCGTGTCCTTTTTATATCGTCTATTTCAAACTGATTAGATAAAGTGAATTGCTGAGATCAATTTCACATGTTGTTATTTAAACCTGATACATGCCTAAATTTGCAAATCGTTGCTGTTAAATCATTTGTTCCTCACTTCCTCTGATGAGTAAAACCAGAAATGTATTATGTTTGTAGCTATGGCTAGTTCAACTTGGATTCTTATGACAAGTCAATGTAGACCCTCTTTTAGTTTCTTGTTTGGTTTGTTTAAGGCTTACAGTTTGAAGGAGAACTCCTATTGGAGCTCTGTAATCATCGTCCATGTGCTTTGGGCATCTGTTTATGTTCTTTTTGCATATACTTTTTTATTATAATGATGTTTTGCCAGATAGATCTGGCTCTTTGCTCAAAGGAGATCTGAGACAGGTTTTTGAATGCATTTTGGGTTCAGGCTTTTTTATTGTGTTTTATTACTTCATTTTTTGATTAAACCTTTAATATGTGTTGTTAATTAGTTCTCATTTTATCTTTTCGTGACAATCCAAAATTCCAAAGAGTAAACAGGATCTAGTCCACTTGAATGGACTGTATTATCTGCTGACATTATGAAATTCATTCATCGAGTTCTTTTAAATAAACATGATAGCTTCTGAGAAATTGAAATCTCCGCAGAAACCCATACGAAGTTATGCTTGAAAGATTTTATATACGTCTTTCAATCCCAAAGGTCCAGGCACGTACGTATGTTTTTACCTTCTATGTTCAGGTGGATTGGACAGTTGGACTTTCTGATCCCAATCTAAATTGGGATTCTCCCCCTTGGTTTTAGTTATAATTTCTATAAAAAAAGGTTGAAGTTTCATATGTTAGTGTCTTATTCCAGTAAGTTACCTGCTAATTTATTACCTCGTATCCATTCTTAAGCATAGATTGTGCTTTAGCATGCACACAACCCCCAACAACTAGAAAGATTACAAGACATTTTCCACAGTAGGTTTTTAATTATTCAAGATAGGATGGTGTTGCACTGATATGATTAATCAGTTTCATTGCTAATATCTGATGAAGAAGTTGGAACAAAAATTAAAAGTATCAATAAGTAGGTAAAATCAAGCCATACAGCATACGACAATAACATCATCAACAACCCGAGTCCACAACTATTTGTAGTTCATTGCTAGAATCCTTTTCTGCCTTTGATTTCTCCTCATGGTAGAAGTAGGGGTAATCAAGTCACTTTTTAGAATTCTATTTAAAGTTTTCTTTGGTCTTTCTTTAACTCTCCTAAAATAGTTAACCATAAGTAACTTGCTTTGCTTAATAACTACATTTATAGTTCATTGATATCCAAACTACCTTCAGTAGTTCTGTTTCATTTAATTTAGATATTTCCTTCTATATCCTTTTCAGTAATGGCACACCTCCTCAATGTTGTCATGCTGCAAATATTGACTTCTTTTGATAAGTTGTCACCTGATCTTAGATGTTTTTTGTTCTTACATATCTTTTGATTTCCTTATTCACACAGCATTAAATCACAAGTATTGCATATAAATATTGGAAAGTAAACACGAGTAGTCTGATTATCATTAAGCTGATGTTTGATCCCAAAACAAGAAATTATGATAAATTCGTAACCTGTCGATGTGCTCTATGTGGGTTAGACAAGCATGGTGCAAGGCGAAAGTGTGATCGAAGTTTTGTCATGTGTATTAATATTGGACAGGATAGTTTATGACTTTATTCATCCTTATTCTGGTGTCCTGGAGGAGATGGTTTTGTAAAATGCATGCCATTTAAATGCTAAATTCTGTCATAAATTTATTGACTATTTATGTAGGACAATTTTACTATCTATTATTTTTTGCAGGTCAATGGTTGCTTGTCTTATTCTGATAAGATAGTTGATGGATTCTATAACATTATGGGAATGGATCCTTACTTATGGGCAATGTGCAATGAACCAGAGGTTGGTAAAAGGTTGCCCTCATTGACGGCTCTCCAAGTAGTTGATCCGAGTGAGTCCTCGATGGAAGTTGTCCTTGTTGATAAGTATGCTGATCTTAGCCTTAAACAGCTCGAAAACAGAGCTTTGGAGCTTTACCATGCATCAGAAACTAAGTTAGAGCTTGTAGAAAAACTCGCCGGACTTGTTTCTGGCTTTATGGGGTAAGTCCATGATAATTTTTGCCCAACTACTTGGAAACTTTCTATTAGCTGTTGAAACTGAATATATCTTTTGGGAGTTTGAAGGGGTGCATTCAAATCAGAGCAAGGTGATCTTCATCGATTGTGGAAGTCGTATAGCAAAGAACTAAGAAAACGTCAAAAATGTGTTGTCATTCCTATTGGCAACTTGTCTATAGGACTTTGTAGGCATCGTGCCATTCTCTTTAAGGTAAGCTATTTTCTTTTCTTCATATCACACACACATCACAACAATCAATAACACACCCCACTCAAACCCCCTTCTCTTTTCTCTTTTCAATCGTAGCTTTCTTATGCTATCAGTAGGAGTTTCCCTTGATTTCTGATGATGATAATGGATTGAAAAGATGCTTCTAATTTTTTTCCAAATACTGGATACACCGACTTTGTTTCTGTTGATATGCAGGAACTGGCTGATTACATAGGAATTCCATGTCGTATAGCTCATGGCTGTAAGTACTGTTCTTCAGTGCATCCTTCTTCTTGCCTAGTGAAAGTTGAGGATGCCAAACAGTCATTCAGGTAGTCTTTCTGTACTGTCCTTACCAAGAGTTCATTTGTATTACTGCTCTGATTTCAAATCCTTATAAAGGACAGACATCTTAGATTTGCAGATTATTTAGTAGTCTGGATGCTGCTTTAACCTCAAGATACTTATTTAGACTTACGTAGCAGTATCAACCGTGCATCTCCTCAAGGCCATTTATAATGAGAGCTGAAAATCTAATAAGTTGTTATCTAGGAATGTCGAGGTAAATTTCCATAAGCCTAAAGTTGCTTTATGCTCCATGATACTATGACTTGCACATTTAAGTGTTGAATGTTTGTATCGAAGAACTTTGGATTTAGGTCAAGATACAAAAGTGTCTAGTATATATTCCACGCCAGTCTTGTTTCTGATGTGAAGTTGTGCACCTAATTAAAATGTGGCCTGACATGTCAAACTAGGTTGTATGGCTCAATAACTCAAGTGATTGGATGAATCATTTTAGATTATCTTGTATAATCAAGATTTAAAGTCACGATTTCTGTTTTGCAAGTTCTGAACCCTGCTACTCATGTAATTCCCTATGTAAAATTGTTTATTAGTCACTATTGATAGCTCTTGATTTAATAAAAAATCTGCCTGGTTCGCCAATAAGTCCTTGAAATTTATGGGGAGCATAAAATTTGATGTGACATGAGTTGAAACATATACATATATAAATGGTGAGGACAACCTTGTCTATGATCGAGTCATTATACTTTCAAGATCAATAATAGTGCAACCATGTGCAGATTGGATGTTCAGAAGATCCTATTTAACTCCTCACTGTATAGGCTGCTCTATGTTGAGGTTGACTCAAATGGTGCATCTGAGGGTAGGTAACATTAGGTCGAACCACTTGGGTGCTCTTACATCTTTTAGCATCTTTAGCTTTACAAGTTCAGAAACAATGAACAAATGTTGCACCTAAAAAATCATGGACCTAGCCTTGTAGAACTTGGGTCTAATAGCACTTGATGGAACTATCTCGAGTTAGAACCACAGGAAGGATGAATACTGGATTAGTAGTCGAGTACGTCCAACAACTTAAGATGTCTACCTATTCCAATAAGATGAGTCTAGAAACAGGTAAGATTCTTTTTTTGTTGATTTGTATGAGGTCCACTGAACTATATGTATGAGAGTATATATTCATGTATATAAGTATGCATGGCTGGGTTGTAGATTAGGTATAGGCAGGTCTGTGGTTGTCCTGCTGATGTCCAGCTGGGTCCCTCCATGTGGAGTGTATAAATTTGGTTGCAACTGAAACACATATACGTTACAAATTGTTCTGTCCTTGTGTTCGAGCCAAATGCTACTAAGTGTCTGTATGACTGGGTAACTGTCATAACTTTCTCAAGTTCTACTACTGCCCCACACTTTGCAGTCAATAGGTTCTTTTAATAAAATTGCCTAGATCTTCAATTAGGTCAACTATTTTCATTTGTGGCTTTGTTGGTTCATTCTTTTTTTTGAACTTATGAGTGGTCATTTTGTTAAGCTTAGGGTTATTTTGCGATTTTCCACATAAAGTATCTCCTTACATCAAACAAATCTTGAAGAGAACAACAGAGTTCCGGTGTGATGTCCTATCATTCACTTAGTTGTTAATTTAAGTGACCACACATGCAAAAATGAATAGAGAAAGGACACATTGTATTTGATGAACATCCATTAATCAACCTATGGTCTTCTATCTGCTTTATTTTTCTTTGGCAGAACTGGCTGAAATTGCTGGTACTTGTCATCTGACACTTGATTCATGTTTTCTGCATAGTTTGGTTAGATTATTATTATTATTATTTGATGAAAGAGTGCTTGCTGTATAAATTTGGTGAGTCCTGTGTTCAGCATGTTATGTCACGAGCTAAAAGTTTTATATTTCCATTGTTACTTTCATCTTTTCATTACTTGCATATTAGTTGACAATTCTTGATATTTTTCACATCCTTTCCTTCCTCATTGTATATTTTAACAGGGAATATGTGGTAGATTTAGTTGGTGAACCAGGAAGATTCTATAATCCAGATTCATCCATCAATGGCAATTTGCTTTCGTCTCTGCCCTCCCCGTTCCAAGGTCCCCATTTGCTTGGTTGTAAGAACTTGTATACTTCTGAGACGACATGGAATCAGATGCTAGTTCAAGAGCAAACAGGTATGTTTCTTGCAGATTCTGCAGTTTATTCCTTATCTCCACCTATCAAGAGTAAAAAATGTCATTAATGAGACATGACAAGTTTATTTTATTTTTTTTCTTTCTAAGGTAATCTTTGCAGTAAATTTTGCACAGATCATTTGCCTTAGGCACCTTGTGGTGTTGCAATTATATGTAGTTGACTTTTTGCTTTTCTTAAAACAAAACTACAAACAGTGACAAATTTTCACTATGGTTGTGAGGTGGAATAAATATATTGGCAGTATGACCTAGACGTGGATCCATTGGCTGGACCATACTGAGCAGTAGTTTGGATCATTATAACCTAGATGTGTTGGCTGGATCACACTGCCCATGACCAATATATATGTATCAGTTAAAAAAAAAATCTTAGAATACTTTTAGTACGAAGTGATTGGAAGTAGTAGTTAGGCTAATCCTCTTATATAAGATGATGAATCACTATAGCTGTTGGCATTATCATCTAGACCAATTTTACGTGCATTACCATTAACTTTCTCACGTATGTTTGGTACTTCTCATCATAATCTTTCAGAAGTTCAATCCATAAAGATTCGTTGTGAACTTGTTTTTGTAACACTGTCTATCGGAAACAAAATGAAAGTATGTATATGGTTTACGTGTTGGTTATTTCTTTGGTAGTGAAGATTGAGAGTGCATGCACCAAGTCATAACCGAAAATACTTGTTAACTTCAGAATGATTTCTAGTAAACACAACTTGACTATTTTGGTATAATTACTTGTGGTGAAATTTTCACATACATATCATGAGATGGTTGTATGAGCCATTTGCTCCTTGTGGACAGTACTTCCCTTGGGAGTCATTATTACAGCTGCAAAATAATCTGTACATGGATCTTATATGATGGATAGGGAGATTTTTAGGTGGCTTGTGTTGCAGGTATGATTGCAAGAAACTGTTATGATCCATCTGAAATAGAAGCTTCCAGACAATTAAAAGTAAAGGCAATTGGTAGCAAGGGTGAGAAGAAGGGGAATCCTCCAACAGTACCTAAATACTTGAATCTGGAGCCTTCTCTTGCTATGGATTGGCTTGAGATATCATGGGACAAGTTGGAGATCAAGGAACGAATTGGAGCTGGTACTTCTTATATTGAATACCTTGTCCTGGAAGTTAATTCTTTCTTAGTATTTTTTGTTCCAAAATGATTTAAACGAGTCTTCATAATTTCCTTGATATGGTCAGCTTATAAGAACTTCTATCTTTAGGTTCATTTGGGACAGTTTATCGTGCTGAATGGCATGGATCAGTAAGTACTCTATCCTTTTGAAGTTCCATTGTTTCTACAAGTTAATATCAGTTGTGTGTTGATATACATGTTCAAAATATAAATTTTATGTTGAAGGTACATTTTAGGGAAACATACCGTGCCTAAGATTTCAGATCATATATCTGTACCGTCAGATGAAATAATTCCTTTTGTCTTTTCTGTGACAAATAGTTTTATATTGGTTGACCTGTGAGGATGAAGTGCATGTCCCATGTTAGACTCTAGACTCGTCTTCATATATAATTTTCTTGTATATGGTTATTAGACTTGATTTAACAACTAACTTGTCAATTATAGCCCGGAAGTTTCCTTGTTTAAGCAATTTAGATACTGGTGCTTTCTTTGATATGCCATTCCAGAAACAAAAAAAAAATTGCATAGATGTGTATGCTCCATGGGTTTAACTGCTGGTCCATGTTATTCTGCACCATGACGGCATAGTATTGGTATCAGGATCTTGATCATGCTGAGTGTGTGTGAAAATTGTGGTGGCTTAACAAGACATGCTGACCAGCACAAACTCGATTCTTGTCCTCTATGGGCATCTATCATGCCGGACCACCAGCACAAAATAGTGATGTTCTTACCTGTACTTCTATGAAATTAGGGACCTAATGTTTCTTTGCATTCAGGAATTGTGTTATGTGCAGTTTGCCTTGGCATGTGCGTAGCGACATGCATATCATGGTCTTGTATGAGATAGTTAAAAAATCACATGTCAGTACATGGCAATTAACTTTTTTGTTGTAGCTTGGCAAGTTGCTTTTCAAGTCTGAAAGTGGACACCTGATTTGTAGCTTAGAAGTTCTTTTGAACTCTGCAAGTTTGGAATCATAAGTAGCTGGCTGCTCGACAACATTGCTACTTTAATTCTTTTCATTCAAATGCATGGTATGAGCTAGGTGGTTACCATGTCTAAAAAGCAATTAGATAAAAAAAGTTAAAAATGTAGCAAGTAAACTTGTTGCCTTAGAAATAAAAACTATGTTATTATGGTATCTTTTTTTACAGAAATATTCTGATATAGCAATCAAGACTCACTACGCCACAAGTTTACTGAACTCTTTTGTCAATGCATGACACAGGATGTTGCAGTGAAGGTTCTTGCTGATCAAGACTTTCATGATGATCAGTTGAAGGAGTTTCTGAGAGAGGTAAATCAAACTATTTGAATAAATTGTCAGTGATAATATAATCTTCGACTCTAATTTGATTGACCGTATAAGTACGTTGTTAAGTAATAGATTGACAGACATACTGGATAACTTTTAGCAGCCTTGGCACATTCTATAAATCACAAAACCATCTAATATTTGTTGATGCTTAATAATTGCCGTTGCATATCAAGGATTGGAAATGAGAACTGTCTTAGTTTTTAACTATTCAGCAGAATTAAGATAAGAAAGGCGATGACGCATGACTTAATATGAATTTAGTTCTTCATGTGTAGTAGTGATTTGGTGAGTATTGGCCATTATTCTCTCTTTTTTCTCACTGTAACTAGTTATGATAGGAAACTGTTGTGGTGAATATTTAATTAAACAGACTAGTGATATAGAGGGTAGATAACAGCCCAGCCAAAGAGTTATAATGGGTTGCAAG
This sequence comes from Musa acuminata AAA Group, assembly GCF_036884655.1. Lineage (NCBI taxonomy): Eukaryota > Viridiplantae > Streptophyta > Magnoliopsida > Zingiberales > Musaceae > Musa > Musa acuminata. The sequence continues at coordinate 32,019,576 of NC_088359.1, forward strand.
GGTTTCTAGGATGTCTATCATGTCACTTTACGATAGGTTGTCAATGGCTTGTCAAGTCTCGATGGCTTTTGCAGCTAAGGTTGGCTTTGTTTCCTTGCCCAGTCTGCAAACTGTGAAGTGTGTCTGCAGTTAGAAGATTTCTTGGTGAGGTTTGCTTACATCCGGAAGAATATTTTGACTAAGAATTTGCATCTGAGGGTACCTTCCCTGCAAAACTGACGGGTAGCTTCAAGAAAAGAAATGTACAACAGCAAATTGATGAAATACAGAACTATAAAGAAAAAAAGATCGAGTAGAAGCTGCTGCTTGCAAGTTCTTAACCTGCAGGCCAACTTTTGCCCGGTGAAACAAACCAGGCCTTTCTTACATAATTTATGCATTTTTTACACCATCATATTTAATACTTTTTTTTCTTTGTGGCATACAACTTGATCATCATCTCATGTATGTGGCTACCCTTGTATCATTTTGGGCTGCAGGTTGCTATAATGAAACGAGTTCGCCATCCAAATGTTGTACTATTCATGGGAGCTGTCACAAAACAACCATATTTGTCAATAGTGACCGAGTATCTGCCTAGGTATCCCCATGTAATATTGCTTAAGATTCAGAAGGAACAGAAATTCGGTCTTAAGTCTGATTATTTAGTGTTAATTTTTAAAATTGTATGCTTGAAAACAGGGGAAGTCTTTACCGTCTCATAAACAGAACTGCTGCTGGGGAAATTTTGGACAGGCGGCGTCGGTTGCGGATGGCCCTTGATGTGGTTTGTTACTTTGCTTGGTACTTAAAAGGCAAAAAAGTTGACCATGATTTGCAGTTCATGATTCGTAAGTAAATTACAGGCCAAAGGTGTCAATTATCTTCATTGTCTAAATCCACCTATTGTGCATTGGGATCTGAAGACTCCTAATCTTTTGGTAGACAAGAATTGGTCAGTGAAGGTAAGTTAAGACCACTTGTTGATTGTTTTGCCTATTTTTAACTGATAGTGATGCTTTTGTTGAGCTTTTGGCTATAGGTTTGTGATTTTGGGTTATCGAGATTCAAGGCTAATACTTTCATATCATCAAAATCTGTTGCAGGAACAGTAAGCATTCATTTTCCTTTAACTTCTACTCACTTATTAAGTAGTCATTAACATGTATTATAAGAATGATAGAAATATATCATATAATTCTGTAGGAATTCCAATACATATTGCTTCATATGGCATTATGTTCTCTTTTGTTTCATGGCTAGTGTTTTCTACATGGCTGCTGCTTTAAGAATCGACATTACATTCTTCGTAGTATCTATGGTATTGGTCCATCCCAATGTTGGATGATAAAGTGGATGAGATGATACGTTAATGGGGATCCATATGGTAAATCAGTTTGCTAGCATTATACCCTAATTTGTAGAAATTTAATGTCAGTGCTGCAGTCAATTGGCAAGTCAATATCAAAGAAGGAATAAGTTACCTTTGGATTGGTGTACGAGCTATATACATTTTGTTTTCAGCTTTTGTGATGGAAGATGTTGACTTACTAATTTAGTCTTGATACACCGAGTCAGAAAGCATATCTTCTAGAAATTGACTTTCGATATTGGCAACTGTGAAAATGTAGCATCATTCTTTGGTATTATCAGTACAGTCAGCATGCTAGTATCATCAGTACAGTCAGCATACTACCTTTTGGTTTTGCAGCCTGAGTGGATGGCTCCAGAATTTCTTCGTGGAGAACCATCAAATGAAAAATGTGATGTTTACAGCTTCGGGGTGATCTTATGGGAGCTATTAACAATGCAACAACCTTGGAGTGGGCTTAACCCTGCGCAGGTGGTTATTGTAGTAGTTTTTCTTCTTTGAGGAACTATTTTTGCTTATTTACAGTAATGGTTTTTTTTTTTTTTTGTAAATTTACACCACAAGTTAGACAAGTTTCCACAACTTGTTTTATGTGGTATTCTTTTTAGTTTCACACAGAATGTTCATGGGATATGAAGGTCTGACGGGGGATATGTGCAGGTTGTCGGAGCAGTTGCCTTTCAGAATAGAAGGCTGGCAATTCCTCAAGATACTTGTCCCGTGTTAGCAGCTCTCATGGAATCATGCTGGGCTGAGTAAGTACATCATTCTTGTGACGTTTATCAATAATCAGCATCCATCAATAGCATTTCTTGAAATGGATGAGATGGTTCAACACCTAGGTGCACAAATAAAGTAGTATCTTTCTGGAGTTTATGATAACAGCTTGTGCAGTTGTTGGCCTTTTTCTCTTTGAGAGACATGATGATTTCCAAACCGAGAAACTTGTTGCCTATAGGTCGCCAACGAGCTGTTCTATGGTTGGTTGGAGTTGAGTTTGTGGCAGATGAAACTTCATACTGCGAACTCATTTGTATCACCATCCGAGTGATACTCGTTTAAGTTCAACCTTGGGCTAGAAGTTCTCATGAATTCTAGGAACTAGTCACTATTGATGATTATATATATCTTAGGTATGTTATATTCTCTTGGAGTCTCCAAGTGGTCATCTGTAGGCAGCTTTATAGGTTTCTTAATTTACATTTGCTTCTACTGGCTGAACCTTATCTATTTCGTCCTTTGACATGTAATCCGTGTGACTTGGATTACTCTGTCGTTGCAGCAGTAGCAGTAACATATTGTTTCTTCCCATGTAGTGATCCAAGACAGCGGCCTTCCTTTTCGAACATCGTTGATACGTTGAAGAAGCTACTGAAACCACCTGTGCCACTGGAACAGATGGCCAGCCCATAGCCTGCCTGCCTGTCTGTCTGCCTCCGCCAGCATGCGATGCTATTATTCTTTTCTCGATCCATCCACAAGTAAATCGCGTGAGTCCTACCGAGCTTATATTATTTTCACTTGTGTAAAATATGCCGCAATAATGTGCTTAGTTTCGTCGCTAATATGTTCCTCTCGATGAACAATGCTATACCATGTGGTCACATCATTAGCAAGTCGCATTATGCCCTGTAGAGCTTGATGCGTAAAGTAAGCCATGTGAGTTGCAAAATGAAACAGCAGATACGCTGCCGAGAAGAAGGTTACTCTTTAAAATTATGAAGGTAATGTGTATGTATGCACTGTGAATAGCAAAAATAGAAAGGCAGGATAAATTTTGGTATTAGGTTGATAACCCGTCTCAATCTGATCAAAAACAACATGCTGATATGAATTCGTTCTTGTATATGGAGACCGCTCGATCAAGGAGCTAACCCATTGACTTCTAAGCTTTTCATAGACCACCCATCGGTTCTCTACATATATAGATTGTGTACATAAAACGTTGATGGATAATTCTCGCTACATCAGTCAAGCTTTTTGTTTTGGCCAAAAAATGAAAGCCATGATTTATCAGTCTGTAATCTTCGACCCGAACATTGGAGGTTGGTTGAGATAGGAAGTGCGGTTTCTTCTCAACTCTGATGATTTGCCAAAGATAAATGATCGATAGGTAAAAAAATGACAATCTTCTTTAAATTATCAACATGCTCGCTGATCCATATCTAAAATAGCATTGAATTCTTTGTAGTAATTCGTGTCCGGTTAGTCAATTAATAAAAGATTTCAGATCAGATCAATGTTGCTACTGCTAAAGCATCAACCATAATCTGTGGACCTTTATTCGATTTAATTATAATATATAATGATATTAAGATTTCCGAAAGGCGTGAATGAGTATTAAGGAACATTAAAAGAGCTTCTAAGGAGAAGATTATCCATAATAATTAAGTTACCATGTCAAAATAGTTACGATAGTTAACAATAGCTAAGTTTTATTTTAGCTACAATGAATTGTCTATTTTAATGGTCCTTTGAATGTGTCATGAATTCCATATGGAGTCTAATAATTTCTTTCCAATTCTTTTGTTGGAAGGTTATTTAGTCATGGATATCAAAAATATTTTGTGAAATTTCAAACAGGTCAATTCACAAAGTAGCAGTCAATTCCTTATTTGATTCTTTTGTTGGCAGGTGATTTAGTCATGTATGTCAAAAACATTTTCTGAAATTTCCACACATTCAAAGGTCGATTCAAACCCCCCAACCCCAACCCGCGCCGCCTTTTTTTTTTTTTGGAACCAATTATTGAATTATTCTTAATTCCAACTGCAATTTATCGTTTTTGTTTCTAGAATGCGAGCAAGGCTAATTATATAAGACCTTTTAAATATCTTTAACCTTATAATTTATATTAAATTTTTTATAATTATAAAAATAAAATATTTAGTTTTATTTATCCTAATATTATTAATTTTATCGACGAAAGTACGAAAATGATAAACAAAAAAATAATTTCAATGTCCTTTTCGATGATGACAAATAATGATGTCGCTAGGGGTCACGGATGACTATTGTGAATGATGAGGGAGACCGATGACGAGATGTGAGCCAATGACGTAGATATCGATACTCTACATTTACATCAGCATTGCTCGGCAATTGTATCGGCGCCAACACATAGAGTGTCGGGATTTGCATCATCATCTTATCTCTTGTCATCACTCTTCCTCTTCATCCACAACAGTTATTCTTAACCCAACGACGTCGATATCTGTCACCATCTAAAATTTATTGAAATGTTCAAATTTTTTTTAATATATCATTTTCATACTTTCATCGATAAAATCGATGGTGTTCGAGTAATTGAAACTAGATGTTTCACGACATTTTTATTTAAAATTTTTAATCTAATTTTATAGGATAATATATATTTAATTAATTCACACTTAATTGTACATGATCCGCTCCGTTTCTCACAAGAATTCGAAATGCTCTATTCCCAGTGTCACACCTTTAAACCCACAGATCTTAAAATCTCAACCGTCCGGGGACACGCATGGCAACCATTATATACACGCCACTGCTGTTGGGGATCGCCGCTCTCGATCGACTCACTTGCGTATTACTTAAACCATGATTTGTGTGATGTTCACCAATCTTAAAGCAATCGGAAGGTTGTAGCTGGCCCATACCAAACCCTGGCTCTCTTTTTGCGAGTCGTCCCCATCACCCGTCTCTCTCTCTCTCTCGCTCTCTCTCTCTCTCTCCCCGCGGTCAACCCACCATTTTGACTACGCGACTTGCTGTGAAGAAGCGAAAGAAACGCAAAGGTTTTGTATCAATTCGCCTCCGCTGATTTGATCGTGTCTTCGATCTCAAGACTCCACCTTTCCTTCCTGCTGCGCGATTCCTCGTGTGCTGATATGAATAGTTCCAGCGGTTCTGCCGCTGGTCCGAGCTCCGGATCGGGGGATGGATCGGCTCCCAGGAGGAATTCGAAGCGGCCAAAGTGTAATCTCACTTCTGAGATCTTCTTTTTGCCGTCGTTTCCGTATGGATTTGTTGTTGTTTAGGCTTCTGATAGTTGCCTTATTGTAGAGATTGTTCTTGTTCGGGGAGGTTTTAGGTTTTTGGGCATCGAAATCGTCTTCATCTTCTTTTTGTTCCTTCTGCTCCGTCTTGGGGGTTGTTTTGCTTGGTCCTCTCCTTTTCCCCTTTCTAGTTTGCGATTCTGGATCTCTCCTATGGGTGATATCCTTGTTTGATAGAGAGCGCTACAAATGTTCGGTTGAAAACTGATACAGTCGCTTGTCTTCCGTTGGGTACTCAGATTCCAAGTTTACACAACAGGAGCTACCAGCTTGCAAACCAATCCTTACTCCAAAATGGGTAACCTTTACGTTCTTTACTGCTTTGCATGCTGTCTTTGCATATGGCCAGATAGGTGTTGTAGAGACAGAAACCAGGCAGAGCAATCTGATGCTGGATCGTGTAGGTGATCTCTGTGTTCACACTTGTTGGCGTCATCTTTGTCCCCATCGGTATCGCCGCGCTTATGGCCTCCAACAACGTATGCTGAATGTCGTCGATACCATAGAATTCTTATGTATGTCGATGTCTCGTGTGCCTGTTTGTTTCTCACTATGCCTCTTTTCTTTGTAGGTTGTCGAAATCGTGGATCGATATGATACAGAGTGCGTACCAGCAAACATGACCGGTGACAAGGTTGCATACATACAGAATGATGATATCATCAAAACTTGCACTAGAAATCTCACGGTAATCAGGCCTCTTAGTAACTATTCATGTAGTGGAGATATGAGGGAGTAGCTTATAACTTTGTTTTTGTTGATCTATGGCAAAGAGGTTTGGTTTCCTGGTGATGGAAAACTTGCTTACGATAGAAGCTTTTAATTTAAGATTTCTGACACGGCTTCTTTTGGTCTTTTGTCTTAGGTACCAAAAGATATGGATCAGCCTATCTATGTCTACTATCAACTGGATAACTTCTATCAGAACCATAGGAGGTACGCATTTAGTAACCTTCTGAAGTTGGTCTTGGTATTTTTCAGTGCTCCTAGCATAATAAATCTTCGCACCATTTGCTTTTGCTCTTTAATGCAATTTTCATATCGCATAAATATCCAAGATGGCTGATTCTGACACAAAAAAACAAGTCAATTTTGATTTCTAGGGAACAGTTTGTCTACAACTTCGCTGACAGTGATTTCTGAATCTAGGTATGTGAAGAGCCGAAATGATGCACAATTGAAGGATGCTGATCAAGCAAATAAGACTAGCGGATGTGATCCTGAAAAGACCACAAAAGATGGATCTCCAATTGTTCCTTGTGGTCTTATAGCATGGAGTTTGTTCAATGACACTTACAACTTTACCCTAGGCAACAAAAATTTGTCTGTAAACAAGAACGGCATTTCTTGGAAGAGTGACAGGGATCACAAATTTGGAAAAGATGTCTACCCAAAGAATTTTCAAAATGGAACTTTACGAGGTGGTGCAAGCCTAGTTTCAAATAAACCTGTGAGACTCCATTCTATAATTTCATGCTTTTCATTGGCATCTTATTTTTGAAGCGTGTGTTTAGATTGTGTTGGTTGAAATAGTCCCATGGTAAGGAGACTTAAATCAAAATTGCTAAATTCCTCTTCCGTTGTCATAAGAAGTTTGCAATTGTCACTCCTGAAGGGCAGATGATTTGTGTTTGAATTCTTCATTAATACCATTCTTTATTACAAAATTTAGTTATTTCCGAAATACCCTTCTGCTAGCTGATAGGGACCCATCTCTATCTTGATTGCTTGATGATAAGACTTGGTGTTCCATGATGCTAGAGCTTGGATAAAACTGGTGCAATCAGATTTTTACCATTCTATTTATTTTTTTGATTGGATAAAACTGAACCAAGTTTTTACTTACTTTTTTCGAGTTTGAATTGTCTGACTTCCTGTTATTTTTATTCTGGATCTTCAGTTGGAATCGATTAGTGACAATATGTTTATTATAAATTCATTCATACTCAGTCTTGAGCTGCCTATAAGCATCTTCTTTTATTTGCGGCCGATTCACATTCCAGATTAAAGATTTTCTGATCGCATGGTATGCCATGTTTTACAGATTTAGATATTGGTCTGTTCTAGTTGCATTGAAGTTTCCCTTGTAATGTCATACAACCGAATAACAACTGATCTATTATGTTTTTTGTATGGGCAGTTGAACGAGCAGGAGGATCTCATTGTATGGATGCGCACTGCTGCCCTTCCAACATTTAGAAAGCTTTATGGGAAAATAAATCAGGATCTTAAAGCAAATGATATTATAATGGTGACACTGGAGAACAATTACAATACATATAGTTTTAATGGCAAGAAAAAATTGGTGCTATCCACCTCAAGCTGGCTTGGTGGGAAAAATGACTTCCTTGGCATAGCATATCTGACCATTGGAGGGCTATGCTTCTTTTTGGCCACAGCCTTTACCGTCGTATACTTGGTGAAACCTAGGTACACTCTTTTACTGAATTTCATCAGACAAACTAATCTTAGAAGAAAAATGTCTATCGGACAATTCCAGTGCTGTCTTGGAACTTTAAGTCTAATCTTAACTTTGTGAAATCTGAATTCTTGAGTGACTTTTAAAATTTATGTTTGTGCTCATGGGCTGCCATGTCTTTTTATTTTGCTCTGGATACATGCTGATGGCTGTTAATTAATTAATTTTGTAGATTGAATTTAATACTAAATTGTTTCTTCTGTTAATTGAAAACAATATTCACATTCTTAGGATTTATCGTATGAATGAGCTCATTACTGTCTTCAGCTTTCAGTTATTAACTTCAGTAAATGTACATTTTGGAAGTGCCTATTTCTTGAAATAACTTCCAACCTCTTCACCAGGTATTGAGTTGGATATTAATAGTGTTACTTTTCTTAAGTTGGTCATCTTTTGAGTATTTACTCCTGATAGAATGGCTTGGCACAATCTAATACGGTACCATAGTGAGCTATATACACCGGGCATCAAACCCCATCAAAGTAATTGAAAACTCTATCAACTCTCTTAATATCATCAGATAGCCATTATGCAGTTGTTTCCCCCGGAGATTTTCGCTGTGTTCCATTGTATGCATGTTTGATACACAATTCCCAATATTTGGTACTGGTTGAAACGACATTTTCAAGCATCACTGGGTATAGATGTCACTAGAATTTCTACTCTTCTAAACATGTATAGACTATTTTTAATGTTCTTTCCCTGATTGTATTTCAGAGTACTATCTTCATCTGTTACAAAGATGATCATTTGCTGTTCTTTCTGTTCTTATTATCATACTAGATATTCTTCTGAAAATTCGTCTTTGCAACTTTAACCTTTAAACACTAGCAACCAAGAAGAGAATGGAAAAGATTAACAAGTTGAATGATGTATGCTCACATCTATAGGCCACTATGTTGTATTGTATACCATAGCGATGGGTTTGTTGACTCTTGTACTTCAAAACATGGTGTTAATTTATGATGGTTATTTGTTGTTTGCTAATTTACTTGTGTCCATCTTGCAGGAAGCTTGGCGATCCTTCATATTTGTCATGGAATAGGAATCCTTCTGGGCACTAAAAGCTTGCAAGCTTGTATAAATATACTATAAAGTTTTTGCATGTATTAGAAATTAATATACTGTTGTACACGGATATATGCTTTGTGTTTCATCTATGTATGTTATGGTATTCTATCAAAAACCGAACATGACTAGATGATTAGCTTAGGGTTTTATTGAACTTCTCATTCCTCCTATAGTTGTTCTTCACAATCATAATTCCAAACTCCAACATCTTTATGTGGATTAGGTTGCCAAGGAAAACATTGGCCTGATACATCAACTGTTTTCGATTCATTTAGAGTCGACTGACATTTTGAAGGTTAGTTTTTTTACATCAGGAGAAGAGTGCTCCTTTGTGATACGGGATGATTAGGGTTCTAGTCATGAAAATAACTGTGGTTTGTTTGTTCAAAGCTTTATGCATCGAGCGGGTGTTTTGTTGAGGAGGAGGATATGCATCAAAGGTGGCATCTCGTCTTCTCTTCCACTTCCTTGTGTATTTATATTGATGATGCCTCCTCGCTCATCTCCTCTAACTCGGCGTTTTATGTCAGTTTTGCCGGTACCTTCTCCCTCTTTTCTTCCTATGCCTCCTTCGACTTCAATTCGAATACCTTCTCCCTCTTTTCTTCCTATGATTTCTTCTGTGTCTAAAATTCATCTCCTCTAACTCGGTCTTCTATGTCGGTTTTGTCAGTACCGTCTCACTCTTTTCTTCCTATGTCTCCTTTTGCGTGTCTAAATACTTAGAAATTTCAAATCACCTTCTCCCTCTTTTCTTCCTATGCCTCCTTCTGTGTGTCTAAATACTTTGAAACTTCAATTCGCCTTATACCTTTTTTCTTCCTATGCCTCCTGTGTGTCTAAATACTTGAAACTACAATTCACCTTCTCCCTCTTTTCTTCCTATGCCTCCTTCTGTGTTTAGTTTGATATTAATGATACTTCCTTGCTCATCTCCTCCTCCAACACGACCTTTTATGTTGATGTTGCCAATACCTCCTCCCTCTTCTCCACCTATGCCTCCTCTTTGTGTCGATATGAAACAGGTTCATATCAATACAATCAGAACTACTCTGAACTTCAATCCACAGTATGAAAATCAAATCATGCATTGATCAACGTCCGAGTTTGATGAGTTGAGGATTTGAGATTTGAGGAATCAGCAAGACCGTATAAGTATAGAAAGAAAGAAAAAAAAAACAATTAAAACAAGTCCCTATCTACTCTATAACACACTGCTGGATCCAGGATTCATATTTTTCATACCAGGGATGATACAATATATACTGACCGGTAAAGCGGTATATAGATTTTTAATATACCACCTGTTTCATTGATATTACACAAATCTGATAGAATATTAAAATTAACACCCTATCATATAATGTTCATCTGACACTTCCCAGCATTATCATTATCGATCCGCTCAAGTTTGTCAACCATACAAGCTCAGATGTAACACCATATACTTTAAAATAGACAAGTCTTGCACAAATAACAAACGCAGAAAACACAAAATTGAATGAGCATCAGCTGCAAATCCAAGACTTGCCAGAAATGAAACTCAGGGCCAAGATCATCCTGTTAGTTTAATCATCATCAACTACACGAATAATATGTAGGAAACATGCCAGATCCATATCATCCTCTGAAGGATTCATCCTCCTAAATCGTGATCTCACTGGGTGCGTGGAAAGTTCTTCCACGGCATATAGCTTCGAGGTTCTCCCCAGCGTAGGAGCAAAGTGGAGAGATTTCCACACCTGCAAGCAAACATGTCTATCAGATAGACTAGTTCCAGCATCAACTGATTTAGTTTTATGAATTGGAGTTGGGTATTGCATGATTAAAATTTCCTACAGCATTTCCTTATCAAGAAGTAAGATGAATCGCTGCAAGAGTAAATGCTGCAGCGATAGACGTTGAGAAGATTACCAGTTAGGTATAGAGGCACTGAATGTGTCAAAAAGCCACCAGCTGCAACTACCCAACGACTGTGGAGGCGAAGAAGCATCAGTCGAGCACTGTCGGGAGTATCATAACTTGCTCCATTGGCATTCTTGACGGGTGCAAATTCCTCCTCCCTTGGGACCTGTCTTACCAAATCACCATGTGTAAATGAATCCAAGACAAATATCATTCATCAATAAGCAGCGAAAACAATCCAGACAAAAGATATGGGAAAAACAAAATATCTCAAGGACTCAAAAAAGTGATTCCATGACAAACCAACCTCAAAAAGTGCCATTGATGGAGCATATGCAAATGCATCAAAAATGAACTGCTCCAGCTTAAATCCAATAGTAAATCCATGGATTGAAGGGATTTTCTTCTCAGCCAAGTGGTAACTGCATTGCAATTGTGAATTTAAGCTGCTGAGGATCTGATGTTGAAGTGGTTAATACAATGTGATATTGGTATTTAACTAATGAATCAATAACTCCCAACAAAAAGTGATATCAAGATGTCAAACAGCTTTACCAGAAACTCAGAGAAGCAGGTCTGTATAGAATAGAATACCCATTTTTAACAAATGATGATTATGAACATCAATTATTATCATATATGCAGCCCATGTGAAGGATATAATGGTTCAAATATAGGCATCAGTTTAAATCTTAAAGCACTAAACATTATTAGATAGTTAAGGCAATCCAACTGTGTTTCACCATCTATGGCATGTCCGATGGATCAAAAACTCTAGAAAGAGTCCACATAAAGCAACATAACCCACAACATAAGTTGATAGTGTAACAAAAACAAACTCTAGATATGAAGTGGAAACTATCTGAAATTACAAGAAAAAGCAAACTCTAGATATAAGTTAAGCGCCTAAAAATCTTGCCAAATATAAGAAAATCATAGTGAGAGATACGGTAAAGTCACTGAAAAAAATACGAAGAAAAAATTGTGAAACTATTTAGATACAGATGTTAGATATGTTCCCTAAAAGAAAAAAAAAAGGAAAAAAAAAAAAAGAAGTAGGTTCCTTCTAGATTCCACCTTGAAGTAGTCAAAGTAACAAAATGAATTTATTAAGGGCTTACGTGCTGTCTTTTTCAAGGCCATTTGCTACTTGATTCAGGAAATCCAGGGTGAACATATGTAGGCATACCTAATACATGTGCAAAACACAAATGATTAGCATATGATCATCTACATTATCGTAATTGTGATTTGCTAACAATTGAAGGCATAATGAAAATTGATAATAGCAGAAATAAGAAACAATACCAAGATCATATTGGAAAGACTTCTAGAAAAAGAAAACTAACACATGCACGATAAATAAAATCTAGCTGATCAGAGAGTTAACTTATATTCTGAAAAAAAATAATCCTTTCCTTCAGGTACAAAACTAGATCCAGAAAAGTTAAGAAGACTAAAATCATAAAGTATTAATAACGTACAAGATTGGTATACTAGAAATAGTTTGATGTAGCATCCATGATGTTTTATATCAGTGTTTTCACTATATCCTTATGTCTTTAGCATTTTCCATGGTTTATCTAAATTGTCTTATAAATCATAGGTTATTATTTCATATTTTCTGTAGTACCAATCATTTTAAGTTTTATTTTGCTGTTAGAGCAGCAGTTAATATCATATTGGATTCTCATATGAGGTTGTCATTGCATGTGCCAAATGCAATACTTAATAATTTCTTTGTTTTCACGCATGATATTTTTCCAAGAAAATGCAAAAGTGACAAAGCAATTTTGAGGAAGAATGCGATAAGGAGATTTAAATGCAAAAGCAATAAAATGCAAAAAGTGGCAATTGATTTACATTACTCCAACAATAGCGAAGCCGTCCAGTGGTCTGATTGATCTCAGTTGTCATTGATGCATCCATCTCGCTGTATTCAACCACTGCAAAAGGCCCACCTCTGCCTCTCTGGACAAAGATTCCAACCTTTTCCTGTGGGTAGGCCTGATTCACATGCACACTGGTAAGTCTTTTACTTGCACAGTTAGCACTTGGACAAGACAAATTATTTCAACCAATTATATTACATACAAATGGTACTTTAGCATAGATTGTAAAATGAATTTTGAAACAAATATAAATTGGCATAATCTTCCAGCAAGCTAGAAAATTCACCCCTAATCAGCTGCCACTAGTGACAAAAAGAATTGGCGATGACAACTTACTAAGACTTTTTTGAAATAGAAGTAAATTGTGGATATCATGCGGTTTGTAACATCAGGCCTCAATTAATTAAATCATGTAACTTTCTATTTCTTTGACATCCTACAATTCGAGAAAGTAATGGATGGCATAAGATAAAGCTAAAGCCTTTCCAGATAGGCCTTTCATTGATTTGGTTATTGTAAAGACACATCCAAAATCCCTCAGAGAAACTTCAAGCTGACCTTGAAAAATGAAATGTGCCCTTCCCTGTCTTTGTAGATATGATAAATGGTCGTGATCATATAACATGGACAATAACAACTAGACTAATCATCATCATTCAGCTACAGAAACAATTCCAAAATGGAAGCTCCATTGAAATTTAACAAATTGCAGAACTTGCCTACTTTGCAGGTGGAAACATCTATCTTTCTGGCTAAAAGCATGCTCAATCAAAGAACAAACCTCCTAGAATTCCTGTATACCAAGAAAAATTCTAGAAGGCAGAACATCGTGATATCATATATTCTCAAAGATACAACGTACAATAAACCACAACATCATGATGCTTCCATTGTGAGTAAACCAATGACAATGCATTAAAAATAACTACTACAGGAGCCACTACATGATCAAAACAATCAATGACAGACCCCTTTAACAATTATTTCAATTTTCAAACACAATTGTCAAAGCTTTTCAGATATCAGTATCATATGTGAGATATCATAACCTGATTAATGTGAAACATCAACTTCTCACCTTCCGTACAACTTTTGCTGCAGCGGCCACACCTTTGTCAATAAAATATCCCAAGAATGCTGGATCAGCAACACGGACCTGCTCTCAGGTGTTTTAGTAAAGATAGATGGAAGGTAGTTCATAAATAGCTAAAGGAACATCTGATCTCACCAGCACATTATCAACTCCATAACAATCTACATATTTCACACCTCTCATTGCCATATCTTCCAGTAATTTTGAAGATTTAAGAGCTGTAAAAAGGATAAATCATATAAAATTTAGGAATCTGAGAGATCAGGAATACTATTAGCAAATAGCAAGCAGTAAATCTAGAAAAACATACCAGAATATAATCCTCCATTTCCATCAGGAGCCCTTGAAACCTGGGTTTACAGAAAAAGACTTATGACTTTTCATGCAATCACAAAATTGGCAACATATTAGAAAGAAAGAAAGCTGATGTGTTTATGGAGTTCAGTACAATGGGAAGTCAACATGTTAGTAATAGTTCAAATAAAAACAACAACAACAAAATCATAAGTCCTAACTTTGTGGGGTTGGCTATATGGATCCTTTGCCACTATTGAGATATGTAAAAGACCATATGTTTGATTATGTTTAGATATTTAAATCTTTATATATTTCTATTAGAGTCTTTTTATATCTTCCTCTACCTCTCATCTTACCACTAACATTAATCATTTCGCTTTTTCTAACTATCACATCCATAGGTCTTTTAAGCACATACTCATACCATCTTAACCGATTCTCTCTTATCTTATTCTCTATTGAAGCAATACCTAGTTGATCAGTCAATGACAAAGAAGAGATAGAAAAAAGAAGAATAAATAACTTGCCAGCCAATGACTTTGATATATGGTGTTCAATTCTCTAAGAAATAAGAAATAGGAAACAATTAAAGTCAAACATGGCATATATGCTAGTTTGTCAATATAGACATACACATGCCAAGTCAACATCCAACTTGTAGTCTCGTTCTACCATCAATGTCGGTTAGGCATTTGTTGCAAAATTTACTCTTCAACTTTGTCACTGATGGTACATGTTTGTCATCTTCATAATGTATGCGACCATGAAATATATTTTAAGACCTAATTCATTGTTATAGCATTATTGGAGATTTGTTTTTGTGGACAGGGGCAATACTTGGCATTTCCATACTATCGGCTCAAAAACTGATACAACTACCAACAACCGTATCATTTGACTCTTATCACCAAGCTTACTAAAGCACAAGTGGCTATATCTTTCCTTGAATGGCATAACTGTGGTTTCCTGTACCATGCTGGCAACATACCCAAAACCATTGCGCCACCGATATTCAAAACCTTGCAATGAATAAGTCACTGTCAATTCACTTGAGATACAGTGGTTAAGTTAGTAACAAAAAATCCCCATCTTTATTAAGAGAGTCTCAATGATAAATTTTCCATTACATGTGGTCTCCATGATAAATTTTCCGTTACATATCTCCATGAGAGAAACAACATGGAGAAAGACATAAATATACCTTATGCGGAGTCTCCATGATGAATCTGCCATCCCCAGAAACACAGGGAAGTGTACCTTGTTGGAAAAATGTCACCTGCAAAAGGAAAATAAAAAATAAAAAGAAGATCAGCAAAATAATTTCAAATGCATAACCTGTTAAGGAAATTCAAGCCTTACTTGATCAGATTCTAAGCCAAAATATTTATGACTTTCGAAGAATTTGCGGGTGGCTTCATCAGTAAATGGACTAGTCATTATGTACCAGTGGATCGGCATAAAACCAGCTGTCCATTAACTAAGAGAATCAGGTTAAGCACACACAAAACATGTTGAAAAAGGTACAGAAAGTAAACCTTACTGTCGTTTGACTGAGATGCAAGTTTTTGGATGCACAAAATTCTTTCAGCCTGAAGTTGAAAGAGTGATTTTCCAGATGGAAGTCCAATATCTAAAGTAAAAGATAATAGGGCAAAATATCAGTCTGCATTTCCATTTAGTCATACAGTAGGAGTCCTCCAACTTGAAACCCAGAATTCTGAAGTAAATTCCTTATATGAAGGATAAAATGGAAATCTTGCCAGCAAAAGAAGTTCAACCATCGGTGTATCAGTTTGACATATTAAGGTAATTATAATTCCCTTATAGAATATTTTTAGATGCAAGAACTCTGGGTTCATGTGTCTTCATTAAATGCCATTAAGGCTTGTGCACAAGGCACTCAGGTTCTCCCATACGATTAACCACTCCTGCATATACATAGTAGATCTAGCCCTCTAGACAATGTTCAAGCTACAATTCAAAACAATTTAAGGTAAATAGGCACCAATTGATTATTTTCCCCTATTTTTGTGTAGTATCTAAATTATAGAAAACTTTCACGACTCAATCTGATAGACTTTTTAGTACAATCCAACAGAGGCAGTACACTAAGAATGACAGCATTATCGTTATAAGAATACTATTAGTAGACCAATATAGAATTAGTAGATCAGTTACTTACTGAAACATCCCTTCGGGTCTGAACTTCCAAGACGGGTGCCCTGTGAAAAAATTGCAGAAGAAAAAGACCACATATGTAAGACTTCCTGCTTCTCGCTAAGGTGTAAATAAGGCTTCCTATGTCTTAGTAATAGGAAAATTTAACTATGTATACAACTTTCTGATCAGCAGCATTAATCCCAGTAAGAACAAAGGAATTACTAGCACCATCCAAGAAGTCATATTTTAGCATCTCTAGAGACTTTATTGCTGATGAAAACGATCCACGTAGTGTTTTCATTAAATTTTACATAGACTACTATGCTCTAAGCCCTTAAATTTGACAGTGAATTCACATCAAGTGATTGCCTGCACATTTTTTTGTCATTTTTTATTCGACATGACAAATTCAGTCGACATTTTTAGGCATCTTGCAATAGATTAATCAGTTTCAATTATCTCAATTGGGTGATTGGTTATAGTAGCCGGGGAGTAGACAACAAATTTGAGATCATAAGAATTTTGCAACGAAGAAGCACGAGAAAAGAAAATGAGATCCACAAAATCGCAAACTTTTAAATTTTAATACAATCATGGATTGATCATAAAGATAATCGGAACAACTAAAATGAATAATAAAAACATGGAGTAACCAACAGAAAGCCTATGATAAAAATGAAACAAAAAGATAGGGGTATATATTTCATGTAGTTAGACAAGATCTACAATATAGGGAGAATGGAAGAATCAGGATATGAAAAGCTTGCACTGTTAATGACTCCACTTAGTTGGTTCCGTAATTTCAGGAATAGTTTGCATGCTTGTAAATACGATTAAAGTGCTACGTTTGCAGTGGGATCTTTGATGATAGTTGCAGAAGCAAAAGTCCGTCAAGTTTAGATGGAGCAAAGAACTAGTGAGCATAACCCAAGTTTGTTGAACTTAAGTACCTGTCCGCCAGAAAGAAGTACCACAGCTAACTTTCCTTCTGAAATAGCCTTCAATCCCCTCTTCCACCACCTCTCTCTTTCCTCAAGGCTTCTTGCTTCCACAGTTGAAACACTAGCCTCCGGTACGGGCTCAACAGCAGGCAACGGCAGGCCTAAATATTTCTCACCCACAATCAACAATTAACATTGAGAAAAGGATCTATTTGAGATCCAAGAATGAACAGATTGCAAGTCATTGGACAGTTTAAGCAACAGTCTGAAAATACTCACCTTGAGATCCAAGTGAACATCGAATGATCCGATCGATTCTAGGAAGATCTAAGCTCTGACAGAGAACAAGCAGACAGAACTAAGTGATCCACAAAGACACAACCATGAACCAACATGTCAAGAACTAATCAAGAGACCCAAATGAACCAGAGAATACCAGATTTTCCAGATCAAGCACAACTGACGCTATACGTGTCACAAGAAAAATCTCACTTTTATAAGAATTTTAGTTAAAACCACGAATCAGGAATCTCCGTTTCGTGTACAAGGAAAGGAAAAACACAAATCTTCGAGCGAAAAACCACATGGAATTCACCGCAAACCCGCATTTCTTCTGTCAAGAGCCTACTGTAGACGCAGCACAAACAGATTCGAAGATCCAAAATAGCAATAAAGAGCCAACTGGTCATGACAAGAATAACCAAACCTCGATGTCCTTCACGAGGAGGTTGCGCTCATCCGGCGAGAGCTCGTCCCAGAAGGCGAAGGCGTCCTCTTGGCCGTAGTCCTTGAGCCTCTCCAGCAACGCCTGCGGAGGCGGCGGTGGAGGCGACGGCGTCCCCCTCCGCCCCACATCGGATCCGACCACTATCTCCTTCATTCCTCCTTCCACCGAAACAGAGCAAACCGAGCGGAGGCAGAGGAGTTCGAACCGCCGAGACAAAGGGGCAGAGGGTGCACGTTATATACCCTCGTGGCTTGTGGCCAACGCAGAGGCTTGCGCCGCTGAAGCTCGCGACAGCCGAGTCCCTAAACAGCCAATACATTCTTGACAAGCAGGGAAATAGAGCGGGGACCACTTGACAGGACCAATGAAAAGAAAGAAGAGAGACGGGAGCAAACATGGGATCAAGAGACCATGCCAAGTGACTGAGGGAGGGAGGGATCAGATCCTGGAAGCGAATGCGCCTGCAAGTGGCCTTTTGTTTTCCCTTGTAGCTGAAGGGAACAACTCACTCACTTTGCCTCCTTTGATGATGTAAAGGATGAACAACCAATGATCCAGTAATAACTATTGAGGTTGAGGTTTAGAGAAAGAATAATGGTAATAATAAGAAAGTTCTTGGCTTCCTACACAAGTAATGAATTGCGTAATAATCTCTCTTTTTTTCTCAGTGATGAAGACACACCATCAAACAGATTAAACCATGTTCATCAGGTAAAGGTTCGAGCTTAGATATTGGTGGCCAATACAGATTGATCAATGGTTTAATAACTATCCATCCATACACCTCACCAGCATAAATGAATATGCTCAGCTATGTCAGACTTTTCCTTGTAATCATTGTGTTCTACCTATGTGTGTTATAAATGGAATCTGTGCCAAAAAAAGGAGTTCAACATCTGTTGTCTGACACATCTTGGAAGAGAAGCAATGAATCTAAGCTTTGATTGATCCAATCACATCACTGTTGATGAGACTTTCTTTGAGCTGTTAAATGGAAGGAATTCAGCAAAACATCATCACAGCAGTGAAGGCATTCTTTGCTGAACCTACAAACCCAGCACTTGTTTGGGTGAGTGCTCAGAGTTCATTTGGCTACAGGAAGGGGATGTGGTAGAGACAAGGCATGGTCCATCAGATAGTTGGATTCTCCTCTCCCAACAATCCAATTATGGAGATGACCCCTACCACCCATTAGGTTGTCTGCACACCACTGTCTCTCAGCCTGTAGGGTGGGTTATCTCTAAGGAAAAAAATACATCAGAAGAAGAAGTGAGAGGAAAGAGATTGATTTCCTGATTGTTTAGTAGTAGTCATCAGAATCATGTTTTCTGTATTATGATGTGGATGTCTCATCTTTCTTCTAATTTTAGTTGTCATTCTGTATTATGAGTTCTCATTCTCATCAGATGCGATCTAACATAGATTCCACTAGTCAAATCTCTAATCCCCTCTCTTATCTTTCAGATGCGATGTAGTGTTTCTCCTTGATAGTTCAATCATCATATAATTTATATATTAAGAGCTTGTAGAAAAGAAATAGTTCGATTCCATCAAAATATGATAAGATCGATTTTAAATCTAATGGATAAATATCCGAATTTAAATTAGTGGAATAATCCGAGAATACGGAAGAATACGACTCCGCCGCCATCGGTTCGTACCGGCCGCCTCAATCCAACCTAAACAGTTGGCCGTTGACGACACCGCGACGATCAAGTCACCATATGACCTTCGACTGCCGTTATATTTACCTTGGCTGCCATCCTCCCTCGACACGTGGACCGCGCCCGTGATCGCATACGCGCCGCGCCCATCGTCTTCTTCTCTCTCTCTCGCTCTCGTGTCGCCCGTTGCTCTCTCTAGGGTTTCACAAGAGGCCAGCTCGAGGCGTCCTTTTCCTCCGCGCAGGTAAAAGAGAAAAAGGAAGGAACTTGGATGGTCTCTGCCCGAATTACGGTTACGTCGTTGCCTCTTAGTTTGTCCGATCTCTGTGGGTCAGCGTTTCTTGGCATCCTGGGCGGTGTTTCGGGGATTTGATATGCTTTCCATCGAACTTTGGTTTTCACCTCTCAATTTGTCACTTTGAGAGAAGTCCTGACTTCCATCGTGTCTTTGTTCGGACAAGATCAAATGCTTTTCCTGCAAGGAATCCGGCTTTATGGTAGGTGATGGATTGAGCATCGGATGTGACGAGCCATGTTCGTTTGTGCTTTGTTTGTCTCCGCGTGAAGTGCCAAACTCCTTTTTCTGGCATTTTAATTGTCTTGTTTCAATTTCTCCATGACTTGCATCTTAATGGAAATGAAGATTATATGTCACTTAGGGCTCAATCTTTAGAGTGAGAATGTATCCTAAGTTCCTAATTACGGCTACAAAGTTTCTCCCGGGCTTAATTTCTGTATGTCCCTAATCCTAATTCTTCTTTAGAGACATTTGGATTGTTTGTAAAGGCTTGGACTTGGTGTAAAATTTTGCTTCGGTGCTTGGTGAACAATATGGAATCATTCCTTTTGGTCCACCCGAGTGATAGATTTCTGAACGTGCCCTTCTTCAGTTCAATTAAGTCTAACAAGGTCCGTCAGCATGAAGTGCGGATATCTAAATTAGGGAGTGGGCTAAGAGTTAGATGTGGATGAGTTTAGTGGTAGCTCCCCTCATAGCAGCTGCAGTATCTAAGAGTTGATGTAGCAAAACTATGAAGTAGATGAGAAAGAGGTGGAGCCTGTCAAAACATAATAGTGTTTCCTACCATTGTTATTTTGACAAGAATGGTTACAGCATGACTTCATTTTGCTTTTAGATTTGATTAACTGAACTGGACGGGCATGACCATCCAATACAAGGATCATAAATAGAATTTCCATTGCCTGTTTCATAAGAGCTTGACTAGCAAGCAACTGCTTTGGATTAATCAAGGAGGTGTTTTGGCAGAAAATGACATGTAAAATTTAGCTGGAAAGTAAAGTCGGAAAGAGGTAAAGATGGCAATTCTTGGAGACAGTGGGTATCTGAGTAACTGTCCTCTGGCCCAATTGGCTGTAGCTATTCCTTATTTTCTAACTGAAGACTATGTGTATCTTGTGTTTGTTCGTGACATTCAAGATTTTGTTGGACAATTTTCTTGCGGTTGAATTCTCTGTCTTGCAAGATCATTATTAATTTTGGCATTATTTTTATGCGACGGATGTTTACTCTTTTGTTGTTACATAGTCTGACATATTTCTCATCATCCATGCTCTTGAGGATTATTTTGTATTATGTTTGATCTGAATTATTTAGTTGTTGATGGCATTGAAGTTATGTTGTTGTAGAATGGCTGGAATTTAGTTCTTCATTGATGCCCTTTAAAAGTTGAACAGGATAATGTTGTCAGATCTGGCCTCTACAGCTACTCATGGTTGCTATGACTAATGAAACATATAATTTTTTGTTGGTAGTCTTTGACTTTATATAAAGAGATTTTAATTATTTTTTTTTTTATTTCTAGTCATTTGGATAAGGCAAGTCTTTCCAGTGAGGACCATTAGCTATCCCAAGTTGTATGTGATTGCGGCTGGATCATTATAACGGCGGAAGGTGTTTTATTGCTGCTTGTCTCACAATGCTGCAGTCTCACATCGTATGTGGTTGTTCAGTTGTATTTGGTCATCAGTGTAAGTTGTGGTTTACTGAGTATTACATATGGGAGACTTTAAGGATCACCGAAGTTAGAAAGTGCATCAGGTCTACTGAAGGTGTTTATAATTTATATTACTGGATATTTTTTCCAGTATATATTGTAGGATTCTTCTTGAGTTGCTACTATATTGTCTTAGTTACAAGTGCACATATGAGCTGTCTGGACCAGTTAAAATCATAATCACCAGGAAAGCAGGGTTGTCTTAGTGGGCAAAGCCAGAATGAAAATTTGGTAGATTGTGTATGAAATGGACATGGTGTCCCCTACCAGCGTAGCATTACGTCCGCACAACCTAGTTATGGAGGACAAGAAGCAGGTAGGATCCATGTTTTGAACACCATAACTTGGGATTGATTGCGGTGATGTTGTTGGTATCTATTGGCTGTTCATATATCACTCAATTTCTGAAACTCTTCTCATGCATAAGAGCATCATGACTTTATTCAATATTCTGACTTCTAAATTGTGAAGTGTATATAATTCATCGGTAGGAAATTGCAATTTATTTCTACTCTGGGGTTTGGCTGCCTTCAGGACTTTCCATATTCCTAATCATTTCTATGATAGCAGTTCTCATTAAAACTGCAATCATCAAATACTAAACAACTTGATTGTAAACTATTGATCACCACTTATTAACATTTGACAACTTTTTTTCGTTTTTCAGTTATGTTCAGCTCAATACTATAGCAGCCAAAACAGTGAAGAGCACTTTGGCCATGGAACAGCCACCTCAACGATCTCAGCCTCTGACCGGAATTGTTTCTGGTGCCGCCCAAAGAGCATATGCTGCTCCTACCTACCAGCCAGCTGCAATGGTTACTGGAGCTCAAGCAGTAACAGGAGCCATGCCTCACCTGACACAACTTACCTCAGCATATCCTATTAACCCAGTCAATCTTGCAAGCCCGCATCAGCTTGTTTACCAGCAGGTCCAACAGTTCCAGCATCAGCAACAGCAACAACTCCAAGCCTTTTGGGCCAACCAGATGTCAGAGATAGAACAAGCCACTGATTTCAAGAACCACAGCCTACCGCTCGCCCGGGTAAAAAAGATCATGAAGGCTGATGAGGATGTTCATATGATATCAGCCGATGCCCCTGTAGTATTTGCCAAGGCATGCGAAATGTTTATACTGGAACTGACACTCAGGTCATGGATCCACACCGAGGAGAACAAGAGGAGAACGCTGCTGAAGAATGATATAGCTGCTGCTATATCCGGGACTGACATATTTGACTTCTTGGTCGATATAGTTCCGAGGGATGAGTTAAATGGTGACGGCCTTGGGCTTGCGAGAGCCGGAGCTCCTGCCGAGTCAATTCCTTATTACTATCTACCGGCATCACAGATGACAGGTTCTGGAATGAATACGGGAAAGCCTATAGGTCAAACGACTCGTTCAGTGGCTTATATGTGGCAGCAGCCTCAGGCACAACAGTTGCCGCTGCAGCATCTCCGGCAGGCAACCGATGGTGAGTGAGCTAATGTGTCTTCAGGGATCTTTTTGAGACACTACTCTTTAACTTGTCCACTGTATAAATCGTTGGTGCTTTTTAGACCTCAATGCTCTTGCTTCTTTTGCAAGCATTCATCCTGCAGTAGTGTTCCTTCACAGATCAAGTTTGGTCTTTTTATTGTCGCCCTTTGTTTGTTCTTTATCTCTATTCTTGTGTGTTTACATGTATTATTTATGCCTTGTGCCACTCAAGGATCAACCTCAGTTGCAATCTCTTGGTAGGTTCTGAAGATCTGATCGTTTTTAGTCTTCTATTGATCGGAGATTTACAGTGCTAAGGTCTATAATAAAGAGTCAAAAGTCCATCCGAGAATAATTGCATGAGGAAAGATAGGGTACAAAAGAATCTCATAGAGCTAAGATGAGGTCATTATATTGACATCTTTATAATTATTAAGAAATATATTTAGTTTTATTTTTTCTCACGTCGTCGATTTTACTTATGAGGAATGATAAAAAAAAAAAATTTTTGATGATAGATCGAAATCAATAGATGTTTTAATAAAAGGTCGAAGAGCGAGGTCTTCACTCCAGCTCCACCGTCACTACTTCTTGTTAGTCGAAGAGGAGAACACCATGGTATTTATTGTGGTGCTTAGAGAGGACATCAAATAGGGGGTCGACTGAATAGTAGTAGAGTGTAGTGTAACGTTGAGGAGGCTAACCTAGTCCTTGATGGGGAGGAAGCGATTTGCCATTTGCATTCGAGAAAACTAGTCCTCGAGCATTGACACCATCTTCGTAATGGTAATTTCTCAGAGGGCATCAACATTGGACCATGCAATGAGGTTGTTGTCTATGATGCGATCTTCAAAGATGAAATCGATAATCTATGCAAAGAAGATTTGGTGTAACTCGAGGAAGGAAGTCAAGGAGGAAACTTGGAAGTCAGAGGTGAGTTGTAGTTTGTGGTTTTTAAAGTAGTATCTTGGAAAGCTCTTCTCAAGGAGGGTCGTGTCGATGTGATGGGCATGGTAAAAAGGGGTTAGATCAAGGATCAAAATTTCACCAACAACGACACTATGACGAGGTCGTTGGAGTCATCTCTAGACCAATCATCTTCCTCCTTCTCGAGGCTAAAGGAATATGGATGGTCATAGAAGATAAAGGTAACGATGGTTGAATCGAAGTGGAGATCGATCTTTTTATTAGCGATATTATTTTTTTATCCCTTTCTTTTACGTCACGTGGTGTATCTTCCGTCAGTAAAGTTGATGACATGAGGAGAAATGATGTTAAATATTTTATTTTAAAAATTATTAGGATGTCAATATAATTTTTTAAAATTAAAAGATCGAGATACTAAATATATCTAATTAATTCATGGTTTTCACGTATTCAAGGACTTGTGGGCTTAAATTAATTTGAATGGATGTGGGCCGGCCCGGCAGTTTTACCATCGGCCGACTGCGCTCTTCTCCGACCACTCCCTCGCCAGCGAACGATCGCATTCCTCCCCTGACCCTTCGTTACTCCAAGTTTCCGAAGCCTTGCAAGAGGTAGAGAAAGAGAACCCGAAGACGAGAAAGAATTCCACCAATCTCTCTCTACAGATGGGTCGAGCCGTTCTCTCTTCCTCTCTCGTCTCCCTGAGACCAAGGATTCCCGCGGTACCCAATCCTTTTTTACCCAATTCGATGCCCAACAACGCCCTGCGGTTTCCCTCGAAGATTTCGCGGGGATCCCGAACCCGCGCGGCGGCGGTCTCCGAATCCCCCACCGGGAGGTTGTTCCCGAGGGTTGCAGCCGAGTCCACGGGGCCGATCCCCGCGGCGGAGCTGCTGAAGGTCGTGGAGACGGCTGCGAGGACCGGCGCCGAGGTTCTTGCCTTCTCAAGATCCTTTTCTCTTTTCTTAGGTGAACTGCCTTTGAGGTGACTGCTTTGTTTTGGGGGTTTCATGTAACTTACGGAGTTAAGTTGGCTGATGATATTTCGTTTTGCTTCCTTGTAAAGGAGTCTAATTTGTGCTTATCGTACTCCATTTTATGTCTCTTTCTGGAAGATTACGTTGATGTTTAAGTATGACCCGTTTTGTGACCTAATATTTGCTAAAGCTACTACCGTGAATTTTGATTAAAGAAAAGAAAATTATTACTAATTCAAAGTTTATATTTTTCTTCCAACTTTTACGTGCGGTTCTCTTTGCAATGTGTAGCTTATGAGTTGTTTTGCATGTTAAATAGCCTTGTAAGTTGCAAATTTTCTTATGCGCGTGTTTGCTGCTTTGATATGTCGACCATCAATAGGCAATATTTAATAGTACTTTATTTCTAGCTGTTGTTTTTCGTGACAGGAACTTGAACCCACCCTGCTGAACCTTCATTTTGTGTTCCAGGGCTATTTAGAGTCTTGTTAGTTGATGTTGCATGCTTGGTGAATTTTCATGGTCCACTTTTGTGGATTGGTGTCATGACGAAAGCTTGTGATAACAAACTGATCTTTAAAACTGTGATATGTATTTCCTAGATAGGAGATTATGGTAAATGTTAAGGTTTGCTGCAATGAGCATAGACCATCGTTCTCTTAGCAAGAAAGATACAAAAAGGGGGCCAAAATAAGGTATATGACATAATTAAGACATTATGTTGGAATGATGAAATTTTATCGGACATTAAGCTGTCAACTTGTTGATTTCTGTAAGTAATTTGCGGTCCTTATGTTTACATAACATGAGCAAGGAAAACAGAAACGTAAAATTTCTTAGTTTTGAAATAAGGTAAAATAGTGGTATAGTCCTATGGGTCGCTTAGTCAAAATGAACATTTTGAATGCTTCGTTTCTTATATAAGCATATACACATATATACATATGTATGTATGTATATGTATACATATGCATATATGTTTCCATATAGTGTAATATATTAAATATGTGTATGTTATCTTTACCTTTGTTTCATCATAAGCTTTTTGGAATTTGTTTTTTCTCATTCCAGATCACAAATATTCCATGATGTGGATCATGCCATCTAAATTGGAAATTGCTGCCTTTGTAACAATTTTATATAACACGGGGCCTGTTTGTAAGTACAGGTTTATCTATATTTTGAAAATTCTAGATTCACAAGACATGCTAGGCTGGGTTAGTGGTTTGCTTATGTTATTTCAACCAAGAGAGTGGGCACATAGAGAACCCTATTGGTTAGGAACTATGCTATACCTTATATGGGAAAACATCTTGTAGATGGTTAATTTTTTGAAAGCTACTGTACGATTGCAGTTTCTGTATATCATCTCCTTGACTGTAATATGTTTCATCTCTAATCTTTTTTATGTTTAAAATTTTTTTTCCAGGTTGTGATGGAAGCTGTTAATAAGCCTCGCAACATTAATTACAAAGGAATCACAGATTTGGTGACGGAGTAAGAGAAATTAGTTATACGCTGTGCTACATAATGGTGAAAGAACGTATATCTAATGTCTTCAATTTTCTTGATCTCTGTGTGCTCTTGTGTATCT
The DNA here is from genome assembly GCF_036884655.1 of Musa acuminata AAA Group. NCBI lineage: Eukaryota > Viridiplantae > Streptophyta > Magnoliopsida > Zingiberales > Musaceae > Musa > Musa acuminata. The sequence continues at coordinate 32,046,184 of NC_088359.1, forward strand.
TAATATTAAAACACTATTTTCTTCAAAATCACTTATGTATGCTGAATGAACTCTATGCTGCACCTAAATAATGTAACTGATGTTTCTTCTCTTGTTGATGTGTGTGTGTGTGTGTGTGTTGCTCTTTGTGGCAACTCCTTTTGTTGAAATTTGAAGGTATCTTATTTGTGGGTGCTTTGATTACAAGCATTGAGACAATTTCCTCCTTCCCAACTGATTACTGGCCATTTAGGTCTTACCGGAGATCACTTTTTTGCATCAATAGTTCTCAATTAGGAATTCAGCACCCATATTTTGAGATTTTAGTCAGGTTCCGTTTGAAACTTGAAAGTTCCTACTTAGTTTGCTTGACTTAGAGCTGTGTATCAATAATTGAGATGAAAAGACTTGGATGTTAATCGATGTGAAATACTTCTCTTTTCAGATATGTGTGGAAATTGTGTCTTCTTTGGGTTGTATGTTTAGTTATCACAAGTTAACATATGATTTTCACGGTCTTAGATGTTAATTAGCAAATTTAGATTCAGGAGAGTTTGATTATTTACTCTGTGTCTTCAGAAGTTGGAAAATTAATTAAAAACTTGACTATACCAATTTCTTAGTTCTGGCAGATACATATGTTCATTTATATGAGATTTTGGATGGTATGGATTAAATTGTAGGGGCATAATTTTAGCTTTTAATGAGTGAGATATATTTTTGAATCTTTCATGCATAGAGGTCCTTTATATCATATCTTTGTATACCTTGATCCATAGAACTCATCTAAGTCAAAGACATTGTTATTTGTCTCTGACAGCTGGAGTATTTCATTGCACACCACTAGCCCAAAGTTTTGGCCTTACCATCCATGCCAGCCTTATGGTTTATGTTAAGGAAGCCCTTTAACATACAGTGCTCTCAGGTTCCACATCTCTTCATTATGCCCTTTATCATTCTGCTAAAACCATCAATCCCTTCCTGTTGAAAGCAATATATTTTTTCTCACATATTTTTTAACTTCTTAACTAGTAAGGTCCATATTCAAGCTATTTTTATTATAGAAAATTTTAGCTCAGGAGTTAATGTTTGCGTTTCTTGTGGGTGGATTGTTCACATCATTTTTTTATATCATGTGTAGTTGGTGTAATTTATTTATTCAATCACAAAACACTGGACTTTGTTATTTTTAGCTTGTGTAAAAAATATGTTACTGGAGGTCATTGTTATGATTTAGTAAATTTCTTATAGTAGCACAGAATTATCTCAGTTTTGCTACTGCCAGGACTCAATTAGTTGGCTGTGAGCTTTTGTTGTATTTCATTTATGCATTCAGTTTGCCAGCAGACAATGGAAATATATGATTGCCAATTAATTGCCTGAGGATATACCGTACTGCTAGCACATGTTACTTTTCAACTAAATCTCATTCACGTATAACCAATTTCCTGCAGCACTGATAAATTGAGTGAATCAGTAATTCTGGAGGTAGTGAAAAAGAACTTTAAAGATCATCTTATACTTGGTGAGGAAGGTGGCCTTATTGGGGATTCATTGTCAGAGTATCTCTGGTGCATTGATCCTTTAGGTTGGTTTTCTCAGACTTCTTGTTTGCAAAATAGTATCTGAACAAACTAAAGATGGATCTGTGTAACTTTCAACATAAAAAATACTCGAGACTGTGCATGATATATGCTTTCTACAAGCTTTATTTTACTGTGTTAAATGATCAGGGCAATGCTGCTTTAACTGTATGAGCAGCCAATGAGACATTGCAATTATTGATCTCTAAAGGTGGAAGAACAACTTTAGTTAGCAATTAAATATTCTTCTAGTCTACATTGTTTTAATATTATCAAATTTGGCTTAGGATACATCCCCCTATTAAAGATGCTTTCATCCATATATACAGTTGATGCTAATTTTGAATCTAATGCTTAAGTCTTCTGTGTACAATAAATTTAGTTATGCTTAATCTTCTATTCATTACCTGGTTGGTTTGACACTATTTATGTGTATTTACATAGTAAATTAAGTAATTGATCTATGAATAACTTTGGCTCTTGAGGTCTAGTGGAGAACCAAGGATTAACCTAACAACCCAGGGATTAGATGAGGCAGTATTAATTTAAGAAAGAGGTAGGCGCACATCCTTATAGTGGTTAGTTTCTGTTTACATATCTAGTCTTTTTCTGTATAGATTTATTCATGAGCTTGTACCGGGCTTTGTTGAAGCATAATGCATTTACAGTAAGCTTAAAAAAGTTAAAAAAGATGGTAATAAAAATAAAAGGAGTCAAGATGGCTATCAAGCATATAAAAAAGAGAGCAATGAACAATTGTTTTTTATTTTTCACTGTGGTCAGTTTAGTTCTTGCTATGTAATTTTAAGAACTAAAGATCATTGCCTCCATATGGAGTCCCAACTTGGAATAGACTAGAGTGAGAAGAAAGAGGATACAAAGGATATATCTCATGTAGGCCTTTTTCTATGCTCTCTACCTCTTTCCTATCCCTTTTACCATTCATTCTATTATTTCCTTTCTCTGTTTTGACAGAAGGCTCTCTGCCTTTGACATACTAAGGGCACCATTTGGTGAATTCCCTGACTTTGCCAGCTTTATTTCTCTGTTTTCTTCTTGTCCTTAGGTGCCATTTCCTTTTTCTAATTCTAAACTTTTTGAGGTACTGTTTTCTCTCACTTTTGTGTCCTTCAGAGTTCAGACCAAAGACGGATACATTAGATGATGTGGTGATTGGTGACTTTTGAGGTGGATACCCTAAATTGATGGTTGGCTAGTTGTGAGTCAGTGTATGATTGACATGGGATGCGAAAGTGAAAGTGTCCTGTTGAGGAGAAGAGGTGGCTGTTGTGCTTAGCAATGCGGGCTGCACAATGCAGGGTCGTGTCAGTGGAAACTATGGTAGAGCCAAACAAAACCCACTAAAGCTCTGAGAGCTTTTATATGTTTACCCCTTTGTTAGTAACCATAACCCTGTATGCTAACAACTCAGTATTTGAGTTGGGCAGCAACTGATTGGTTAGAGGCCTCCATGTTTATTATCAGGGTGGTCTTTCACCATGGGCAGCAATTTACTTGGTAATAACATTATTTAACAGTTGGTGAGTTGATCAATTTATCAGAATGGACTATGTACAATAATCCTTGGTCGAACTACACAGATTATGCCTTGAGCATTGGGCAATTACTTAGCTAAAACCTCCTGAATCATGTTGACACTGGAAACTTTTGAGTTGACTGGGCGAGTTTGTGGATCATGATGAGTAGGCCATGAATAGGTTGCTTGTAACTGCTGGTATGAGAAACACAATATGTTTCAAATTCCTTGCTTCGCAAGTTCAGGACTATTCTCTTCATTCCTTTCTGCTCTTGAGAAACAAAAGATGTTGTACTTGGGTCGTTTAGGGCTTGAGATATTTTTCCCTGATATGTAGATGGAACGACAAACTTTGCTCATGGTTACCCAAGCTTTGCTGTATCAGTGGGAGTACTGTTCCGTGGAAAGCCAGCTGCTGCATCTGTGGTATTGGATCTTTTTCACTTGCATTCACTTGCACTGAATTATCTTTGATTAAGCTTGTAATAGGTTTTCCTTTTTTTTTTTACAATGTGTGATTGGAAGGAGATAAAAAAATGGAAATTGTACTTTGCTAAGTAACTTTGATGCTACAAATGACCTTATGCTATGTTTTGAGTCAGCATGATGTTCTTACAATTGTTGTATTACACATTTTGAATGATTATTTTGGGGAGTTCCTGTACAGTGAGGTTATTGGGTCATAAAATCTTGTAATAGTCCTAGCAGTAGCTCCTCGACGAGTATTATAAAAGACAGCCCAACATGCAGGCTAAATGTCAATAATTATGATTGTAAAATTTGTCTGTCAATAGTATTTTGTACCAAGATTTATGTTTGATTGTCATATTTTCCTACATTTTAATGTGATGGTATTGTGCAATTTCTTGTTTTTCTTCTACCATAACAAAGCATCCTCTTTTTCCAAGGTTGAGTTTGTTGGTGGGCCTATGTGTTGGAATACTCGCACATTTTGTGCATCTTCTGGTAAAAGTTGAGGAATGAAAACCACAGATAATTCATTTAAAAGGTAAACCTTACGGTTGAAAATATATGTGTATTTGTGCTTTAACAGGTGGTGGAGCCTTTTGCAATGGACAAAAGATTCATGTTAGTCAGACTGATCAGGTAAATGATTCTCTTTATGATCCACATAGATATATGTTGTTTTCGGTTATTTACAACAAGAGCTTTTGATAGTCCATGAAACTTGAAAAATCCAGAATACAGACTACAAAATGCAAAATTATCACCTCTAAACTTATTTTCCATTTGTGGCATGTTTACCACTATATGGGGCTGGCAGTGGTACTTACTTTTATCATTCAAAAATTTAAGTGCAACCATTAATGAAAACGGTCCTACCTACCCAGGATATATGTGCTAGCTGTTAGCTATCTGGCATGGTAAACCAACAGACAAATGTGGTGTTAGCAAAAAAGGAAAAAACAAAGTAGTGAAAGAGAAAAAAAAAAAGGGAGAATAGGGAAGGGGAGAGGCTTACATTTTCTGTGGAGCAGGATCCTGCTCCTGCATAGTTGTTGTTTCTGATGTTCTGCTACCCTCCGTTCCCTCACCATTGAGAGAATCAAGTGTTGCTGACTTCATGACCGAATATATATCACAATGCAAAACTGGTCATGTTTTTGGATGCCATGTCATGAACAAATCTCTGCTCACTATAAAAGGTTTAGTGTCCCTCTTAAATATATGAAATCAAAACTGGTCATGTTTTTGGATGCCATGTCATGAACAAATCTCTGCTCATTATAAAAGGTTTAGTGTCCCTCTTAAATATATGAAATCATTATGATTAACTTCTCATGTGAAGCTCTAAGGAAAAGAATTTAAAAGGTTATGCTGATTGCAGATATTCTCCATTTCTGGAGTGATGGAGAAAAAATCTGTCATCTTATATATCTCAAGGAATTGCAACCATTACAGATGAAAGGAGTCTTTTTATTTTTTAAAAAGTCTTATTTTGAAGTAGATCATGTTGTTTATTTAAATACTTGTTGAGAAGTTCCAAAAAAAATTATTTACATGTCATCCTTCTCTTCAGATGATATGGGTTAGTTTTTCATTGGCTAGGTGGAACGCTCTCTTCTGGTAACAGGGTTTGGATATGAACATGATGATGCCTGGGCAACCAACATTAACCTGTTCAAAGAATTTACTGACATTAGCAGGGTGCGTGCTCACGTAATAATGTTCTCTAAGTCGTACTCTATTTGGATTCACTTATAGTTGGTGTGTGCAGGGTGTAAGAAGACTTGGTGCCGCTGCTGTTGACATGTCTCATGTTGCTCTTGGAATCGTCGAAGCCTACTGGGAATATCGTCTCAAGCCATGGGACATGGCTGCTGGTGTCCTGGTAATCTTGTCCCTCAAAGATTCATGCAATATGCTTTTTTTGAGCACTGCATATAACTCGATATCCTACATTTTTTTTTTTTTGGATCATAAAATTTTATCTTGAGCTAGTTCTTTTTTACTAAGAAAGGAAACCCATGGCTTATATGTTTTGTGCGTTGTAAGCAATGGTGAGGTGACGAAGTTTATGTCACCTGTTGCTAGCGTCACATTTACCTACCTAATTTAGGCTAATGATGCAAACGTACTCTGCTTTGCACTTGCATCTTCTGTCTTTATCACAAATGTCTCCTTCTGAACAGATGGTTGAAGAAGCTGGTGGAGTTGTGACGCGAATGGATGGTGGAAAGTTCAGTGTCTTTGATCGTTCTGTTCTAGTATCCAATGGTATTGTTCATGAAAAGGTTGTTCTTCTTCAAGCCTCTCACGTTAATGCATGGTTATATGAGTTTCCACGAAAATCTTTTATCAACCACCTTGTGGTTAGTGAATACGTGATGGATAGAACATAATAAGCTTGAACATATCATATATAGCAAGTAGTAGTAACAAGCAAAACAACATTACCAACCAAACACAAAGTTCATGAAGCGATTGCTATAGTAACAAGCAAAACAACATTACCAACCAAACACAAAGTTCATGAAGCGATTGCTATAGTTTTTTCAGCATGCCTACATCTGACATGCATCTGCTTGCTATATTCTTTTCCTAAAGCATGTAATTTTTCACAACTAGCAGTCGATGATGTTTCCGACTTCTGTTTGCTTCCTGAAAGACTCATTGCTTACTGGTGCCTGCATGCTTTAACTGCAGCTGCTGGAGCGGATTGGCCCTGCAACTGAAGAGCTAAAGAAGAAAGGGATCGACTTTTCGTTATGGTTTAAGCCAGAAAACTACAGTACTGATTCTTGAGTGGGCTATCGATCAACGCGAGGTTTATCGTCTGCCACAGATTTTGAGTTGATCCATGGCAGAAGTCAATGTTTTCCTGTTTCTTATACTTAATTCAGCTTCAATTCGTTTAAGATGATATACCCCTGTAAAGTTTGGGAATAATTCTTTTGATATTTTCAGCTTCAGCATTGGGGAATAAGCTTCGTTTGACTTGTTCTCACTCATGGAGGACGACGAAAAGATCCATACTAGTCACTGCAGTAAGCACTTTTAAATGCTAGTTATGGATGGAGCCCATTCATGGTATGGGTATCATTTGGGAATACTGTTTTTTGTTCATGTCGATCAAAACGTGATGTTACAAAAGTTGAGTTTAGGAAAAAGAGTATTGGGATTACAAAATTTGATTTTATGTAAAATTAATTATTCTCCAGCTTTTTCTTCTCCTTATTGTGTTGTTTTAGGGAGTAGAAAATTCTCAAAATATCTATTTTCTAAAAAAATATTGAACAAAATTAATAAAATTTTGAACATCGATGTTTATTGGCCTTTTGTAAAAAAAAAAGAATTTAATTTGTATAATTCAATTCGAGAAAACTAATCATTAAATTATTTCGTTTTTCTTGGTAATATAATAATCATGATCCTGCTAAATAGTCATAAACATAGTTTTCAATGTTTCTCGCATTACTGAACCTAAATTACCAACAATGTTGAATATGAATAAAAATCTATATAATATATTAAACTTATTATTATTCTTTTTTGTTATGGGAATGCGCGGGAACTTTAGTCATCGACAGCCGCGCCAAACGTTTGACGCAGGACCGCGAAAAAAGGGTCTTTAGGGTTCGTCCCCAGCCACAATCCATGGAGGAAGGCAGCAGTCTCGCGGCTTCTTGTCCGGGTAGGAGCAACGGCGGCGGCGAGGGGAGAACCGGGATCATCGATCTCCGCCCTCCTGGTTCATCCCCGGCCGTTGATCTCACCGATCGAGTCCACCTCCTCCCCTGTTCCATCAAGCACGATGGCCCCTGCCCCGTCTCCCACTACTTCAAGCCCAAGCAGACAGGTTCTTTACGATTCTCTCCTCCTCGTCTCATGCTCATGTTTGGATGCCGTTCCTCTTCTGATCCTTCTCCGTGATATAGATGTGGTAGTGGATGATCTGTGCTTGAAAGAAGCCTTCTTTAGAGGGAGGAAGTTGCAGGGCGTCACCGTTCCCCTACCCCCAGGATATCGAGGTGGCATTCCTGATTGGCTTTGAAGAGTTCTCGTAATCTTTATGCGTCAAAATTGATTTATTTTTTTTTTAGGGGGAAAAAAAAGGAAAGAATGAGTTGAGATCGTGAGATGACGTTGATTGCTTTTATGTAGGTTACGTTTTGGACAAGAGTTCGGAGAGTGGGAAGAGATCGGAAACTTCGGAAGGGGGATTCAACCGGTGGTTGTCCCGTGCTGAGTTTGGGAACTTAACCTATTGGAATCATGACAGCCTGCCTTCACCAGACGATCCGCTCATACGGTGCTTCCATTGGTTTTCTGTTTCTAATGCCGTAAGTGCTTCGGTTAAGATTATTTCCTTATTTATGTTTGTTTTAATTTAGGCTATGATTTCGTTGTGTGCTGCAAGTTATTCCTGCAGCATAGATTCCACTGCTTCTGCTTATGGTTTGTTCCTTTTTATTCCACTTAGTTCTTTGTTTATCTTTTCTTCTACTGAATGGCGACTAAGTAGAATGCATTGACCTTTTTTATTTGGGTGAGATTTCGTGGTAGTTGAATTCTTGTTCTTGATTGATCGGTTATCTATGAAACCCTTGTTATGTGACTGATTGTATATGTTGTTTAGAGTCTTCTATTTCTGAGTTATTTTTTCTTTTATTATGTTCAAGTTGTAGTTGAATGAAACAAGATTTTTGTTAGACAGTGCTCATAATATCCAACAGGGAAACAATTTCGAAGTGAGCTGCATGGTCAGGATCAGATAGGAAGTTCTAATGGGTCTATCGTCCAAGTTGTATCGGTTGTCTCCAAGGAGGCTAAGGAGCAAAATTGGTTCTCATAGTTGATTGATAACAAATTTATCAGGAAACTAATGGGTGTATTCAAACACCATATTCCGATTGATCCATATATCTATTCAAGTGTATTTCTTCTCATATACTTTAGACATACTTAGGGTGACACTATGTCTAGTTTTTGGTGACCATAAGAGACATTTGAGTTTTCATATAATTTTCAAAGACTTGCTCGATAAGTGAAGATAACTATCTCACTTCCGTTGCTGGATAACCCTATACACTTTAAACCCAAACCAGTATCAAACCCTCTTTATTTTCATTATGCTCCTTCACTTTCTTGTTTCCACTATCTTTTATAATCTTCACTAATTAACCACATCCGGTTGAGGCCAGGTTGGTGGGGAAAATTACAGTTTTAAGGCACAATTGATCGACCTTATAGGTTACTGTCTCGTTTTAGTTTTTGTCATGTGAGGTAGGCTTTCCCATATGAAGTTATTTCGGCCAACCCATGAGTAATGTCCTCACAAAGAATGGGTCAAGTACGGTGGGATATCCTTTGCAAATTCTACTCCAGTCTTAGGCATTATTTGGATACTAGTGTGACTTGGAAATAGATTCAACTCCATGTATAACTTTTTAACAGGGATTCTTGGTCCCCTTTGTTTGTGTTATTTTAGAATTACAATTTTTAGATAGCATTGTGAATGGATTCCTTTCTTTGTCTCCTGTAGTGGGAAATTACTTGCAAGCACATTTACTTATGAGATACATAAGGTTATTAATGCATGGATCACAGTTCAGTCTTTTTCCTTCTATTCTCAATCAACATCTTATTTTATTTTGGTTATATGCCGTTGTAGGTGGTGTAGGTTTAGCATTTGAATAGGGTGTCTGATATCAGAACATAAATCATATTTTGCATATTTCCTAAATATGTTTGATGCCATTATAATCATAAATTTATGTTAATGCAGTTGCACAAGCCAGTCACCCAAGCAGAGTTGGATTCGGCAATGTCTGTTCAAGGAAGAAATGATTGAACTTACCTGCTCACTAAAACCTCGATGGAAGAAACACTTGGCTTTTATTCCAGGCGAGGCTACTTTCTGAATCCTAGTTCCACTCCAAATTGGTACTTCCATCTTTCAGTCCCTCTCTTCCTTATGTAGTTGTTGTCTTAAGGCATTGATGGCATGTTAGGCCTTCATCAAGAAGGTTTGATAAATTAGAATTCAGATACACAGACAACTTTTTCCTCTCTCTGGCATTTTCACATCAAAAGCTTGCATTTCCTATGGCTGTAGCATGAAACACTAGTAGTTCCATAGCTTTTGCCCACAAGGCTTGAGGCAGGTATGTCTGACATCCATCTCTTTGCTGCTCCACACTCTCCTAACATGATCTTGTGATCCCCATTCTGATCAACTTCTCTGTCCTAGACAACACTACAGCCTCATTGTCAATTGCAGACTGCACAAGGTAAGGATACACTTCTTGTAGATACCATAAATTCCAATCTCTCTTTCTGCACAGGAATTAGCCCATATTCCTAACCACTTAATATTTATCCTGTTAAAGAGTCTTGTTTCTAGCTTTTCTACCTGCCTCTCTAAATCAACACTCAGGTCAAAATCCTCTAATTATCCCTTAATATTTATCCTCTTACATCAAACATGCCCTTCAATCCCCCAAACAGTAGACTGCAAGTCAGAAGATGTAGCCATGGCCACCTAATTAGAAGAAGTCCTCCATGGTAGCCAACTTGATCCAGGGAAAGAACAGATAAAGAGTCCTGAACACGAGCAGATTCTACCAAAATGAAGCTTCTTAAAACTATTGGCTTCACATGTCGGCTGCTTAGCTTAATTATCACCTATGTTGACTCCTTTCACTTCTCTATGTTCATCTGTTGCATCATCTTGGTAAACTTCATGAACACACCTTTATTTCATCCCAGAAGCCATACACCCTACTGGATCAAACGACTAATCTCCTTGTTGAACAAAAGCAATACTTATATGGATATTATTACTTGGTAATGATTAAAAGCTGATTGTAATAAGAAGATGAATTCTATCCTACAAATGGTGTGCATATGAGAAGCAATATCGGACACTCCTGCCGCCATTTCACATAATCAATACATGTACAAGCAGACAATCACATCAATCATTTGCATGTTGTTATGGTTGTAATAAAGACATTCATATGGCATTACATCAATCTTATGCTGCCATTCTGTTATCCTTTAGCTAAATTGTTGTACGATGCACGACGCACGTGACCTGCAAAGGCGGTCGATTTATGAACGCCAGCCGAGCACCCAATTATTGTGCGTGCATACGTACGTGCGTGCGTCCTCGCACAAGATTTGTACGCGATCATCGCATCCGCCGTACGTTTTTCCCCTGGTTGCATGTCCACCGTCCGATGAGCGTCCATGGAGCGACCGTCCCCTCCGTCGCGAGCATCTTTTCTTGGACTGATCTCGTCCCTAATTTAAGAATCTGCGGTGTCATGATCCCGATTCTGGTCACCGCCTCCGCCATCGAAGCGTCGAATCGACGGCGGAGGAGGAGGATGATCGCCATCATCGTTTGATCGCTTCACTTGCAGTAGGCGGGTAAGCTGCAGGCGGTGAGAAGACCGAAACGATTCCACTATAAAAGGCTCCCTCAGATCTGAAATCTAGATCTGCCGCTCTCTTCGCCTCTTGCTTGCTCCTCTCCTCCCGTTCTGCTCTCTCGTCGTCTCTGGGTTGAGCTCCGGCGAGAGGCGGCGAAGATGAGGGAGATCCTCCACATCCAGGGCGGGCAGTGCGGGAACCAGATCGGGGCCAAGTTCTGGGAGGTCATCTGCGACGAGCATGGAATTGATGGCACCGGGAAGTACAACGGCGACTCCGACCTCCAGCTCGAGAGGATCAATGTCTACTACAACGAGGCCAGCGGAGGGCGCTACGTTCCCCGCGCCGTGCTCATGGATCTGGAGCCCGGGACCATGGACTCCGTCAGATCCGGCCCCATCGGCCAGATCTTCAGGCCGGACAACTTCGTCTTCGGCCAGTCCGGTGCCGGGAACAACTGGGCCAAGGGGCATTACACCGAGGGCGCCGAGCTCATCGACTCGGTCCTCGACGTGGTCAGAAAGGAAGCTGAGAACTGCGACTGCTTGCAGGGTATATTCCTTTTTCTTCTTCTTTTCTTTTCAAATCGGAGTGGTTCTTAGTAGATCTTGCTTTACTTTGGTATAATTTTCTGGTTTCTCAAAAATGTTGTCCATTCTCTTATATCTTTTGTGAGCATGGACAATGTTTACTCCTCTCCAGTTTTTTTTATGGGCTTACAAACATGTTGCACTGAGACCTTGGTAAATTATGAGTTCTTTAATGAAGTAATTTAGGGATATTATTTCCTTCTTTTATAGGCTTAATGAATTAATGACGTGCTTTTGACAGTTTCTATTGATGAATATAATGTTTTATCGAGTTATTTGTTATCGAAATAGGCTACAGCTTATCTTGATTGATTATGATTGGAGTTCTCAAGGGATTCTGTTCATTTACGTTGACAGACATTGGAATTTGATGTATGATAAGTTTGTGCATATAGTATGTGAAGCTACTGTAATAGGGTGTGTTTAAGTACGCTACCTGTTATTATGTCAAGTTTGTTCACGTTGATTTTCATTCTATTTCTGTTAGCATGAACTAGAGTTACCTGATCTTTGCCGATTCAAATTAATGATCCTCAACTTAATTTCCTCATTTATTGGTTGAGTCCATTGGGTTCTCTAGGTCTTCTCACTTAGTGAAAACTGAATTTTCATCAAAAAAATGCTTGGTCGGACTGAAATTTCATGCATACAAGTGGAGATACTATTTATCTGTTCCATATGTGAAACAATATTATTACTGACACCTGGTAATTTGCTTCTAAATTTGTTCAATTTCAGATCCATTAAAGATAAATTAAATTTTCATTCTGTCATATTTGTGATTGGCAAACTTGCACCTTTCAGTCGAAAATGTACATAATGGACAATTTCTCCTGGATGCTTGCTGGTAAATTTTGACTTTTAGCCTCCTTAGCAATAGTAGAAAGATGACAAAGGGTTTCCAGATTTTGCTGATCATGATGGTGAGAACATGATCTCCCCTTATTGAGAGTTAGTTGATACCAGCTTAAGAAAAATTATCACCTTGGTCTCTCTATCTGACAAGGTCTGACATTTGTTTACATGCATATGTCAAATCTTCAACGGCTTTGTCCTTTCTCTTTTATGTGGCATTTTATGTCCTTGATGCTGTAAGCAAATCTGCAAGTTCGTCATTAGAATTTTTAACTGTTTTGATGTTCTGCAGGCTTCCAAGTTTGCCATTCTTTGGGGGGAGGAACTGGATCTGGCATGGGCACCCTTCTTATCTCTAAGATCAGGGAGGAGTACCCGGATAGAATGATGCTTACCTTCTCTGTTTTCCCATCACCAAAGGTGTCTGATACAGTTGTGGAGCCATACAATGCTACCCTCTCTGTTCATCAACTCGTTGAGAATGCTGATGAGTGTATGGTCCTTGACAATGAAGCGCTGTATGATATCTGCTTCCGCACTCTGAAGCTTGCAAATCCCACTTGTGAGTGCTGCTTGTCTTTTCATGAATTCTTTTCGATGCTACTTGAAATTGTGATCTTTTGTTTACTAATTCTCTAAATGTAGAAGATGCTGACACTCTGATCTTCTTCTTTTCTTCATACTAATATCAAGCATGTAAGGTCTTGCTTTAAACCATGGTGGTTATAAAAGCTAGTAACATAGAGTCGCCATATCCTTTCTGGTCGATACATTTTTTTTCCTCCTTTTTCTGCGCCTTTCCATGATCGATCAATCAATTTGTGCTTCGATATGTCTTTTTATTTTGTTCATTTAAAAGTTCAGAATCCGTATGTAAAGGGCAGTTAAACTTTTCAGTTAATCTTGACCTCTTAAAGTTTAAGGTCTTGTTCCAAATTGCATTGTTGCTAAAAGTGTTTTCTTTTATGTTGCAGTTGGCGATCTTAATCACCTGATCTCTGCCACAATGAGTGGTGTCACATGCTGCCTTCGGTTTCCTGGACAGCTTAATTCCGACCTCCGGAAGCTTGCCGTGAACCTCATCCCTTTCCCCCGCCTCCACTTCTTTATGGTGGGGTTTGCACCCTTGACCTCGAGGGGCTCGCAGCAATATAGGGCCCTCACAGTTCCTGAATTGACCCAACAAATGTGGGATGCCAAGAACATGATGTGCGCTGCTGACCCTCGTCATGGCCGGTACCTGACAGCCTCAGCCATGTTCCGTGGGAAGATGAGCACAAAGGAAGTGGATGAGCAGATGCTGAATGTTCAGAACAAGAACTCTTCCTACTTCGTGGAGTGGATACCAAACAATGTCAAGTCTAGCGTGTGTGACATTCCGCCCAAGGGGCTAAAGATGGCTTCCACATTCATCGGGAACTCAACTTCCATTCAAGAGATGTTCAGGAGGGTGAGCGAGCAGTTCACAGCCATGTTCAGGAGGAAGGCTTTCTTACACTGGTACACCGGAGAGGGCATGGACGAGATGGAATTTACCGAGGCTGAGAGCAACATGAACGATCTGGTGGCCGAGTACCAGCAGTACCAAGATGCAACGGCAGATGAGGAAGAATACGAGGAAGAAGACGAAGAGGCTGAGTGATTCATTTCTCTTATCTCAAGAAATGTCCTCCTGCCATTATAATTTCCGCTGCGAGTGAGAGGGATTTGGTGTCTTATCAGAAGACAGTTTTATGTTGTTATGGCTGTACTTTTTCTGTTGATGTGATTGATATGTTGTAACATTCGGAGCCCTGACTTCTTACTCTTATCCGGTTTCTTTTGATATGTCTGTCTGCATATTAACTAGTTGTTGTCGTTGCACTACTTGTTGTCTGGGCTTAGTTTAACGTGATCAAACAAAGGGTCCTCCTTTGCATGTTTATTGGATCGACGCATCATCGTCTGGAAGTAAACAAGCTGGCTTAGTTTCTCTGTGGTGTTTCTGAAGTTGGTTATTGTGATTATGTTATTTGTGAAAAGGTTTGTGAATCGTCATATCTGTTATGCATGCATAGTTTCTCTGTGGAGTTTCTGAAGTTGGTGGGTGGATGAATGCTGTTGTTCTCTTTTAACTTGGTTAATATTTGATATCATATTATTGTGAAAAGGTTTGTGAATTGTCATATCTGTTAACCATTGAGAGGTTGTACTTTTGATGTGGTAATTATATCTGAGGCAGTTTCATGTGACGTTGTGGTAAGCTGCTGGTCCCTCTTATGGTTCAAATCTTGTTTGGCCTCCTCCTCCTTCATTAGCCTTTTCGGTTTTTAGTAGAATCAGAGAATTTGGACAGTTTATTTCTTTGTCATCATAATCGGAGATGCTGTAAGTGATAAAGCTATGTATTGATATGAACATTTAGTCCTTGATCATTTACTCTAAGTGCATGAATCAATTGGAAAGATTTTGAAAGAAATAGTCGAGTCTTTTATTAGTGTATTAAAGATGTAAGTAATCATTATTAATGATGAGCAAATACATTAATGATGAGAAATGTATCCTCTACCCGATGTTCATAGTCATATTATTAGTTATTTGGTTTGATGGAGAATAAATCTGACCCAAAACTCTATAAGCTGCAAAAGAAATAGTAAGAGATGGGAATGAAAACTAAAACTTGTTACTGATAAGGGTAATAACGGCGACATGGCGTGCCACGATGTCAGCCACGCCTAGATGACGCTCTGCCCCAAAAGAGGGCAATAATGCTGACACGATGTGCGCTGACGTCACCCACTCTCAGACAACGATCCCATCGTCGTCTGACTCGGCATGCTTAGCCGAGGCGGAGGAACACGACGACCGAGGTTTGCCCATACCCTGCGGCAGTTCGGTTCTCCACGCAACGCCAACGGTCATGTCAGACGCCATCAAAGGTACGATCCTGCCCCCGTCGACAGACCCGTTAGGTAACCTTAAACTTACCTATAAATACCCCCGAGTCCCAAAGGGAAGAGGGGGGGGGAACCGACACAAAAACCTTTCTTCATCTGAAATCCTCTAACTTGATCGTCGGAGGAGTCGGGCCGAGCCACCGACCCGACTTGTGTGCAAGTATATAGACGGGATCGTCTCTTCCCGGCCCCGAGGCCATGGCATAAAGTTGTTTACACTAACAGTTACAACGAATAACCCAAGAAGTTTGATGAAAAACGAACTTACAACAAAATAAAACTGTGACCGTTATAAAAATCGATCGCGGTGGGACTCGAACCCACAATCTCCCGCTCCGGAGGCGAGCGCCTTATCCATTAGGCCACGCGACCATTTACGTGTGATTCTCGTTATATTTTTATTTAAATTAATTACTACAACCGGTCTACTCGCAACGTGGGTGGATGAGCTGGTGCCACAACAGCTAGTAGTACCCTAAGAAAGCTCTTCTCTTTTCCAATTTAATCTTTAAATTGGAGATGTCTAATTGGATAATCTGAATCAACTATTACTTATTTTAATCACATATAATCTTCTCTTCCCTCATTGTTGTATAAATCAAAAGATTACTAAGAAGAAAATAGAGAAAAACAAATACAAACAATGATGATGATTATTGGATTCTAATTAAAGTTTTACGATAACAATTCTTGAGTGTTAATACATGGCATATTAATTATAATCAATCAACTCCACTGTTGTATCTCCTATCAATGGCATTAGTTGCTAAACATGTGTACTTGTTCTTCTTCTTCTACAGCTTCCTAAAACTACTGGAGCTTTCTTAAGATTTGACATTGGGATAAAAGAACATAAAGTGAAAGCATGCAAGAGAATTCAATTCTTTTAGACATGTTGATCATGATGCGCGAAAAGATTCATGCGAATAATAAGCTACCAATATTAGTCATGTTAAGAACATTCTTTTCCCTTTTTTTTTCTCTTTTAAAAGACATTTTATCACGAAATAGATAATGATAGAAGATGAAAGAATAACGAACACATAGCCATTACAATGAAGATTCAAACACGAAGAATTCACCCGATGAAAAACAATAGCAAAATTGATGATTGTGATTAAAAGAAATTACTTGATGCAATCCATATACTAATAAAATCAAATGTGTTTTTAATCAATGTGAGACTAATCAAATCGAAAATATTATACAATAATCATGCATATGCAAGTCAATAAAAATATATTTTTTAATCAATTTTTTTGAAGGACCATACTAATAATAATGATAATAATATATAAAACAAAACTTACCTAATCTTATAATGATTGGAGAGAATAGCATGCACATTTCCACCATGCCTTGGATAGTGAATGGAAGGTGAGAGGTCAAACATCATCACACCCCAAGTCAAAACAGCGACTATTCTACATCCTCACCAAACCCAATCAAAACTAACTTTTAGTATGTCATTTTGGACACTTGTAACATCATGTAACAATTAGAAAAAAAAAATTATAATACTAGTATATATTTTTTTATAAATAATACATGATGAAAATAAATTTTGATCATACGATAATATTCTCGAACTAATAGCTTAGGAGTAAACATCTATAAGATAGAGTTCTACGCCCTCAATCGGAGGGATAAGCGAGTCTAAGTATATTATCATTAGAGAAATATTTTAGATACATAATATGATAGAATTATTATAATTTACTATAAATTAACAGAGAAAGTCCTATTAGCCTCTTAAAAATTGAGTGCATATACATTTGTAAGATATTCTACCCCATTAATCTGAAAAAAAAAAAAAAAACTGCTGAAGTAGTTGTTTCATTATTTTCACATCATTGTCATGTGATGATGATGATATGTAGCAATGGTTTCCATTTTGATTGGCTACAGAGGTTGTACAGCTAAATCCCTGCAACCAAAAGTTGTCTTCTTCTTGTTATAATTACCCAATGATGAGTAGTCAGAGAGAGAGAGAGAGAGAGAGAGAGAGAGAGAGAAGAAGCCATGCAAACACTTACCATCTTTCAGCTTTGCCCAACATTTTTTTTTCTTTTCTTTTATCTTCTTATTTTGTTGTCCCAAAATCTAAGAAAGGGTTGATAAATTAAATTTAATAGTGTGAAGGTTACATGCATTCTAATTGCAAAATAAACTAGAAAAATTGTGTTGCAATCAAAGGAAAATATCAGCAACATGTTATCAGAGTATAGCTGATCAGCTTTGTAGGTAAGTGTTTATTTGATCAAACATGACCAATTGTTAAACAACAAGAAAAAAAAGGAGGACCAACTTCAGTCAAGAACTAGGAAAATAAGGAGAGGTAGAGACAACATACCTGTTCTCTTGCATCCCTTACCTAACCCATCAAGAGTTGAGTGAAACATGTCAGTCAACCATTAAATTAGACCATTTGGACTATTACATCAGATATATTTACATGACTGTAATTTCTATGACAATCAAATCCAAAATTTATCCAACAAATTTTACATATAAAACATTGATCTAGTAGTAGTGATGTATCAAGAGTTTATAATCGTATCTCATATATTTATTAACGACGTTAGATAGCTAGCTCAGATTCTAATTTTATCCTCGTTACTTATCTTTCAACGAAAAAAAAAAAACCTCTTAAGAATTAAAGTAAAAGATTGATAATTTAAAATAGAATGTCAATCTTTGTCCCATCAACTTCATCCTTAGAATTTTAATTTACATAATTTTTTAAATCTTTTTAACAGCTCATGTGATTGAGCAAAAAAAAAAAGGCACTAATAATTCAGTAGGTGGAATGATCTGACTAGGTCTAGGAATTCTTAGTTAATTAGTAGACTCAACACCTAATCCCAACCTAATTAATCTCTTCTTCTCCCACTAATTTGTCCACTCATGTGCCAATGCTTTGGGGCTGCCACCCATGCAAGCATGGTGTCAAACAATTGATGTGTATCCAAATGTCCCAACTTTTGCTGCAAGCATGATGGAGATGTGCCTTGTAATAATTGGCATTTATTTTTTGGTCCCTTCTTTAGTACTACTATATGAGTTAAAAATGCAAGAATGTTATCATTTCATGCACTTTACTAATACTTTTCCAATTGATGTGTAACATAGAAATTTTAATTTGTATTTCCTATTTCTACGAAAAGAATGTGTTCTAAGGCTCAATGGTTCGAAACCGAGGAGAATAAATAAGAATATTTTATTAAAAAATTAATTATTAATTTATTTTATCGAATGACGTTCTGTATTTATAATCATCGGATAGTAACTTCGGATGGTATCTCTCAACGTTAAACCTTATATAAAAAAGAAAACGAGGGATCATAAGGTAAAGGAAAATAATGAGGATTTTTTTATGAAATATTTAATAATGATATAAAAAAAATTATTGGGAAAAAAATAAGCATCAAAATTTAAGATAAACAAAAATAATAATAAATAAATAAATAAATTAGTGCAGGATGGGGAGGGACAGATATGGAATTTTGTATTTTAGACCTCAGATTCCTCTTCTCGCTGCGATCATTCGCACTGCTTTCGTGTTGATGAAAAGTCCACCACGACTCGGTCCGGAATTGTATGACTCACCTGCCGCTTTTAATTGTCGCCCGGCTTCTCTGTGTCTGTGCCTCTCCCCCCTCCCTCAGCTGCCCCTCTTGCGTCACCAGGTACCTCTGCCGTCTCCATGACTCCATCCTGATCACCTTCTCTTGCTCTTTGATGTGTTTGTCGTTGTTCTTTTGATCGGGATTTGGGGCTTTTACGTCGTTTTGTTTGGTTTTGGAAGTGAATACGCGTTTCTGGGGATCCGCAATGGTATTCACTGAGGGGGCCGTTAGGATGTTTAAAAGTGACTCGGGTTTCGATTTGGTTTCGTGGAGCGTTTTTGGGACTCTGGATTCGTTTGATTTTGATCGCTTTGTCGCCGATCTGACGTTCGCTTCTCCCTGGTCTGTTGGGTTAGGGTGCGGCCTGGTTCATTTCGCGTGAAAGTTGGAGTCTTTTCTTCGTTGGTTTTCAATGTGATTAAAGATGAGATTTTTAGTGGTTCTATTTTGCTCTAAATGAGGAGATTATTTCCTTCGTTCCTTGATTTATTAGGGTCTTGATTCCCTAGTTCATGGAGTTTTGTGAATGGTTTAGCTTTTCGTGATTTTTGAGAATTCTTATGACCCAGGAATTTAGTGTTCTTTATTTCAAGGTAGAAAACTGTTCTGGGAATGCTTGGTTGACTTGCTTGGGGACGGGCCTTTTTTTTGTTTTTGTTTTTTTCTTTATTTTCTCAGGAGTTAGGCCTAAGATTTGAATATTGAGAATCTTTTGTTCATCTTCTTGACCAAGTTGAATTTTTGGGTTGTGTGCTGAATTGATGGTTTTTCTTCGCTACAGCTCTCTTGATCTGACTGGCAATTAGAGGTTGGGTTCGTTGGAAAAGAGGAAACTGATCTAATTCACCCTCGTGCTTATTATGAAGGAAAATCCTCAAATGCTACCCACCAACAGGAGTAGAACTCAACCCAGGGCTGTTAGACCTTGGCCCCTTTCAGGTTCTTTTTTTCCCTTTCATTTGAGATCACATGTTTTCTTCTTTTGTTACTTGATGAATCTATTTATTTACTTTCAATTTGACTTTTGAAGTGGGTCACTTGAATACGACTTTGTAGTTTCACTAATAACTACTGCTTGTATATCGTGGTGATCTGTTTTTAAAATTTTTCACAGTTGGTTATTTTTGTTGAGAAAAGCCACAAATTCAACTTTTTATGAATGTTGTCATAATGTTCGAACTTCATTTCTCAAGTTCATTCTTGTGCTTTAGAATTACGTATGCTCATCTCTCTCTCTCTCTCTCTCTCTCTCTTACTACATTCAAGTTATTCATACTTGCTAGTGCTCCATTTTTTTTTTTGCAGGGATGGACAACTCCGATTCAAGGCGCAAGCCTCATGTTTATGGAAAACTTCTGATGGCAGTTATTCTGACAGCCTTCTGCATACTGATTTTAAAGCAATCCCCGAATTTTAGTGGCAGTAATGTGGTAGGTATTCACCATATATTTTGAGCCAAGTGTATTTTTAGGAAAAGCTTTCATTAAATATACGAGTAAAACTGCTTCAGTTATGTTGAACTTTACATAATGTTTTATGGATCTGAGTGTTGGATAATTAAGAAACAACATATATAAAAAGTTTATGTTGTCGAGATAAATGTATGGAGTTACTTAGAAATATAGAAAAAGAAATATTTTTATTTGTGAACAATTATGTATCGCATCGATAGAGGATAAGATGAGAGAAGATCGCTTAAGATGGTATGGGGCATGTGCTTAGGAGACCTCTAGATGCGATAATCAGAAAAGGAGAAATAATTAATATTAGTAGTACTAGGAGATGTAGAGAAAGACCTAACAAGATTTTAATAAAAATTATAAATAAAGATTTAAATATTCTGAACTTAACTAAGCATATGACTTTTTACAGATCTCAAAGACAGCAAAAGATCCATATAGTCAACCCCAAATAATTAGGACTTACGGCTGTGTTGTTGTTGTTGTTGTTGTATAGTCTTTTATATGGTAGGTAACCAACACTAATGGATAGTGTATCCTCAGTAGCTGCTACAACAGGTTGGTTTCAGAAGCCTTTTCAAAATCATGTATAATTAAACATGATGACACAGCTCCCCTATATTTGAAAATATCGTACACTACATCCCTCATATTAGAATTCCCTTTTCTGGGAGTATTAGCAAATAATAGAGCTCTCTTTATGAACAACAGTATTATAAGCTTCGTTTAGGATTCTTTGCTTTATTAATTTGATCATTTATTTTCTTCTTTTGGTTTTCCTGACTCAGAGTTTCTTTATCTTACAGTTTTCTCGTCATGAACCTGGGGTAACTCATGTCTTAGTAACAGGCGGTGCTGGCTATATTGGCTCGCATGCTGCACTTCGACTCCTAACAGACTCATACCGTGTTACAATTGTGGTAATATGACTCAACCAAGCACACATATGGACAAACTAAAAAGATCTGTAGGATCTGATTAGTAATTTTTTTTAGTTGTAATTGATCTTTCTCTGCTGATTTTACAGGATAACCTTTCCAGAGGGAATCTTGGGGCTATTAGGGTTCTCCAGCAGCTGTTTCCAGAGCCTGGAAGACTTCAGTTTATTTTTGCTGATTTAGGGGATGCGAGAGCTGTATCCTTATCACTTTATTATTTTGACAACCTAAAATTTAAATTTGGTCGAGATTTGGCTTAAAAGTGATCAACAAAACATTATTCCTTAATAAATCATTAGGTCAACAGGATATTTGCTGAAAATGCTTTCGATGCTGTTATGCACTTTGCAGCTGTTGCTTATGTAGGGGAAAGCACACTTGAACCTCTTAGGTATGTCATTTATGCAAGTATCTCATATAGACAAAATATTGACTGGATTTTATCTGCTTGGCTAAACTTCTTGCTGCAGCCTGGACAATATTGTGTATTGAAAAATTCCTGTGTAGTATTACATTAACAATTGCATTTGGTTTTTGTGTCTATACAGTTTATGAGAAAAGCCTCCAGTTGGAGGGCATGACCATGCAACCTTTTGTTCTTAAGTCTTATCTTTTACAGAAATGGTTAATCCTATCTGATTGCTTCTGAAGATTCCTTCTTGGTTGCAATAAATAAATATGGAGCAGAATCTTTTATTCTTTCCATATGCATCATGAGTAAATATATTATCAGATGTATATGTGAGCCTTCTTATGTATGCATAGGTTTGAGATGGCTGCTATCCAATCAAATTTTGTATGCTGATGAATTGTCGTTTTTCTATGTACTCTGATGCTCATCTTGCTTTTTTCATTTAGTGATCTTCTATCAACTATGACAATCTCAGACATTATATTCGTTTGTTCTGAGGCAAATATCTAGATGTTGAGGAACACACATTTTCTTTCACCCTTATTAAACCATGGTGTGGCTTTAAGCACTCAACATTTCTTTTCATAGTACTAGTTAAAATATGATCTGATATGAGTACATTTTCTTGTTACATAGTTAGACATCATAGATCTGATATCTTCTATCTAATTTATAGAATCTTTGTGGTCGAGGTAAATCTTTTATTAAAAAAATGGAATTGAATAAATTGTAGCATCCAATCAGCAGATGCATGAGATTAATTAAAAATTTGAGTTTTTATCCCATGGGCACCGATGGTCACAGGTGTTCTCAGAATTTTGTTAAGAGTCTCACCCCATGTCGGCATGGGTTCAAAACATGGCATATTAACCCCAACAAGATCGAGCTTATATCTTTATGCTTTTGAAGACTCCATCATGAATGGGCTTGCAAATCATGACATTAGACTGACTTGTGACTTTTAGATTGGCATTTGGTGACAAACCTGAATAGTATTCGATGGTTCTTGGTTTGCATTTCTCCAATTCTAAACCAAGTCTTTGTTCTCAGCATTTATTATGCATTTCTGACTTTATCTCAGGACCTTAACCAACAATGTTGGAACTTTGGTATCTCGATATTACAGTTGCTTAT
Source organism: Musa acuminata AAA Group (assembly GCF_036884655.1). NCBI lineage: Eukaryota > Viridiplantae > Streptophyta > Magnoliopsida > Zingiberales > Musaceae > Musa > Musa acuminata. The sequence continues at coordinate 32,069,139 of NC_088359.1, forward strand.
GCGGTCCTCAACTTTTTCTTTCATAGGTACTATCACAACATCACGGCAAATACTTTGGTAATTCTTGAAGCTATGGCAGCACATGGCGTTAAGACTCTTATTTACTCGAGTACCTGTGCTACTTATGGAGAACCAGAAAAGATGCCTATTACAGAAGAAACTCCTCAGGTAAGAAAGAGTTAACCTTTGTTTGCTTCAATCAGATGATACCAGAGGCATCTAGCTTTCCTGGTTGAAGGTCAATTCTATTTTGCTCTTGATAAAACTATAGGATTCTGGTGCTTTTGTCCAGAGCAAGCACTCATGAATGTGATAATGACTTGGATTTCAAATAAACTTGCAGCTTCCTATCAACCCATATGGGAAGGCCAAGAAAATGGCAGAGGACATCATCTTGGATTTTTCGAAGAGATCAGACATGGCAGTCATGATCTTAAGGTGGATTGCTGATAGTAACAATTTTGATTATGAAATCTGTTGGAACATGAGATTAATTTCTTTCTCCACATCGGCAGGTATTTCAATGTCATAGGCTCAGATCCAGAAGGAAGACTAGGTGAAGCTCCTAGACCTGAACTAAGGGAGCATGGACGAATATCTGGTGCGTGCTTCGATGCAGCACTAGGTATCATACCAGGGTTGAAGGTATCTTTATTCATCTTTCAGTAACCCAATGCTTGATTGGATTCATTCTTGATTAGCTTCAACAGTATATTTTTTTAAAAACAATAATTTAATGTGTTTCCTGCATAGGTTAAAGGAACAGACTACGCAACAAGTGATGGAACTTGTATCAGAGACTATATCGATGTCACTGACCTTGTTGATGCTCATGTGAAAGCTCTTGACAAGGCAAGGCCTAACAAAGTTGGCATATACAACGTTGGTACTGGAAAAGGTTGTTCTCCGTCTCTCTTCTCAGTGTGTATGTTTTTCCTTTCTGTTCTATGGCAGGCTTAGCTCGTCGAAACCTGACAAGTCTGCTGTTTTATTTCCAGGAAGGTCAGTCAAAGAATTTGTCGAGGCCTGCAAGAAGGCAACTGGGGTGAACATCAAAGTTGACTACCTTGAACGTAGACCAGGGGACTATGCCGAAGTCTACAGTGACCCTTCAAAAATCAATTCGGAGCTCAACTGGACCGCACATTACACCGATCTTCAAAAGAGCCTCTCAACCGCATGGAGATGGCAGAAATCACATCCGAATGGTTATCGGTCACCATCGGCCATGGCTGTTTGATCAACTGTTCCACTCGATTATACATATTAGATTTCATGAAGATGTAAGCTTCTGATAGAAGTCATTAGCAACCTTCATTGCTTAGATTAATGATGAGGGTGGTCTTGGCAAGCATAGAGGAAGGATTCAATCACTCGCGAAGTCTTATCATACTGAGTGTAGGAATCGAGATAAAAATGTGTTATTTTTACAAAGGTTATGCAGAAGCCATTAAAGAACAGAGCTCATAGTTGTAATCCCCCATTGATGGATTTCTCATGTATGATTCTTAAGTTGTGATAAAATGCCATGATTATTCTTTTTCCCATATAAATATAGAATCATCTGAGCAGAATATACACCATGTGTGTCCATCTGTCAGTTTTCCTTTCTTCCTGAGACGACCTAAAATTTTGTGCAGGGAAGTCAAGTCATCAGCTCAATGGAAACTACCTTTTGGAACCTTTGTGCGATCTATTATCCTTTGAATCTATGAACAAATTGAACACCTAAAACTTTGATGTTTGATTACTTCCAACCAAAATACAATTGCAAATACATTGCCATTGATATAATAAACCTTTTGCTATCAAAGAAGGGGTCGAATGTGCATTGTGAGAATACAGATTGAATTGGGTGATGTTGAACTGCTTGTTAAAATGTAAAACAATAAGGATATATAAAATGTATTATATCCTCCTTGGTTTCTTATTAGTTGCAGCAATTTCAAGAATATAAGATTTCTCGTGTTTATTGGGAAGGGTATAAAAGTGCTTCTTGATTAGCAATGTTCGCTAAAATAGATCGATGGCCTCCCAATTTATATCTTATTTTGTGCTTTGAGACTCTTAAATTAATACTTGGACAATACAAATCTCACACTAAAATTAAATTATATCTAATTTTAAAGCTAAAGTGATCCTTTCAAAATTGATTTTATATTATATTTTTTGATACAAATATAATTATGTAAGAATGACTATCAACACCTCAGTATCATGTGACTGATATCTCGATATCACGTGTTCGACATCTAAAAATTATGTGATACAAATATAATTATGTAAGAATGACTATCAACACCTCAGTGTCATGTAACTGATATCTCGGTATCACATAATCAAAATCGACACACCACATGATCGACACTTTAAAATTATGTGACCAACATCTCACTTCTACTTGGGTGTTTATGATCATGCTAAATCCTTCATATTCGATATAGAACGATTGTACCTAACTCTAAGGAGATGCGTAAACACTTTTGATATTTACTTATGTCATTGAGCATAATGATTAAAAATTAAATATCAATACAAAAATTCATAGGGACTCTATCTCACTTTCCAATGCATTTAAAGAGATTATATTGAAAATAATGATATATATATATATATATATATATATATTACAATACTTCACATGTATTCTTCATATTAATATTTATGTAAAGATTTAGATTAGTCACTGTAGTTAACATTAACTAGTTTGGGAAATATATAACATCTTAAATATTCGTAACGTTTAAATTTTTAAGGGTATTAATGTTATTTAAAGGATAGAAATTAACCATAATGACATATATATGCAATTTTTTTATATTATCCAATGTATATTAATGCACAAAAATATATCTAAGCTTATATTCGGTGAATGAATATAAAAGATATCTATTTTTCCCTTCCAAAATTAGTCATCCATTTTTTATTTCTTTCACTTCGAAAAAGGCAATTAAACACGAAATATTTTATGATAATTACTTCTTTTCAGAAAAAAAAAAAAAAAGTAATTACCAAACAATATTTCATGTTTGAACGCATTCGGTCTCACCTAAATGGTTAGCGCTCGGACTCGGTCCGGTGCTTGGCTTTAATCCACGTCATTCGTTTGGACGACCGTGATCATTTACGCGTCCTCATTGAAGGGCTCAGATTCACCTTGACTCGTCCAGATCTGCCCGAACAACCCCGTGGGTGTTCTTCGAGGGCGGAGGCGGGTTTCGTTGATGGGACGGAAGCTCGGACCATGGATGGCAGCGATCTCCCGGCGTTGCCCGCCAGCGACTCGTCGGTGCCGCCGCCTAGTGGAGGAGGCGGGGCGGACGGAGCGGAGGGGCCCGCTTGGGGACGCGAAGGTTGCGAAGCCCTCGCTGGGGCGATCGCATCGACGCTGGGTGCCGTGATGAGGGAGTTCGATTCCAGGGCGGAGGGCGTTGACCGGAGCCAGGATGAGCTCTCCACTTCCCTGGATCGCCTCGCCAGAGGTAAATCATGTTGGGCGAATCCTTGGATCTTACTATATTAGGGTTTCCGGTTCCTGTTTCATGTTCTTTTGCTACTTCTCTCATCCAAAATGAGATTTTGATTTGTTTTTGCAAGGTTTTGTCGTCGTATATTGACGTGAAAAGCTTAAACACGATTTTTTTTTTGTCAGAAAAAGCTCTTGAATTTTATGTAGATAATGACTTTTTATTATTTTGATTTTTATTGATGATTTTTCAGGGCTAATTATAGGTTTCTTATAGTAGTTATACCTCTTTCGCATCTCGATCCCTAGATTAAAAAAAATTATATTAAAATTCTTATGGTTAGGAACGTGAAATATCTGATTTTATTTATTTTAACATCATAAGGATGGGCAAAAAGATAATCAACATCTAGTTACATTTTCGGTGGTGGCGAACGATGTCATTCTTGGGCTGTGGATGATTGTTCTGAATGAGAAAGAGTGACGATAAGAAGTGAGACAAAGGGAGAGGAGAAAGATGTTGACGTTTTGTATATGCATCGGTGTCGCTCGGTAACTGTGTCAATGTCGACACAAATCTAGATGTAGAGCATCGCTTGACATCTACATTGACGCCGATGCAAATATAGATGTCAAGCGACCTTTTCATCGCTCTGCATTTGTATCGGCACCGATGCAAATGCCGAGCGACGCCCAACATCTGCATCTACGTCAGTGCTAATACAGTTGTCGAGCAGCATCGATGTAGATGTAGAGCGCCATCCTCTCCCTTTGCCTCACCACTCACTGTAACTCTTCCTCTTTATCCGCAATAATTATTCGCGGTCTCGAGTGGCATTGTCGTCCACCATCATTGAAAACGTAATTGGTATATTGAAATTATCCTTTTGTATATCGTTTTCATGCTTCCGTTGGTAAAACCGATAATGTTAGAATAAATGAAATTAGATATTTCACCTTCGTAACTATAGGGATCCTAATGTAAATTTTTTAAATATAAGGATCGGGATGCTAAAGAGAGCTAAATTTAAAGGGTAATATGTAATGAGCCCGATTTCATCTGTAAAACATCTGATTTTGAGAGATTTATTGGGTAAGATCCGCAATGTTCAATATTACTGTATATATGTAAGATGCAATCTGCATAAGCATGAATTGCAATTGCATATCACAAAGACTTATTTAGTCGCTGGATGCTTATATATATATATATATATATATATATATATATATATATATATATATATATATATATGGATTATGTTTCCATCTGGTTAGGTAAATTTGACTTCTCTATCAATCATAGACTCTAATACATTGTGTTTTGTCTGAAATTTGTCACTCAAATCCTTAGTTAGTTGATGTTACTTCTCATTTTAGTTGCTTTGATTACAAAATTACTTAGTAATTTCTTGATCTAACCATGACATATGTTGACCTATTTATTGCTTGAATCTGGTTGTATATTTCTTTCCCTCTTGGCATGAATTATATGTTGTTCTGTGTACCCACTTTCACAAAAGTGCTATGCGATACCTTGGTCTCCAGTATCTTATCCGGCTATACAAACATTGTTGTTTGTAGGGTTATGATTTCTCTCGATTTTTAAGAATATATATGTTAGATAACTCTTCTCCTACAGATACTTGTGGTTTCATCTTTTGTTCTCATTCTCACAGTTTAATTCCCAAATGTTTTCCTTATCACGTTTATTTTTTGGCACTTGTTTTTCTGTTTATTGTTGTGGTAATGCAAGCCGAGTGGATTGCATATCTCACTCCTCCCGCTCCCTATAACATCAAGCAATTTCACATAGCCAGTTCAAGAGAACTTAGAGACAATCATCATCATCATCATCATCATGTAAGCTTCTGTATGCTCGATTTAATTGCCCTTCAACTATTTTGGTTGTGGCAGAACTAGACAAACTCTTAGAAGATGCGCCGTTGCCGTTCATCATGCAACATGCAGCCAAGATCTCGGCCATGCGTAGGAGGGTTTCAGCATTGAACTTGATTTTGAAGTCAATTCAGAGACGCATTGATAACATGGATCGTATGCTTTTTGCTGGCGTACCCACTGGTATTTGTGTGTTTTCTCATATATACATCTTTCGGAGGTGCTTCTCAACCATATCCTATTCATCATCATCATATATTCTGCTGATTGAGACCTAAACTTTTTCTTTTCTAGATAATCACCAACAGATACAGTAGTCGTCACATTCAGGTATCAGTCGACATTTTTATTGCTGGTTATGTTTCTTAGCTCCTTCTGTCTGTCAAAAGATTTTTGATCTTTTTTTCTCCCAACCTCTAGTTTAGTTTCCTCTTCTTGATTGCACAACTCCTCTGAATTGTTTTGATTTATCACAGCATTTTAGTTGCTTCAAGCATGGAATGTTCCTATACCTGAGAGTGTATTTCACCCATTGTATTATTTTCTCATAATCACACATTTGCAATGGTCATTTGCTCGTTGGATCCTTCAATCTTGGAATAGACATTCAAGGAACCACTGTGGATATACCTTAGTTTGTGAGTGCACGGAATGCTTGTTGCTGCTCCCATCACTTGACCTTCTTCCAGTCAGGTGCCATTAGCAGGAAGATGTAGCATTTTATGGATGTGATAGCTTTTGTTTCAAATTCAGATTAGGTTGAACCTGTGTAGTTCCAAGCTGAATATGTTTTTGATTTCTGATTATGTTACATGAAGCAAAATGTAAGAGCTTAACAAAAACCCATTCAAGTAGATGAGTCCATGGAGTCATTTTCATCTTGTTTCGCATGTAAATGAATTTCCATTGTGTTTCCTCTTGCACACATCACAAAAGGAAATGAAAGAGCTTAAAAAAAAATTCAGTCAAGCAGATGAGAAGCTAAACACTAAATTTTGTCTTGATTTACTGTGCTCTTTTACTGGCTTACTTTAGTTTCTAATGTCCCAAACTTGAAGTTATAAATCTCAGATTTAAGTCCATATGTGAACATCATGTACTAATGAAAATGTCTTCCAATCAGGAGAAGAAAAAAAAGACTAGTAAGTACTGATCCCTTAGCAGTTTATGTTGCATTGATGTCCAATGGAAATTCAACATGTAGTAGTCATATTCAACTTGTTTGACATGGATAAAATTTTGCTATGGATTACCATTGTGTTTCCTGCAGAAAAAAGAAAATAGAAACATTGACATCTGATTATTCAGTTCAACTATGAGTTTGGAATACATGCAAGTTCAGTGTTACTAAGTTTTGTCTATTCAATTTGGAGTTTGCAGGGCAACATTTACAGGTTCAAGTTGCAGTCTAGACTAATCTGAGACATCTCTGTTACAGGTGGTTCAGAATAACAAGGAAACCTTCATTTCAGGAGCTGAACTGGTTCCACTCTTTAACCTTCTCACACAAAACACTTGAAATTTGCCAACTTTTTTGTGTTGGCAGCTGCATGTATCTATTTGAAATTTATTTGAGTGACAGTTTGCACCAAATTTTGATGGGTGCATTTGCTAGAGCAGCAACATTGAATTAATATCAAAAAAAATTGTGTTGAGTGTAGATCCATGATGGCTATGGCTTCTCATATGTTTCACTTGTAAGGAGGTGGCTGCTGTTCTTGATTTGCTTATGATACACCATTTGTTCTGGTGCTTTATATGTTGAATCTCAAACCTTATCAACAACATCAAAGTTTTGTGAAATCTTCCAAGGGACACCCAGATGGTTATCTGCAGCAATAACCAATCAGGATATAAACTATGAGTCCTGTCATTAATGTTTTTATTAATTACTAGAAAAAAAACACACTTTGTGACCTATTATAAGTGTTTTCTATCATTCTTTTTCTTATGAAAGAGTTTGGAATAAGTTGCAATTCCTCCTCAAGCATAAAGCTAGACAAGAAAAGTAAAACTAGAGGCACATTTGGTACTGACAACCGATATAGATCATCACCATCATCGATTTCCTAGAAAAGTTTTTTTCTTTTTTATTTTTTCCCCTTTTGTCTTCCTCAGATTATAAGCGAAAAAAATAAGAAAATTAATTCAAGAGAAGAAAACTGAGTCATTTTACTAAAAAAAAGATGATCCAGAAAAAAGAAATGAAAGGGAAAATTTTTTTCTAAGGAATTGAGAGGAGAGAATAAAAGAATAAAAACACATGAAAAGGCAAAAAATTGTAAGTAGTAATAGACGAATAAATTTGGGATCAGACTGACGTGCAAATGATTCGGCACGGAACTGCTGCTTCTCTTGGGAAACAGCCTCTGAAATCATTCATATCTTTCATCATCTCCCAAAATTCTCTAAATACCTCAGTATAAAGACAAAAAAAAAAAACTCGAACCAGATGAGTTTGCAGAAGTAAATAAATCGGAGAACCGTGGTGACTCGGCCGAGCAGAGCCGTTCCATCCCCGCAGCAAGACAAACACTAGCTCTGTCCGAGACGACGGAGAGTCGGCGGAGGTCGTCGAGGACGAGATCCGAGGAGGACGAAGGGAGGTAACAAGGGCCGGCGGAACTCGGCGGAGCGTTCCCCAGAAACCCTAAGTGAAAGGCCAATATCATGACGGAATGCTACGTCTCGTTATATAGCCCATTCTCGTGATGGGCCGGGCCGTCTCAAGTGACTGTTACGTCGCTCGCAAGCATCGTTTCGTTGTTTGCTCACGTGACGCGTTGGATTATCCGAGTCACCTGCCTTGTCATAGAAGGCGAGCGTGGGACCCCCAAGCTTGCCCAATCAGAAGGCAGGTATCCGATCCAGAAGACTAACATCACATCTTTATTCTAAATATATGAATTAACTGTTAAGGTAAAATTTGAGTGTGATTTATATATATATATATATGACTTACAATTCACATATATATATATATATATATATATATATATATATTAGATTTTGAAAAATGAATACAAAAATCATTATTCAAATAGTAAAGAGGAAAAATAAAAATATCTAATATATTATGACTGATCCTCAAACATAGAATGAATTCTAAGTCAACATCTGAAATCTTGGGACATGCTTGAGGGTGTATCTTTGTGTGACCTACGAATGGACCATCCTCGCATTCCAGGAAAAGGACTTCTCCTGAACTATATATTTTGATCACGCATTTCAGCAGTAACCTCATGTGCTTCTGCTATGCCAAGTTAGGCAGGTACGCAGCGTCCCCAGTGATCCAGTGGATGCCAGATCTTGGGATTAGGACACCCATTGTATATGCTCTGTGCACCAAATGCTGCCATCTCGTTGCACAGTCTTTGGGGGGTGGACACCATCATGCTTCGTGAGGTAGACTCTCACATCTCTCTCTCTGGTTTTCCGCATGCTCCGTACTGTTCTCTGGTCGGAGCATTTCATGTTTGTGTACAGGGGAGCTGGTTCTTTCTTCGGTTCGGTCCTCAAGGCATGAGTTTGCAGGAGCGCAGCTGTCTCAGATTAGGTATTGCTCGTTTCTTGAGCTTCGCATGAACATTAGATGTAGATGTAAGAAGAAATGGGAGAAATCATTTGATGCATCGATGGTAATGCACTGGAACAGTCAACATAAGCAGCAAGCATATAAGCATGCTGAGACCTCAACATTCGAGAGCAGGTTTCTCTGTGTTTGGGGCTTTGCCTGTACAGTTCTATTTCTCAGCTATACAGGTATCTTATCAGTTTTGGATCATTAGTGTTGCACAATTTTGCTCTAAACAGCATTCTGCAGCATCTCCTGACTACCATCCACGTAATTATTCATGGCCATGCGCATTTGACTGTTTTCAAGTCCTAGGAGCTCTTACATATGCGCAGAAGAAATTGGTAGTGACTGTGTGATCTCTAACATGATATCATTAGTAAAGCGAAAGACTTAGTTAATTTCTCTGACTGATTTGATATATATTTCTATTGCATGACTGTGATCGGTTAGAAATATGTAACTTTCATGAATAGTTTAGAGCACATGTAGTGGTTCCCATCTTTAGACAGACTCTAATTTGTTTGTTAATTGAGATTCAATCATGTAAATGGTTTCTGTGGAGAATAATTCTTGGAAAATATTCTCTGAGCTTCAAGACCTCCAGTTTCAATTGTTTCAGATTGATTTTTCTCTGTATCTGGTTTTCTAACTTGGTTTTTTTGTTCTCAATTTGCCTGAACACCATCCTAGATTATTTCTTAAGATAGTCGGATTTTGTAGTACAGAAAAGTCTTTGGGCAAAATCTTTCTTACTTCTCCTTGTGTTTTTGTTTTCTTGTTTTCTGTATGGATAATACATAATACTAAGATGCCAACAGATGCAAACAAATATAATTGTTTTGCCACTTGGACCTGATTGGTAGATAGGATCAAGTACTTGTTTACGATGTCTCTAAATGCTTTTTTGATGGTCATCTACTTGTATGTATTCAAACAAATCTAGATGTTGAAGTGGATTGATCATAGCTTTTGCTACCCCAACCGAGTCTGCTTAATTAAATACTTGATCATTGTTACATACCAAAAGATCTCCTAGCTTGGCTAGCTGGAATTCAGAAAAACATGTTATGAGGCCACAGCTATCGACAAGTTGATCCGTTCTCCTCCTCAATTTAATAACAAAGGGTGACATGTCTTGGATTAAATATTAGGCAACTTGTGATCACAATACGTCATGTCTAAATTGGATCAGTGCTTTTTATTTCCTAAAATCTTTTCTTTTATTGGACCTGTACAAATAATTTGACTTTTACACACAGGCCCTGAAAACCAGCAGCAGCTAAACTGCTAAACCAACAGCTTTATTTGTATGTTTTTTCTTGAATGCCTATGCTAATTAAACAAGTCCTTTGCTGACATTTGAATCGTGTTTTCAGGATTCGTCTGTCCCCAAACTGGTGATCTCTTGATATGATACTTTACTGCTGATGTTCTTCACGTCCTTTAAGAAATATGTTCATTAACAAAGACTAATCGTCCCTTACCTTTCTACACAGTATGCTATGTCTTGTATGATTGAATGGTCCCAGCAAGTTGTCTTGCAGAGCACTTGATTCTTTCATGAAATCCATGCTTTGATCTACTTTTTTGCCACTCTTGTATGATTGAAATATAGACTATTTGAGCATAAGCTTTCAGTATGCTCACTGCCAAAGCCTTACAACAGCAGAATTGGCACTTATGATCAGTTGTAAAATCCATCTAGTGATCACTTACATGTGTGTATTTTGTACAACTTCAATTTAATCTGTTCCAGCATGGTAATCTCATCATAAATCAATCTTGTTAATAAAACCAACATCCCTGACGGTAGAAGCTGTTCTGCTGTATTAATAGACTCACCATATCACTTCCTTCTCCGAGTTACTTTGCTGTTATAAACTGGTGCAACTCCTAATGCATGTTTAGACTCTAAACAATTCCGTAAATTGTATTTTAGATAGGATCACTGTATATGCTTTGACATGTTCTTCTTGTGATTTAAACCTTAATGCATCCTCGGTTAACTTTCTTTTCTGACCAAAATATACAGCATGTGACCGCATATAGATAAATTGGCTTATAGTAAATGTCTTTGTCAAGTCACATCCTATGTATGTATTGTCTTTATAAACTATTTTTTCTCCTCAAGAAACATCAGTTTTCATGGCTGCTACTTTTGTTCATTGCATCTAGTCTACGTCACTGTTATGTATGATTAGAACTTCCCCTTAGCTCCTCATGTTAAAACCACTGAGCCAGTGTTGCACATATTAGACTCTACAGTAATCCAATTCGTTTCAAAGGGGCAAACAGGCATATCTTTTGACTCTTTGCTTCAGTGTTGCTTTCAACCAATAATTCAATTGTTTTACCTACTAACTTGAACCACATCTTTTGGGGTGTGGGTGTTCATCTGCTTCGACTTTTGTGGTGGAAAGCAATGCCGTCAGGTTTTCCTTTCATGACCATGCCAGGCTTCATCTCACTGGACAAGATATAAGCATGGACCCAGCAACAGGCTTATCCAGATCAAGTGTTCGAGTCTAACTTCAGCAGGTTGGAACGAAAGAGACTGTTTTGTCTGCATTGGTTTATGATAACCTAACCATGACTCTTCTTTGCAGATTTGTGTTCTTCTTCGTCTTCTTCTTCTACCACTGACCAAAACCATGTGGAGGAGTTGCATTGTGCCATTGATCGGATGAAGAGTATAGGTGTTTGACAATATCTAATGAAAGATATGCACTCGGAGAATTCAAAGATCAACGGTCAAGCTTCGTGCCATGGCACTCACCACTAATTGTTGAAGACAAACCTGAGTTATCCCATCGGGTCGGATCATGAAGAAGAAGAAGAAGAAGAAGAAGAACAACGGCGACGCACAAAGCCAAAAGGGTTTGGCGGGAAACGAAAATTGATGTGTGAGGTGAGGTGAGGTGACGTGACGTGGGGCTTATCAGCATCGTCTCATTGGCCGGCATTATCTAGTACTTTGAGCAGCTGCCATGCCATTGGGTTGAGGAGCACAGACAAGAGAGGTAGCTATCGGAAGGGAATGCAGAGGGGGTGGGCTTCAGCTGCCGAGATTCTTCGGAGCAGAGCACATTCTACAAGAAGACAACAGGGAGAGCAACTCCCTTCATCAAATGCGACATATCCCCCAATTATGGCATGTAAAGTGGGCACTTCACTTGCCCGTGGATGATGCCACCAAAGTGGTGCAATTGGGCAGTCTTTTAATCCTTATCCTGTTAAAGTAGTCCCCTCCCTACTCGACTACTTGTTTCTGTGATCCAGAAAGTTATATTTACTCTTTATTTTCGCATCAAAATGTAGACCTTTTCATCGGAATTCAACAAAAATAAAATTTTTGAGTTTGTTTTAGCAACTACATCGCCACTATATCGAGCTTTAAGAGAAATAAAAATATGAACTATATAGTATAAGGCTTTTACCAACGGATGGTGAAAGGCTTTGTACTAAACATATCATCTAATTTTCTTTACTCCATATGCTAATATATTATTGATAATTGTCCGAGCTAAAATAGAGATCAGATCTAGTCAAGATCATTTCTGTGTTAGTATTGGTCCTAGTCACTATTTTATCTGATGTCAAACCTACAAAACTAAGTCGAGGGTACTCATCACTCGATATAAATTAGTGATATAAATTTTGATTATATGAATCGCAAGAGGGTTCGAGTCCATCCAAGATTCTTTTTATATCAATCTCATCTCAATCTTATTCACTATTTAAAAAGTGTGAAAGTTGCAAACTAAGTTAGGACGTTTTCAACAAATACTTCTCCGAAGATCAAATTAGTTTTGAGTTCAAATTGGTCAAAGTATTAAAGAGAATTGCTTAGTGTGCGGGAAATGTACTTAGAAAGTTGTATTTGTAGATGGTTTTGAGGATCGTTACATCTAAAATTATCAATGATTGTACACATTATTCATGAGCTTAATCGAGAGAATGACATCATTTCCATTTAATCAAGACTAATTATCGATGATTGTACACATTATTCATGAGTTAAATCGAAAGAATGACATCATTTTCCATTGAATCTAGATTGCTTGTTGATCGGCTCAATCAAAACTATAAATATATAGTATCGACCACATGCGATAGTTGTCAACCTTAAGCGATCAACATATTGACCACATGATATTAGCGTGATGCTCGAACCATCTACCACCTATCGATCATATGAGATTGATATAGTTTTGAATGATCTAACATGTCAATCATGTGTTGATGAAACATTTATCGTTTCATTCCTCATCTATCGAACGATGTTACGTGTGTTAATCATTTAAAAACAAAAAAATACGTTCTCCATAAATTTATACACGTGTAATCATGTCGAGAAATCGATCGTAGTGAATGTTTTGGCACCACTCTGAATTGAATTTAAATTCATTCGGATGGAGAAAAAAATTATGACATATATTATATAATAAACTAAAAAAATAAATCAAGAATAAATATGTCATGCTATAATTAATTGAAGGCGACAAATTTTGAAGCTTTTATTTATTGGGTCCTCCATTTGCTCACGGATGATGCCACGAGAGTGGTGCAATCGGGTGACGTCATGTAGTTTTATGCGTTCGATCTCGATCGGACGGCCCCGGCGGAGACAAGTGGCGATTGACACGTGAAAGCCACGTGGAACGATTGATGTTTTGGCACCACTTTATCCTTCCAATCTTCGATCCCTTAAAAGGAAAAAATAATAATAATAAAAAGGAAAATGAAGAGATGTGGACATACAAATTCAACGCTGATATTTATGTATACTATAAGCTACATTTGTTGCATTCAAGTCTAATTGCCTCTACCACGTCATGTACTCTCAATTCTTCTTTAGTATCACTAGTATCAAATTTGAGGTACAACAATAACACATAACTATTAACATTATTTGTTGGACGATTTCCCTAGAAAACATTTTTTATTTTGAGTATTTATCAATCAATATTTTTATTTTATTTTTTTTTTCAAATAGTACTTTTAATTTTAAAAAAATCTGAATTATCCTTCAAAAATTTTTTTCTATATCTTATAATAATGTTTTGATGTGTCATAATATTTTTGGCTTGCTATAGTGTTTTGTTCACCACAATAAGAAGCATTGTAATTAATTTAAATAGACTCATAATCTCAACTAAATTAATTATAAACCTAAAAATATAATATTATAATAGTTTATAAGCAACGATTATCAAAACCATGATATGATGTCACTTATGGTGTATTTTAATAATATAGTATTTTTGGTACATCAATAAGATACCGTAAACATTATCGAAAAACGTTATAAATGAATCAAATGAAAATGCCGTAATAATTAAAAATTGATAAAAAAAAAAGATAGAAAAATTTTAGAGAGATATTTTAGGTTTTTTTAAATAAAAAATATTATGTTACTCTCACCCACATCCATCAATAATATCAAGTTAGCTACTCCTAATTATGGTCATTTCTAAATTTAAAATATTAAAATTCAACAACTAAAGATACCCTCAATTACTTTCACTCATCATTTGACCTCTCATGCTCTAAAATATTTTTGAAGGAAACTAAAGTCAATTTGGCTTTCAATGTCATAACACTCAATTGACTAAGATCAGCTATAATGACATATTTGTAGTCTTGAGTTTTAACAAAACAAAAAAAAACATATGCTGAATTTAAATTCAAAAGGGATAAATAAAAAAAATCACTGATTTTTGGAGGGATATCTGTGAACAATCTTGTATCAAATATAAACCCCACAAAAAAGAAAAGAAAAAAAGAAACACCATATTTGTGAATGGCATTGTGCAAGAGTAACATCACCATGACTTGAGACTCTTTGCATGTTGTCCAACAAGAACAAATTGAGTCACTTTCAGGTAGTTGTTAGCCACCACTGGTTAGGTTTTATTGATCACATAATATATATATATATATATATATATATATATATATATATATATATATATATATATATATATATATATATATATATATATATATATATATATATATATATGTAACCCAAATATTATTTCTGGCTATGGCTCCATCAGGTCATACATGGCATTTGACACTCTGAATCATTGAACACAATATATTGCACCACAGGAAATTAAATGTTTAGATTGATTGCTTAAATTGCAGAATTTTAGATGCCTCCTCAGCCATATGATGTATTATTGCATGCCAGTGGGGCCAGCAAGGATCCAAGTCATGGCATTATCAACATTGATATGAAGAAAAAGAAAAAAAGATGCCTCAAATTCTGACCCATCTCCTCTCTCTCTCTTTCTCTTTCTATATCTACTCTCTCCTCTCCTTCACTAGTTGATATTTCTGCCTCTTGTTAGTCCTCCTCCTCCTCCTCCTCCTCATCATCATCACCATGAGCTTCTTGAGCATGATGGAGGCAAGACTGCCTCCAGGGTTCAGATTCCACCCACGGGACGAGGAGCTTGTCTGTGACTACCTCATGAAGAAGGTCTTCTGCAGCGGCGGCGGCAGCGGCGACGGCGGCTGCTGGCCCATGATGATCGACGTCGACCTCAACAAGTGCGAGCCTTGGGAGCTTCCTGGTACCGCCGCCAGCCACCAGTAATCTTGCTGTAGCAATATGGAACACTCTCTTGCATACATGCGGCTCAGAGGATCTTAGAATTCTCTTGTAGGATGACAGCAGCTGATGATATCTTCTTCTTTTCCTGGTTCCAGATTCCCCTGTGGATGAACAGCTAGAGCTTTCTCTGCCTTTGGCTTTTCTTGATTTCTAGAACTGTGCGCGTGTGTGTTAATTTGCACTAAATATTTTTGTTGCTTTTAGCTGTCTTAAATCCATTGCCTTCCTCAATACATGCATACTTACTGCATACGACATGCATGAGTTGGATTCCTCAATATCGATCGCATCATCCTTCCTATGTAAAACTATAGAGTAGAAATTGCAAACGTCTTGTCCTCATCTTGGCTTTTTATGCCAAATCTTTGTCCCCTTGTAAACCTCTTCGTGTATCTCAATCCATTCCTGGCGACCTTTCAGATCTCGAAGAGGAACCATATATCATTGCACCAGTTGGAGGTTCAGAACCTCGAGTCTCTCCTAAACCTCATGTGTCATAAACGATCATGGTTCCATAATACATAGCCCGATCCACAAATAGGGATGAATCAGTCACCTGCTTCGATCATATGTCGGATGATGTAGTGATGTTATCTTCTGCGAGTTCTCGTGGCGCAGAAATGGCATGTGTGGCGGGGAAGGAATGGTACTTCTTCAGTCTCCCGGACCGGAAGTACGCGACCGGGCAGCGGACCAACCGGGCAACGCAGTCGGGCTACTGGAAGGCGACGGGGAAAGACCGGCAGGTGAGCCGAAGAGGCGTGCTTGTTGGCCTGAGGAAGACTCTCGTCTTCTACCGGGGAAGAGCTCCCAAGGGGAGGAAGACCGAGTGGGTCATGCATGAGTTCCGCATGGCAGACTCTGACGATCCTCCACAAAAGTTCTCGTCCGAGGTAACACACCCTACTAAACATCATCAGACGACTCGTATGTCGATGAGTGTCTTACCAGCTTTGTGGCCACATTTTGGTTGTGATTATTATGATGATAATGATCCTCGCGATTGCCACAAGATAACCCTTCGGATTTTGCTATGAATCACGAAGCAATCATGTTATCGTTGTAAGAGATACGCCAACCTGATTGCATTTTTGTCTTCCAGCAGGATGATTGGGTCTTGTGTAGAGTGTTCCACAAGAGCAGAGGGGTGGCATCCAAGCCCACCGCAGAGACTGGCGACGACGAAGCCGTCTCCTCTTCCCTCCCTCCTCTCACGGACGGCCACATCGCCCTCGAACAAGCGCCGCTGGGTTCACAAGGATACGAGCAAGTGTCCTGCTTCTCCGACCTGAACCCGCACTCTGCGTCACAAGCAAATGATGCGGCTTACCCTCCTCTCTCCTCGGTTGAAAGGAGCCACCAACTCAAGAGCTCAACTCTCGTGGGGGGATTACTCGACCTGGGATCTTCTGACCAGGTCGTAAGCTCTGTGTTGAGCCACTTCACCAAGTTGGAGGGGTTCCCAAAGCGGGAGTTCCCTCCAAACACTAGTGCTCCAAGAAGCTTGGACTCCCACTTCACTGGAAATGGTTTGTCATACGTTTGGAACCCTTTTTGAGACTGCTATTTAGTTAGATGAAGGAAGAATCTGTTCATGTGCACATACATGTACTCCATACCTATTTGTAGGTGATTGATTACTTAGCATTGTGCAGGGATTGCTCACGCAAGAGGGAAGAACAGGCATACAAGTTTGTGTTTAGTACATTGGACTCTTTGTTATGATTGGAATGTAATTGTTTTCTGGAGCTCAAGAAATGTAATTATTTGTTTTGCTGCTGTTCCACCACAACCATTTCAATCCTTTCCCAGGAAAGAAAAATGGAAAACTTATTCATAGCTTTTGTCCTCGCTTCTTCTTCTTCTTCTTCTAAGCTTCGACCTCGATCTGTAGCTCGAACTCCTCACCCATGAGCAGAGACAGGCTCTTTATCTCTACCACACTAAACCTCCCATTTTTCTGGTGTGCAACACTTACCTCTGAGGTATTGCCTGCTCCCAGTGATTTCACAGATACTTTAGATGTTTCCTTCAACTCCATGCCAAGGATCACCACCTTGTTCACTACCAGCCTGTGCTTCGATGCGTATGCGCCGTTGACCACTTGTGATCTTAGCTTCGGGCCTTTCCCTTCTGTCTCCGCACTAAACCTCACCAAGCTCCACTCGCTCTCCTCCCCTGCCATCTCCACCGTCTCCCCGTCGTCCAGAAACACCTCCCCTGCCGCGGTTCCGTCCTCGTCGAGCACCACCAGGAGCTCGAACGGACTCTGCCGCGCCGACTGTGTGGTCAGGGCCTCGCCTTGCATCGCCAAGACGCTCCCACCTCCGACATGAACGTTGATGGCGTCTTGCGGGGCGTCAAGCGTTACATACTGGCCGGAGTTGCTCGTCACCGACTGCGAGTAGTTGAATAGGTTGAACCACTTGCCTTTTGGGAAGTATGCATCGACCTCGACGGCCCCCGGCTTCAGTACCGGGGAAACCATCACTCCTGCTCCGATCAGAAACTGTGTGCTGATGTTGTAGGTCGTTGCGTCTTCAGGGAATGAGAAGAACACTGGTCGCGCTATAGGCGCGCCCTTGACGTGTGCCTCGTACATCAAGGTGTAGATATGGGGAAGAAGACGGTACCGGAGTCCGAGCACCTTTCTCGCGGAAAGGGCGACGGAATCCCAGACGTAGAGCTCTTGTGGAGACGTCATGATGGCCGAGTGATCCCTCGAGAATGGATAGAATGCACCTAACTTCATGGCACAACACAGAAACTCCGGTCTCAGCTTGTTGCTTCAGCCGCAATGCGGTCTGGGAGTTGAAGGAAACAAGAGCAATTTACCTGAATCCACCGCCGGCACAGCTCCTCAGTGGTGTCACCGCCGAAGCCGCAGATGTCTGCCCCGACCATGGGGATCCCGAACAGACCAGAGTTGAGAATCGACGGTATAGAGTACCCAAGATCTTCCCATGTCGCGAAATTGTCGCCGGTCCAGTGCGCTGCATACTTCCCCGAACCCACGAAGGTCGACCGGCTTAGCACAAACGGCCTCTTCCCTGTGGATCCGATGAGCCCGTCATGGGTCGCCCTCGACTCCAGAAAGCCATACAGGTTGTGGGCGTTGTACTCCGACACGTTCCCGTAGTGAGTCGCAGATGCGGGGACTGTCTTGGTGTTGATGGGCCGCCGCACGCCGGCGTTGTTGATGCTGTAAGGAGGATCATCCAGCGAATTCAGCGGCGGAGAGGTAATGAAGTTGGATATCTCATTCATGTCGACCCACAGGCCGTCCACCGGAAGCGTCTTCCTAAAGATGCCGATCTCTTGAGCCCAGAATTTAGCAGCCGCTGGGTTGAGGAAGTCCGGGAAGTAGACTGGTCCGGGCCAGACATTACCAAGGTAGTAGCTTCCGCCTCTCTTCAAGAAGACATCTTGTTCCATCCCTCTCACAAACGTATCGTATGTGTAGTTGACGCTGATACCTACAATTGCTTACAGAGTCATCGTCTCTGCTTCCTGTTCGTTCCGATGCTCGGTTCTGCAGAAGCTTACCTGGATCTATTATGACCACATACTTCTGCCCATTCTCGTGAAGCTTGTCGACGAATTCATTCATCCTATCCGCTGGGAAGTTGATGGGATCGAGAGTGAAATCTTTGAATGCGTCCATGTAGTCGATGTCGGTCCACATTACCTCCAGCGGTATCCTGGCCTTGGCATACCCTCCAACCACCTCTTCAAGCTCGAACAAGTTTTTGTAGCCGTATTTGCACTGGTGGAACCCTACATAAGAAGTGGTATGCATCAAACATTCGGATCACGCACTCGACGATGGACATCGAAAGCTTTGATCTGCTCACCAAACGACCAATACGGCATCGGAGCCGGCCGGCCGATGAGCTCGGTGTACTGGTCCATCACCGACAATGGCGATGGCCCTGCAAAAAAGTAGAAGTCGAGTACTCCTCCAATCACTTTGTAGGTGATGTAAGATCCTCCGTATATGACGTCCATCCCGTTGCTGTTCAGGAGGAGCACTCCGTGGGTGATCCCCGGCGGATACGTCGTGTCGGGAGACGATGATCTGACGTCGATGTAGAACGGATGAGACCCATACAGATTCAGATCAGGAATTGACGCAGGGATATCTGAATTCCACAGGGTAAACGTGTCATCTGGGACTAGCTTCAACGACTTCTTGGTGTGCTCCCCGAGTCCATAGATCGATGCTCTGTCCGCCGGGAGCGACGACGAGATCTCCAGGTAACTGTCCTTGAAGACAACCGTGGGGAGCGTATCGAAGAGCAGGTCGCCCGTGGAGCGGCGGGAAACGGTGAACGTAAAAGGGGACGTTCCATGGAGGGTGAAGACGAGGTCGGAGTCTGAGCTGGAGAGGACATGACTCTCCGGCGGAGACTGAGACCGGTCGGTTTCCAGCATGGAGCGGAGAGATGCCTGTGGCTCGCGAGGGATGATGTGCTGAGGGATTTCCCATCTTTCGTGGTCGGCGTCGGTGATTCGGACTCGTAGCCGATCGCTGGTCTCAAAGCTGCAAGCAGAAGAGGTGACGGATCACAGAGAAGAATTCAGGGTATCTAATGAGGCAAAAGAAAGATCACAAGATTCTTTTTCTACTGCTACTCCGACCAAGGTCAATTTCGGCATAGATGAGAAGTCATCAGAGGCTAACCTGGCCAAGAGACCGAGCTTTGGAATGTCGGCTCCATAAACCGACGTCTCCTGAATCAGCCCGAGCTCAGCGGTCAACGTCTTCCCGGAAGGATCGACGCCTACCGATCGGAGATCGTACCCGTGTCCAACGACTTGTTGCTCTTGCGAAGCGGAGCAAGAAAAGAACAAGACGAGGAGGAAGAAGAAGCAGGGGAAGCTAGCAACAGAGCAGGAGACTATCCTCACCCTCATCGTCCTGCACCGTCGTCTTTGACTCAGCAACCACAGACTAATATATATAGATATATATATATATATATATATATATATATATATATATATATATATATATATATATATATTATATCTCAACCAACCCCCCCCCCGCTTCGAACACGTGTCCCTCGTCTATACGACGCTTTAAGGAAAGGGGATGGGTGGGCATGATTCATGAGATCGAGCAGCACGTGGCGGAAAAAGGCAATATATTTGTGGTTGGAGTTTATCTTGAGTACGTGGCTTAATTCCATTTGCAAGGCAAAGGTGGCCCATCCGCATGGTCCCCTATGAAAGGGGATTGCGTGTTGGGAGCTGGACACAAAAGCGGATCAAGGAAAAGAGGTGATTTCAAGACGGAGATGGGCACTGCGCCCGAATTAGTTATACGGCACGTGATTTCAACTCAAACCTTATCATCTACTTTATGTCTATATACGACAAGACAAAGAAAAAGACAAAAAGCATGACAATTAATTTTTTTTTGAAAAAAAATAATATTTTGTTAAATTTTCTTATTAATTAATGCTTCTTGTCGATGAATTTGTATGTAGTCAGTCCTCCGGTCATTGACAAGTAAGTTGGAAAAGTCAACGGTCAAGAATGAAGATAAGGTCAATATCCACATCTTAATGCTTTAGTATGGATTTTGGCCCATGTCATGATACGTGTGGACTTTGAATCAGTCGAACCTCACCAAGAGAAACGTACTCATCTGCTACCTTAGCGTTAAAGTTTAAGAGGGAATATTTCATCAATTAGATACAAATCTTCCGTGAACTTTATATATAGTAAAAGTATATGCATTATATATATCATCTACAAGTACTACACAAGCTTTCTATTACGTGTAAGTCAGTGTTTGAGGTTTCGTCAGATCAATACGAAATAGGCAGTATGTGTCCAATCAGACCAAAAAAAAAAAAGACACGTGGATCGTCTCAAGTGATCTGATCTGAATATTTAAAAATAAAAAAAAATATATATTCATGAACCCTATTCGCCAACTTGTAGTATCGCCTCATGCAATCGTCTGTAACTCATCGTGCGCGGCCAATGATAAGTTTTCTCTGCCTCTTTCATCTTTTATTATTTATCCTCTTCCTCTTTTTTTTTCTTTTACCACCTCCTCTTTTTTTATTTGTCTACATTATTCTTTCCCTTTCATAAAAACTATAATTATATTATTATATAAAAGATTTTAATATCAAAAATTAAAATTAAATAATGATAGATCAAATATTATGATTACGTATATTTTGATATTACTTGAAAAATCTTTATCTTATCCGTAAATGTATCGTCGTCAAATATAAAAAAAGCAGTGATGCGATATGTAAAAAGAATTATATTCATATTTTTCTCTCTTCATGTCATTCACAAAACTACTTTAAATGAAGAAGATTATAATATAAGTAAACTAAAAAAAGATTTATAATTTCTCAACGTATACTTAACATTATATAAGATCGTCACATAACAAAGAGTCATTTAACATATTATCCCTATGAAATATAATTTATCTATAAGTGAAAGTAAAGTATATAATATAAGTAATTAAGAGAGTTTATTTCGTTTATCCTATCAAGGTCATCTTCTAAAGAATCTTATTATAATTATTATTTTTATTGATCGATAATTATACTCAAAATAAAATAACTTAATTAGATTATAAAATTAAAAAAAATTACTTTACACATGTGCACAAATTTTATAAAATAGGTCAGTAAATCCAATAAGCATGATAATACCACAATAAGTTTAACTACCAATACGAGTCATCACGATTATATATCATCAATATCATACTTTCTTTTTTGTATAACAATATTGTTAGTTATTCCTAATATATTTTATACATATTATACAATAATATATATATATATAATATAATATAATAGAAATAAAATAACTTTAATTACGTATGCACGAATCATAATTATAATGTCCACTCAAATATATATCATTATATCTTTTATGAGTTAGCCTTAGTGAATAGATTAACAATCGATATAAAACTCAAGTTCTTAATTGATATTAATTATTTTTTAATTTTTTTATTTAACCATCAACTAATTTATGCTAGAACTACTAGAGTATTTATTTTTCTTAGAGTAGAAAAATATTATGATATATCATAATATATTTTTAATAACTTGGCAATTAAGTCCGACAATACCAAATCTCAAGATAAAATTTTGTAATCATAAAGCTTGATTAGTGACCTCAAAACATACCAACAAATTAGCTTCTATTGTTAATAATACATTAATATATTATTATATATATTATTATAAATTATCCCTCAAATTAATATAATATAAAATATAAATTATAGTTCTTACTATCTAAGTAATTTACAAAATTATATTTTGAAAATATTATTATTTCAATCTGATCTAATTTTATATGAGTATTTTTCGTTCAAATTTTTAATATTTTATTCATAGATAACTCTAATATCTACCTAGTATTTTAACTATAAAATTGATATCTAGTCTAGTATAGACTTGAATATATAATAGAATTCTAACTATGTATACATATAAAATATTTTTTATTTAATTTTTTTAAGAAAATTATTTTATAAAAAGTTGCTTTGATTGAAGTTTTTTACTTTGTATACTAAACCTCTCAACAATTTGGTCAATATATGTTTTTACGAAATAGTGATAATTATTCTTAAGATTTATCTCTAAATATTTTAATATTAATAACATAAATTGTTTTATTCATATCAATTATCTTAAAATTCAAATATATATTTGTTTCTTACAATAAATCAAGATCACTATTAGTAAAAAAAAATTTATCCACATGTAAACGGATATAATAAGCTAGCTTTGGCTAACGTTCAGATTAATATTGATCAATTATATTTTTCTTAAATGTAAAAAGAATACATATATTTTTCGTTAATAGATATAAATAGATATATTTTATTCAATATATTTTCCAACACTCTTTTATATTTTCCAATTTCGCCTTTTCCTTGGCCAAAAGTTATTATTTTAGTAATTCTTTACTTACAAATAATCAACACACATATATACATATCTTATAATTTTTATACAAAACGAAGAGGGTATCGAGCTTGTCATCACATCTACTTAATAATGATCAAAGAAATAATGTATTGCGGTCATCGAGTTTGATCAGTATTTATCAAGTAAGATAAATATTTTTCATATATTATTATTATGCATTTTATCAATAACACTTTTATTTTCCTTCGATCTATTGTTTGTACTAAATTTATATTGAAAATTATTAATTCAAAAAATAGAAATGAAAAATATTTATCCTTATTTCTCATAAAAAGAAAAGAAAAATAAATGAAAAATCTTTTTGGGCTCCATAAGATGAGCCCAGTAAGAGGCCCATATAAGGCCCATTGTTTGCTACTCGAAGCGGGAGGCGATCTGATCCATGATTAGACCTATATCGACGAGTCCCTACTGTGAACACTTTAGGGCTGCGCTCAAACCGCTCTCCGCAGGGGGGCGCGCCCTCTTCCTCGTAGCTTCTCTCTCGATCCCAGCTTCCGATCTCTTGGGGGAAGATGGAGACGCCCGAAGAAGCCCAAGGAAGCGCTTCGAAAGAAGAACCCCAGGAAACCCTCGAAGAGATGCTATCGAGACACCGGTAATAGCAGCAGTCGAAGTTCGGATTTTTAATCTTCAAGTTTTGGCTTTTATTTACTTTGGTGACTCGATTGGTGGATTTCTAGTTGCTCGAGAGAGCCTGGTTTACGGCTGTTCTGTGGGATTTTGGTGGAGTAGTAGCAGTCCTTGGAGGGAAATGTCTCTTTTGGTCATCGGAGAACTAAAGAAAAACGCTTCTTTAGGTTGTCGGTTAGGCTTGTTTAGTTGAGAGGATTATCTTTCTGTATTTGTGAATCTTCTGCTGTCCATATTGTTGCTTTTGTTGGTGGATGCGTTACTTTTTTGAGTACTTAGATCTTCCAATATAATGCTCAGTGGATATTAATATTTGAAAGAAGGATTATGGTTTTCGGTTGCCTAGCTAAGTCTCTTGGTTTAACTTTATCGCTTTGAAATCATGCTTTGGAGATGGAAAGCAGGTAGCCATACAAATATGTTCTCGGTCTTATTCAGTGGATTCTAAGTCCATTTGAAGATACTGCTTAGCCAGCAGGAAGGCGTCCCTTTAGTTCCTCTATAGCCTTCTAGATAACTGTGAGATACTTCCAGCCTGTTGATGCTGGATCTATTTGTTTAATGTAATATAACTTGTTTGTTGTTTCTTTTGGGCTGTTTCAAGCTTCTCTGGATGTTTATTGTGTCCAACAGCTTAGTATCTGTATGGATAAGACGTCCAGATGCTTTTTAACCAAGGCTTCTCACTATTATGACACTAGCACTAGGTGCTTGTGATTCGTTTTCCAACACAATAGCTTAGCTCATACCAGAAATTAATATGATTTCTTATTTCTAGTGCAGTAATACATGGTGAACTAGATCGTTGGTTGTTAACAATGCAAATAACATAAATGCTCAAATCATCAGAATATGGACACTGAAATTGAATTGCTACTCAGCAAATTAACTATGAGGAATATATTCTAGGTGACATAATGATTGAGATATAACCTTGGAGTATGTTTCTCCACCTGTTAAAACAACCATGGAAGTTAAAGATTTTAGAAATAAACAACTTGAACTTTTCTTTAATGCTTTTCTTCCTTTTGTGTGTGCGTTCAAGCTCAAATCTTGTTTGCTTAACTTGGTAGCTCTAACAGCGATACATCAATAGACATGCATTGAGAGTTGATGATAGGTTAGATTAATATGTACAATTAGATGAATCTGCTAATAAACAACTGGGTGTAGGTCTTTTGGTCATGTTATTGTAGGCACCTATATTAAGTTATATGGTCATTAGGTCCATCGAATCAGTCATAAAATGTACCAGAGCAACTCTGTGGTTCACTCTGTGAGAACTGATATATGCCAAAATCAAGTTATGCACACTGAGATGAGGGTTTCTTTGTTAGACCCACATTGGAATTGGGCCTTGATTTATGTTGATACACATCAATGTAGGTGTTATCTTGTGCACATCAAGATGTGGGTGATTATAGTGCCCCGATGTACCCATATCAAGTGTTGATGATAGATTGGATTAGCATTACAAATTGATGGTTCTAGTAGGAATAACTTGTGCCTAAGCATTTTAATCCACATGATTCCAGGTCTATTTATGTGATTCTTGGTCTATTTATCTGAGCCATTATGTTAGCAAATCATCAGGCTGGATCGTTTGACCAAAATATGATAATTGTTATTTGGTTGTAGCCTGTGTAAGTTACAGCATATTGAGAATGGTCCTGTTAGATTGCAGCACACTCAATTTTACTGCCAACTTATATGCTGAATGAGACAAACCTCTCCACAGTGAACTCTCATTTATCATCTTGTCTATTTAAGTGCCTTTAAGGTCATGTACAGGAATGCAGAACACTGTACTTAGATTGCAGCACACTCAATTTTACTGCCAACTTATATGCTGAATGAGACAAACCTCTCCACAGTGAACTCTCATTTATCATCTTGTCTATTTAAAGTGCCTTTAAGGTCATGTACAGGAATGCAGAACACTGTACTTATAGACGAGTCATCATGGTACAAGTTTTTAAAGATGCCTTCTACTGGGCTTCTTGTAAGCTTACTCTGTTAAGATTGTCTTTGTGATCAATGCTTACAGTCCTTTAGCATCTGCTCAGTGAACTATATGATCAATATATCATAACATAGCAAGTTTGATGATACTTCCACCAATGCTTAGTTGCTTACAACTTTGCTTTAATTGGGATCAAGTGTTCAGTCCCTTTATTTTAATTGGACTTGAAAATTTATCTTTTTATGATTTTAGTGCCTTTTCAGATCTATTTGTAGAATGGAAACATGCAGCATGAGGAGATATGTGAGTCACCCCACAAATTACTCCAAAATTGATCAGAGAACCTTTGTGGTCCCAATGTTTATGGTTTTCACGTAAATCAATGAACTCCAGGGCTTGAGATTGACATAATGTGATGGATTTTATAATGGTTCTAAACCCATGGCCCACCAAAAGATGATAATTAGGCTTTTTCCAGTAGGTGTAAATGGTTGTCCTTCACCTTATGGTAGCCATCTTGGAAAACTAATCAGTAGTCCTTAGGCAGGCTTTAATTTTGCTGGAATCTTTTGATTTTGATCAAAAAATAACATCCAAGCAATATCTTGATTCTTACTGGAATGTTTGCCTTCTCATATGAGAACCGTTTTCATAAATTCTGATATCATGATCTGATATTTCTGATTACCTTGCAACTAGTCGATATAAGCTTCTACATTCCTGCTTCTGCTTCTGCTTCATTACAGTTCTACTTCCCCAGTAGACTTTACCGAACCTTTTTTATTTATGATCTTAATATAAGCTTCTATATTTAAAGGAAAGAGATCATCAAGATCGATGACAAAGAGATGAGCCTTAAAAAAGCTGCAGCAAAAGGAAGCAAAGCTGAACAGAAAGCCAAGAAGAAGCAGGTAGAAGATGAGATGTGTCAACTTCGATCCCAACTAAAAGCTAAACACAAACAAGAACTTGCATCGTTGGGCTCTAAAGCAATTGGAAGCACAGAAAAAGATAATCTAGACGTTTTCGTGAAGGCCATTGCTGGCGTTAACATCACAGGTCATAGTCAATCAGCAAAGCCCAGCAAAGGAGCTAGGAGGAGAGAAAGAAGAGCTCAGGAAGAAGCAGCAAGAGAGCACAGGATACAGGAAGAGCAGAGTAACATCATTAGTGATCGTGTGATTGAAAATGAGAGGCTGGAGAGGAAGTTGGATCCCCTTGGACTAAGAATTAATGAAATAAAGCCAGATGGTCATTGTCTTTATCGAGCTGTTGAGGACCAGCTCTCACTTTCTTCCAACAATACATCACCTTACAGTTTTCAGGAGCTCAGGAAAATGGCTGCCAATTACATGAGACACCATGCATCCGATTTTCTTCCGTTTTTCTTGTCAGAGAGTAACATCGAAGTCGATGCAGATAACTCTCCCTTGGAAATATTTGAGAAGTACTGCAAGGAGGTTGAATCCACAGCAGTTTGGGGTGGACAACTTGAGCTAGGTGCTCTTACACATTGCCTCAAGAAACATATTGTTATATATTCAGGTTCATTCCCTGATGTGGAGATGGGGAAAGAATACAAGTCTGAAACAAGTAGCAATTTGAGCAATCCAACCATCCTGTTATCATATCATCGGCATGCTTATGGCCTTGGCGAGCACTACAATTCAGTGGTTCCTAATGCCATGAGGTAACTCTATGTTCTCCTTTTGTGCAATATATTTATGACTATGATTCATTCTCGATGTACAAAGACGACAAATCATAATCTTTTGACAGAATCAGATGATTAGTTGTTTCTCATTGTTAAACATGAGAGGTGATCTTTTGTCCAGGAGTTGTTTTACCTTCAATAATAGTGGAACTGTGAAGAAACGAAGGATCATGTAAGTTGTGCACAATGTGGTTGTTTTTGCTTATGAATTTATCTGTTTGATTGGGTGGATTTAGAGTTCCAAGACTATGAAATAGCTTAAAAATTTATTGCTTTTCTTGACTTTTCTTTGTTAAGTATCCAAAAACCAGCATGTTATTGGTAAAAATAAAAAAGATTTATTGTTACATCCATCATATTAGCAGAAAAGGGTATTGATTAATTTCTAACTGGGTTCAACTTATAGTGGTTATTTTTAAATGATGAT
This sequence comes from Musa acuminata AAA Group, assembly GCF_036884655.1. Taxonomy (NCBI): domain Eukaryota; kingdom Viridiplantae; phylum Streptophyta; class Magnoliopsida; order Zingiberales; family Musaceae; genus Musa; species Musa acuminata. The sequence goes on from NC_088359.1 coordinate 32,097,431, forward strand.
TCTGATTATACAATCAATGTATAATCAGAATCATTTTTTTAACCTAATATGCACAAAATATATCTGACGAATGATGTGTTCAATGTTCCTATTCAGTCAAAATTATTCTTTGCTCATAGTCGATTGATCATTTATCTCTAGACCTTCTGTGGGACATAGTTTTTTAATTCCTTTCTTGTAGAAACCAAGCTGGATATGCTTTTCCCTCCATTGCTGTAGCTCATAGAGTCAGCGAGAATGGTGCTAGATTAAAATCAAATGTTCTAATAGATCAACAATTAGATTTTAACTGTTTATGGAGTGTCTCTGAGTTCTTCCATGATGAGTACTAGGTCCACCAAACTCTTTAATGCAACAGTTACATATAAGGTGTTGATATTTTGATGTATTAAGGGGCGCACTCATCATGGAACAAGATGATGCAACCTCTCTCATACAACCTGGCTGATATTTCTGGACATGGACAATTGCACATGAGCAGTTGGTCAAGTAGATATGTAGTGTGTCGGTTTCTCAGGGTGGTGATACTAATGTCATTCCAACATGGATAGTTTTTGTCGATGTTTATTTGAGGAAATGAGAGAAAGCATGCTTGCCTTTCTTTGGAATGGTTTCTCACTTGTTGAAGCTAAATAAGATGACTCTTTGGACATGTATTAATCTGCTTAGAAACCTGGATAGAAGCTCTTCTCTACTCTCAATTGTTGAAGGTAAGTAAGAGGGCTCTTTGGACATGTGTTAATCTACTTAGAAACCTGGATAGAAGCTCTCCTCTACTCTCACTTGTTGAAGGTAAGTAAGAGGGCTCTTTGGACATGTATTAATCTGCTTAGAAACCTGGATAGAAGCTCTCCTCTACCCTCACTTGTTGAAGGTAAGTAAGAGGGCTCTTTGGACATGTATTAATCTGGATAGAAGCTCTCCTCTACATTCTTGATTCAAGTGTAAGATTTATAGTATTCCACTCTGGCAGAGGTAGAACATAACATGGATGCAGTTACATTAAAAGATTTTTGCTTTCTTTTCGTTGATGATTTTACCTTCATATTTTCTTTGGAAAGCTTCTTTGTGAATTGTTGTTACCAGGTTGTATATTTGTTTCATACCGAGGTCAAAAAAGCTATTAATTATCCTGGAAGCTTAGGAGAAGCGAGTGAGTCAGGGCTCATGGACAAGACAATATGGCGGCAGTGACACCCACTGCTACCTGTCAACCGTTCCACAGCCTCCATGACTCGCTCGTTTCTCCATCCTTCATGTCTACTCTTGGGTACACAAAACAGCATTGCACGCACTGCATCATTTCTGTCCTTGTCTTACCTGATGCAGTACGTAAAAGAGACGAGGAAGAAAAGATCAAAGTCCCTGTTATCCTTTTTAGACCATTGTCAATCTCTCACATGCTTCGATTGGTGGTCCTGTGGACACAGTACAGTCTTCAATCGAGGGGGACCGGTGACAAATGAATGCCACTTCCATTCTTGTGGTTGTAAAAGAAGGAACAGATTCAAAATTCCAGTCTCATAGTAATGTCATCTTATAAACTTTGAAGATGATAGGTGTGAGGACTTCTGGTAGCAATTTCCTTATGATTAGAAGCTGGTTTGTATCAACCTATGGAAATCGTGTAAGCCGGGAAGATAGAACTGAGGTGGCTTTCATGGATTTTGTCAACCCATAACAAGCTTCGGTGGGAATGTGTGAAACACTAAACAATTAGGGCAGCAGCACAGATAAAGAGGCAGAGCACATAAGGAAGATGACAACATAGATAGGCAAGGAACATTTCATTCGAGTTGCAGGGGGATCATAACAGAGATAGATCCCTTCCCTGAGGTTTTCTTGAAGCAGGGAGAGATGTTGCACTTGAGAGAGGCAACAAAACACATACTCGAGGGTTACTGCACAAGCTTTCACCCCGAAACAACCCACGCAAAAAGGGGCAATCGAGGTAGGTGGTCAGCAGCAGGAGGAGGACCGGGCGGGCGTCGTCGAGGGCTTCAACACCACGGTGGGGACGGCGCTCCGCTTCCGCCGCTCGTGCTCCTTGATCAGCTCCGCCGCCACCAGGTCCAGCTTCTCCCCGTTGGTCTGTTCCGACAGCTTCCTCCCCTGAAACAGCACCGACTCCACCCCCCTCTCCGTCGCCCCGCATCCCTGCGTTACCCCGACGCCATTGTCAGAGACCATTCTCGACATGCCGTCGAAGATAAGGAGGGTTTACCTGGATCCTAACGTAGTTGCTCGCCCGGCGCTCCCCAAACGCCATCCCCACCGCTTGATCCACCTGCGTTTACTCGGACACAATAACTGTCACCGTATGTAATGACCGAAATACCCAAACATTACAAAGGACCCTCCTCCTAGATGAAGGGTACCATGGTCTTTTAAGAAAGAAAAGAAAAAGGAGGATTTATTGAACGGAAATTTAAGTGCCGGAAGCGGCAACGTCGGGGTGCTGACCACGTCGGCCTGGGCTCTACCGGTGATCATCGCTATATCCGCCACGGAGAGCAGCGATGGAGCCTTCCCGAGTGACGCCGGGGCCTCCGCGCCCCCGAGCGAGACGACGAGGAGGTCCTTCACCGCCGCGGCGGTGGGAAACTCGCGACGATTGTTGAGCACGTGGGTGATGGCTGCCGCCGTGGGGTTCCACATCGCCAACCCGCCCCCGACCGCCCGGATCCGCGTACGGCCGTCCACGGAGCGCATCTCCACCGCCGCCGCCCCCGCCGCCGGGTCCGCGCACGTGGCGGCGCACACCTCCTCCATCCGAAAGTCGTAGCCGTCTGCCTCCACGGCGTCCGCCCGCGAGAACACGAAGGGCGCCCCCGTCGCCAGGTCGTAGCACGGGATGAGAACCGGCTTCAGGGCGTCTCGCAGCGTCGCGTCCCCGAACACCCGTCGGAGCAGCCCCCCCGAACGGCAGAGGAGGCCCGCCAGGATTCCCTTCCGCTGGGCGGCTGAAGAGGCGAGGCGGCGGCCGTGCTTGGCGAGCAGGCGGAGAGCTTCAGCGACAGAGAACAGGGGCCGGCCGTCGTGGCCCCGTGTGAAGAGGAGGGCGGCGAGGACTCCCCCGGCGCCTGACCCGGCTGCGAGGTCGAAGAAGTCGGCCACGCAAGCGTCGGGGTCGCCGACCTGCTTGCGGAGGGATGCCTCGAGTCGGGCAAGAGCGGCGCCGGCGAAGTCCACGCCGGCGGCGTCGATGGAGAGGACACGTACCGCGCCGGAGGTTGCGGAGCGAATGCGGGGCGCGGCGGGTGTAGCGGGCATGGAGGGGAGAAGGAGCTTGGGGTCGTCGTAGCCGAAAAGGAACTTGCTCTCCAGTATCGAGAAGATCTCGTAGCTCAGTTTGTCCATGTCCAGGCTCGGTTCCACCCAAGCAGCCGCCGCCGCCGACATCTTCCTTTCCGATTCTCTGCACGAGAAAAGGTAACTACCCAACACTAATCTCGGCTTACTTCTTCTTCTTCTTCTTCTTCCTCTTCACTCTCTCTCTCTCTCTCTCTCGGTCTTTCTCACGGCAGCCGATCGAGACAGAGGAATGACGAGAGCAAGAGAGAGAGAGCAGACGGGATGGCGATGTCGGCGAGGCGTCTGCCTCGTTCGCCTCGCGGCATTTTATAGACGGGAAAGCACGTTAGATAGAATCTACTATTATTGTCCTCTCGAGGTGTCAAATGCATCTCCACTGAAGCCGGAAAACATGTTTCTTGTAGCTGTTAATACTCCCCTGCTAAATTTAGCCTCTGCAATTTTGATGTCATAACAGTGGGATGACACTATTAACCAGAATTAATTAGTCAACAACCATTGGAACAATGTCAGAAGACATTACTCCTTGGCAGCACAGTCTATACACACAGTTCTAATGGGTGATAGATAGATAGATTCGTAAAAGCGAAGGAGAGGAAGCGTCGAAGGCCCGTGCAAAGATAGATAGATAGGTTCGTCAAGGACGACCACTTTATTCCCCTGCCTTTATTTCTTTCTTTATGCAGCCTTACCATTTACTCAACATCTGCTTTCTATTTCCAACAAGTGTGTCATGTGAGACCCCTATTTCATATTCTGCTGTTGAACCTCAAATGACAAAAGGGATGTTTCCACAGACACCATCAACATAAAGGCAAACATTTTGCAGGATTTCTGCATCACAGGTTTGTAGAACAGGCTGGAGGATCGTGAGCAGATCAGAACCAAGCCTTGACTACCTCGTGATACTGTTTTAGAGTAGTCAAACAGTCTTAGATGGAATCGTGTCACTTTTCCGAGTCGGATTTTGTAGGAACCTCTTTGTTCTTTGGAAAATGAACTTATATTTTGTACACGACATGCATTGTTCAGCCCCACATTTGGATAATTCCTTCATCCTTTACGCTAACCCGCAATCATGTGATTCAGGTAGGCACAGTACAGACTATGAGTGGGTTTTGGAACACTCAGCAAAAGTTTATGCTTCGGATGGAAGGTTGGGACAAGACACAGCCAGCCTCATTGTAAGTGTAAAAGAGATGGCCAAAGTCATGCTCAGTGGTCATGAAGGCAACAAGAAGAGAAACAAATTATATCTCACGGTCGAAGGACTGGGTAGAAGTAGAAATGACTCTTCTTTCATCGTAAGATTAGGCATGTATTGTCTCCAAATGGTCTCATTTTAATTTGTTGTTGTTGTTGTTGTTGTTGCAGAATTAGTGCTTCCTCTACCCAGATTCTGGACCTTTAGGGTAATGTTGGCTTCTCTGCATCTCAAGCTTCTGACCTTTAGGTATGTTTGCAGCAGCTTTCCATGTGTTCATTCAACAAAAATAACTATGCTAATCTTATATGATTTGTCTAGCCATGCATGCCACATCAATTTTCTTATGGTTGATCCACCACTGCATCATGTCGAAGCTCACATAGTGTTCTTCTTCTCCAAATTACAGCTGCAGTAGGTAAGAGACACAGACTTCGCTAGGATCTTATAGCGTAAGAACTTGTCCTGTAGATTGCTGCTAACGATGAGGAGAAATTGCAAACTAGTTTTCACTTTGCTCCAGTAAACTCACCATCTCCATCGATCATTCATGGAAGTGACATATCTACTTGCAGATGCATTCTAGGCATTTATCGTGTGTGGGCGGCCACATGCCATGCACAAACACAACCAGGGCAATGGAGATGGATTATTATCTTCATCAGTACAGTGAGATCTACCACGACCATGTCAAATATCTCTGCTTGGGGACTGTGTCGGGGAAGACGAATTCCTGCAGGGACAGGCTGGTTAGTGATTTCTTTGCCCCCATCCATCGATGCAGTCAACTGTTTCAAGCAGCAAAGATTTCTGGAACGAATCTTGGGGTGATGGCACAACATATATTTGCCTTTTTTGTCGGATTGACTATGAGGTTTTACGACATGCACTGCGGGGGAAGGGGAAGCCACAGAAGAAGTGAGTCAATTCATCTCATGCTCGGATGCAACGCAAACTGTACTCACAACAAAAGCAAAGGAGAAAGAAAAGCTACATCATAGCTGTGGTGGTCGAGGAAAGCGAGCTGTGGTGTCTGAAGCTTCAAAGCTTTTGCCCCCAAACAAAACTCTGCCACACAAGGCATTTATGCTTATGATATCAGGTGGCGTGATGTCTCTGTCCCGAGATCTGGGGTGTCTGTCTCCAGATCTGGATCGCTCTTCATCGTCTTCGACCTCTCCCTGTTGCCCTGCAATCTACAGTGGTCAATTCGACTACGAGGACCCGGGTGTCGTCTCAAGGTGAAACATCTCTACCACTCGTGACAGAGAGGGCGAGGAGGACTGCAGGCCAGCTAACCCTAGCTGGTGCCATGGGGCTGCGCGTGCACGGGCGCTTTGGACATTGCGTGATGTAGGATACGGATCTACGGAAGCGTCTGTCAAATGTTCCAATGATTGCAACCTATCATTAGAAGTCGATGCCCACTTTAAAGGGCTGCATGCGTGCGGGAAAGATGGCATCCTTGAGCTGCTTAAAACGAAGTAAAAGATGATGCCCTTGAGCACGTATCGAGGTACTTCTCGAGCATTGATGGAATGTGGAAGTAAAAGATGGAATGTGTTGGAGTCCATTAGGTCGAGCTTAACCGAGAAAGGAGGGAGAAGATCCCCTGCACAGGTAGCGGAGAGAAGAGGGAGGTTTCTTCGATCGTCTCCGTTCTTGTTTTGGTGGCTCCGACACCCCTGAAACCATCAGGGGTTGACGATACCCATACCCATGATGCATGGGTCCCGACCCACACGGATGGTAGGTCCCACGCTTCGGGTCGTGGGTTTTCATAAGCCCATGCAGGTTTAATGGGCCGGGCTCGAAACGGACCGAGACCCGAAACAAAGACCGGTATACAGACGCCACCTCGTCTCGCTTCCCGCTCCGGAAACCCTAAACCCTCCACTCCCGTTCTCTCCTACGGTTATTGGTTCCTCGAGTCGTTCTCGCACGGTTTCTTCTCTCTTCCTCTGTTGTTCCTGAGATCCAGATCTTTTGCGCGAGAAGGAGATGGCCGCGTACGTAACCCATCCCCCCTCGTCTTCCTTTGATCCGTTTGGAACTAGCTAAGAGTTTGATGTTTTTGTTTGATTCTTGCGTTTGGATTGATGTTTGTTATTTTGGTTGTTTGATGCTTGGTTCTACCTAATGGATGGACTTTATGGTTAGAATAGATGGGCGCTAGTTGCTTCCACCGATTGTTTCTATGGATCTGTGTCAACTTGTTCAAGATCCTCAGTATGACGGAGAAAACCCAGAGAAAAGAGCGGGGGAATGAGTCTTTTAGATAACATGAGGAGAGAAATCAAAATTTCCATATGACTTTTCTTTATTTTCTTGTTTCTCTCTCTCTCCCTCTTCTGTTCTTTCCTATTTTGCCGATGCTATGCTCTTTTTTGCCCTTCTGCTGCTTTTTGATGTGTTCTTACTCTTCATTCCTTATGCATCCTTTTTCATCCTCTCTATCGTTGTGCTACTGCTTTTTTTTATTGCAATATGTTACTGGAATCTGTGGTTTCATATTCTTTTTTTCCTTTAATTTGTTGTTGATGCTTAATGTTCTCTGTTTTCGGCTGTTGTTTTGATTATGTTTCTGTGATGTGTTTTTCTAGCTGCAATCTCTTTTGCTTCCGTGACGCTGAGTTGATATATCCAGGATGATTATATCTTTTGTTTCTCGTTCTTTATGCTAATTGTGAGGAGCATGATGCCCTTCTTCTGAAAAAGGAAATATTATTATTTTAGTTTGTTTATAAGCCTGAACTAATGTCTTCATTATCTGTTCATTATTGAACAGCAAAGAATTATCCATTCTGGTTTCTTATAATTTTTTTTGTGTGTTATCATCCTTTGTTTATCATCCTCATTTCAGTGAGGTGTGTATCTGGTGCACCTCAATTTAATAACTTACAGAAGCCGAACAGCAGTTTTGCAGACGATCATAGGTGGGATCACAAACTTGTACTTGGTAGCTGATCTTATTGTTCTCCTCTCCTGGCTTAATCGGATCGACCTTGCTTAACCAACTTACTTGCCTGACCTGGTCCTTGAAGTTCAATTTCATTAAATACAGCTTATCTTGTCTACTGTTTCAATTCGACGGCAATCTAACCACCACAGTTCTCTTTTATGGTTTTTTTTTTCTTTTTAACATGTGTAATGAGCCTTCATGTTAGTTGTATTGTTGACACTGCTGTAACTTATTTGCAATGGTAATAACTGAATTTACTGCTTGATAAGTCATTGTTCATTTTAGTTGATGATATTTTGTCATATACCCCTGAATAAACTATACATGCTTAGAATTTCATTTTTTTTTCTAAAGCAGTAGTTATTTTCCAGTATTTTATTTTGACTTGTTTCTTATTATGCGTGTCATGTCATTTAAATTTGCACAGGCGTTAAGCATATACCTTACATGTTGTTGTATACCCACTTAACTGTTATAGACTCTCCCTGTGGTTATCAGTGAAGATGCTGAAAAATCTGCTCCAGTTCTTGGAGAACCCATGGATTTGATGACCGCTCTCCAACTTTTGACGTAGAAATCATTGGCTCATGATGGGCTTGTTCGTGGGCTCCATGAAGCTGCCAAAGCAATTGAGAAGCACGCAGCACAGCTTTGTATTTTGGCCGAGGATTGCAACCAGGCCGACTATGTCAAGCTAGTCAAAGCGCTTTGTGCTGATCATAATGTGCATCTAGTCACGGTGCCAAGTGCCAAAACCCTTGGCGAGTGGGTAGGGGTTAGTATCTATTGCATATCTATAATTCCTTTTTCGATACTTTTACTTAGGGAGTCTTTAGTTGCTTAAAATATTAATGGAGAATGATTTTTTTTTTGGGGGGCAACATTAGTTATTGATGGTGGGAAAACAAAAACATTTTAGAAAACCTTCTTCCAGACATGTAGGAAATTTATTCTTTTGTATTCTGATTTTTTTTTCCTCTAGAAAATGATAGGAAATTGGGCTGTGGAATAAAAACTTATTTTTTTCTTGGGCTGTAATAAGGACTCTTTGGCTGGCAAATTGGATATCACCTTTTATTCTCTTGTCAAGGCATAGAAGTTTGCAGCCGTTTGGCTTTACTTTATTTTGCGGTACTGACTGCTTGTGTCATGCTCTGCCCTAATGTGTTTTTCCTAAATTGATTGATGCTTGGAATGCAGGTATGCAAGATCGACTCAGAGGGAAAGGCCAGAAAAGTTGTGGGTTGTTGGTGTGTGGTAGTCAAGGTACTGCTATCACTTGAAAAGCAGTCTTTATACATGTTATTTGTTTATCATCTTTGGTCATGATGCTACATTCTGTTGATGCTCTTCAACAGGATTATGGTGAAGAATCAGAGGGCCTTCATATATCGAATTGGGTAATACAGCTTTGCATATATCGAATTGGGTAATACAGCAATCTGTTTCTTTTACACAATTTGGTCCAAGGACAATTCTGAAAGGGCTGTAGTCTTTTACAGATGGTTTCTCAGATGATTTCTCATCTCGTATCGACACGTATTTTCCAAGTGACAGTATCTGGCGATTGCTGGACCTAAACCAAGTTCGGCTTCGTTGTCCATCTTAGGTTGAGTTACTGGGAGACGACTGGGATCTATCTGGGTCGAGATCTTTTTTTTCTTTTAAACTGTGTCAGCTGTATACAATGAAACCCTTTTGATATTTAAATTAGTCAAAGTTCCGAGGATTCAATCAAATATCAAAGTTAAAAGAGCCTATTCCAAAGTTTCTTGAGAATGTATTTGAGAGCATAGTGTGATGGGTGAATGTTAGATTTAGATTATGGTAAATATCGAGAATAATTATACACAATACATCATTCAACCATCAATAAACCTCAAGATCGTGCGCATCTAAGTTGCAATTAATGACTTTATTGAGTTAGCTTTCTTGTCACTGTTGTGACCTCATGAGATCGAGTCACATCACCAACCCTGTATCACTAGGTCCTGCATGATATGTCGATCAATAACGATGATTGTAGTTTCATCTTAGGAGATTCAACTAGAAGACACATTTTAACTAACAAGAACATCCTAAAAATTTTATTAATCATGAAACTAAACTAAACATCATCTTTCTGTTAGGATCGTAACGGCATTTCGATTGATAAAACTTGAGATAATGAGTAAGTAAATTAAGAAGTAATAACAAGGGAAAGCAAGAAAATGATGTAAACCGATTTATAGTGGTTTGGTTGTCCCGACCTACGTCTACTCTCGATTCTTCTTCCCTCGAGGCTATTAGCTTTTATTACCGATCTTCTTTCCGACGGGCGAAGATCAACTACTCTTGTTACAACTCTTCTCCTTTTCATAGGTTTAGGAGAGAACCTTTATACCTCTCTTTTATACAAGACCTTACACCTTCTTAGTATAACCTCTACACTCAATGAGGAAGAGACTCAAACACATTTTGATAGAGTTTACATGCTTCAATTCATAATATTTCATTCTTCTCTCTTCTTTTTCACCTCTTGCATTAAGCAAGTATGAATGAGATATTTAGAAACCCTAAATGACTTCAAAAATGAAGCTAAAATTTTAAATCCCCGAGTTTTCAAGGTATTGATGGTAGTACTACCGGCACCGAGTGGCACTACTGTCGAACAGAGCCTGAGAATCTAGGCTTTGACTGTACCATCGTCGCCTTGGGCGGTACTACCACCGACACTAACGGTACTACCGTCAGACTTCTCGAAAAAGTGCAACACATGCTTTCCGACTCTCATGTGGTACCATCGCTTGGGCCTAACGGTACCAACGCTTGGGCCAACCTCAGGTCACCGAATCGACTATTAGCCCTTGTAGCCGGGGAAACTGGCTGCTTGCTTGCCTTATGGGGCTAGGAATCCTAGCTGCCAACGTTATCCCTACAACTAGGAAACCCTGGCTGTAAGGCCTGCCTTCCCCCAGGCCAAGAGCACCTTTGTTGCTCTCGACCTTGCTTCCTTTGGCCAAGTCGAGAGTAACAAGGTGTGCTCTCGGTTGTAAGTAGCCTTCAGCCAAATCGCAAGGCAACAACAGTTGCCGCCCTTTTTCCTATATTTTGTGATAACAATGTTGGTGACAAAACATTGATTTGAAACACCTTTTAATAAAGAGAAAAGGTGTAGTCCATATTTGAAAACTATGATAAAAAATTATAGTAATCACGTAAAAATAATTCTATACAATTCAACATAATACTTGTAGTTCAAAAACTAATCTTTCATATGAGCAACCTGGCTCTCTTTGATATCACTAATGGGAAATATGGGGCAGCATCACATGCGCAACAGAAGAATAGAAAATAAAATCCCAAAATTTTCACAGAAAAAGTTACTTGTCGTCATGCGAAGGTTGGTGCGTAAAAACCTACAAAATCGAAAACTGCGCATATGTAAAATATATGTTACTTGGAGAGATCGTATATCCCTTAAAACCTATATATCTATGGGAGAGAATGAAGGATGTCAACTGTCCTCGTCTCTAGTAGTGATCCACATAGTAGATGCGACAAAAACGTTTCTTAAATCGTTGTAGATCTTCCTCTCTACACACACCACGTGATCAAGAAGAGACTTTTGATTTGGTATCCTATGATGTGTCACACACATATATATTTAATATATATCTATATCGTATTCAAATAGATATACATATCTAGTAAATGTATAATCAATCATACATTACATGAGCAATCATACCAGATGATCATGGACCATAGTTGATCAAGCTCGAGCTAGTGGGCCCAATCACTCATATTACGATATATGTGTGCAACAATGCATCTCCATGTCCTGTGATCATCCATCTCATCCTCATCGGTTCCGTCGACATCTCAGCGCATTTTCATACGTCGGATCGTTCATCTCGGCCTCATGGGTCCCGATGTCACCTCCACGCTCCCGCTACACCTCCTCATGTAATTACAACATAATTATAAGCACGTAGGCCCAATAATAAATAAGAAAAAAAATGAAAGCTCACAGGCTCTAATAATAATAATAATAATAATAATAATAATAATCACATCACATAGTCCATGATCATCCGTCTACATCACACATCACACATTACATGTACACATTATCATGTAGGACTACTAGATAATAATAATAAATAATTAAACTATTTAATTAATTATTTTATAGATTTGGGGGTACCCTACCCTAGGGTGCCATATGCGGTTAGGAAACCTTGGCCACCAGGGTTACCCTTGTGGTCAGGAATCCCTGGTCTAATGACTGCCTTGGGCAGCCAAGAATCCTTGGCCCCCCTCTATAGCCCGAAAACCTTGGCTATAGGGTAGTCATGGGCAACCAAGAAACCCTGGGTGCTAGTTTGCCCCATGCGATTAGGAATCCTTGGCCATAGGGACTCTTAGGCGGTTAGAAAACCCTAGTCGCCACCTATAGGGTAGCAACAATTGCTGCCTTTTCTCCCTCTTTTACGTCAACATTTTTGATGTCAAAAGGCCTCTTTAAAACATTTTTTAACAAAGAAAATAGGTGCAGCCTAGATTTGAAAATTACGATAAAAAATCACAATAATCACAAAAATAATTCTACGTGATTTAGCAACACATGTAGTTTAAAAACCAATCGTCGCACAAATCAATCTTGCTCTGACACCATTGTTGGGAAACCTAGACAGAGCATTACATGTACAGCAGAAGAACAGAAAACAAAAATCATAGATTTCCTAAAGAAAAAGCTTCATCGTTGTGTGAAGATTGGTGCGCAAAACTAAAAACGTAAAAGTAAAAACTGCACGTGTCAAGGCAGATTTGTTACTTAGGGAGATCGTATATTCCTGTAAAATTTTAGATCTGTAGGAGTAGATGAAGAAGATCAACTGTCCTCCTCTTTAGTAGTGATCCATATGGTAGATGCGATGAAAATGTTTCTCAAATCGCCGCATGATCTTTCTCTCCACACGCACCACATGATCAAGAAGGAGTCGACTTTTCTTGTTGTCCACACACCCCAAACTAGGGCCATCGATTGAGAAGAAGAGAGAGGGAGGAGTATAGGAGGAGACAATAAAAATAGGCCCAGCCTATGCCCCTTTGAGATATGGAAATGTCATTGAAAGTCACAATATCTATTTTAGATTGAAACTTAACTTTGATACTACAAATATTGAGGATGAAGGAGGAAGAAAACGAGAGATTTAATGACTCTTACGAGAACTCGACGCAGGAGATAATCATAAGAAGTAAAGGTAAAAAGATAAAAATAGTCAAGAAAAAGGCCAGACGTAAAGAAGAACGTCAAAGGAACGCTCAACAAAAATAAAAATAAAAAGATTTGTTTGAGAAATTTGCCAACTATCATCTTCCCGCATTAAAAAAAATTTGCAGGCTGTTGGACATGCCATGGTGTACTTATTTGCAGGCTGTTGGACATGCCAACAACAGGGCAGAGTTGCCAGATCATCTGCATCCTTCCTAGCTTTTTTTCTTCCCCATGGAACCATCCCAGGTCCTTTTCTTACCCCTTCTTTCGACAGAAAAGACACCTCTTCGCCTTAGATACCGCCGATGTCAGCGTTACGGAGACGAAGAAGATCAAAGGAAAGATCTCCATGGAGACCACAAGGAGTTGATTTCATCAAAATTCACACTTATCAACGAAAAAAACAGAAATAAAAAAAAAAGCACATTGAGAAAGATACTACTTTCCGAGCATAAAGTGGTCAAAGCAGATGACATCTGAGGCCTCTGTGCCCACCCACCCATGGATACGAAAGGAACAACAGAATCATCATCAATGTTTTGATGAAAGGTGAAAGCAGCTGCCATGGATGAAGACATGCTGAGTGGCAGTCGATGGAGGCCACATCCTGCTGCTACTTCATTTGTCAAACACAGTGCGGATGGTGAGCTATACAAAACCGACACAGCACAAGAACTGAATCGAAATCAATGATTCACTTACCTCTTCGAAAGGACAGCAATGGAGATAATGCAGGACAGTCCATTTGGGCAACCCGAAGAGAGGAGGGGGAGTGCAACTTCCAGCACTCAAGACAGGGCCCCAGAAATATAATCTTTTGTGGTTCAGATCTGGATGTCACTCTCTAAATCTGGGGCAGAAGATGATCTTAGTGGAAAGAACTTTTCCCCTGTCAGCAACCTGAATGGAAACAGTTCATCGGCAATGCAGAGGAAAGGAATTGGATAAAGCAACTAGGTCAGGAATATATGTATGCCACAGCCTACGCTCACATACAAGTTCAGAGTACTGGAATTGTATACTCTCATTATGAGAAAATAGTATATGATACAATTATTAGAGATGCAGAAATTAAGCTAGCTTACTCGGCGCTTCATGAGCACCTCAGACAAGAAAATGCAGCAAAAGATGGGATGGATGGGATGATTGCGAGCCTGTGAAGATTCTGATTTCATTTTTCAGTACTCCAGTGTCCCCACAGATGCGATCCCGGTGCTCACAGTTCTCGAATCCTGCCGGTTGATGTAGTCGTCACAACTATTATTTGGGAGCCGTTTGATGCAAGTTGAGTTAAGGAATTCAACACTCTGCTTGCCCATTTGCTGCACTTCCTGTGGCGAAAGTATTTTGATGCACCACACACTGTTCACAAACTCCCTGGAGAAGGCATAATCATGAAAAAAATGTCAGAGAAGCACACTTGAGATGTGAAATCAAACTAGAATCTTAAAAGTTGTGGTCAATATCAAAATCTTGAACTCCGATCTAGTTGCTATTAAGAAAATGCAATAGGTACGGTGGTAAAAATTCTGAACAGAAAAAGATGATCTTGTCAAAGTCAGTGAAGTATGACCATAAGATACGAAACAGTGTTACATAATAATGACATGATCAGAATGGACTTACTGCCAGGGATCGTCGCCGACCAGAAGAATGTCATTCTCCCTGTCGACAAATACAAGCTGCCAGCCTGATCTCAAAGGGTCTTCTAACTGACCTTCTAGGCCAAACAAATGACCAAGCTCACTACGCAGCTCATGGTAGCTGCTAAACTTGGCAATGTCCAGTGACCTTCCCAAAGACCCTGATTTATAAACCTGTAATTGCAAATTATACTGATCAGCTGACTACAGGAGACAGTTCAACTGGCAATCATGTTCTTATCATGTAAAATGACTAACTGGAAGAGTTGGATAACTAATTTTAATACTTCCCAGCAAGTTTGTTTAATGACCAGTTAATAATCTTTCCATCTGTGCAAGTTTTACCAAGCATCAAGTCACTTTGTCAAAAGATGATTTAGCTTAGATCCATTAAACAGTGAAGCAATAATTCTCAAATGCTTTTACAAGCAACTGAAGGAAACAAATATTCTATTAAATATCATGCATGTGTACAAAGAGTGAAAAATCCCAAAATGACCATATTAATCATTGAAACTAAATTTAGGCATGTAACTAATGAATGAGAGTGTTTTTTTCCCATTATTTTCAAATGAAAAAAAAAACTCATTCATTTGGTGTTCACTTATGGCATTTTTATTAAATTCTCAGAATATGTAATTTTCGAGTAAGTTTTGCTGTTAAAAAAGATTCAAACCAGAGAACAGCAAAATTAACTTGAGGTCAACGAGGATAAATCACTGACCTTAACAGAGGTTCTGCTTTTTGGGTTTAATGAATCCACATTTTCAGGGGAATGCAGAAATCCAGGTTCCTCTAAACTATTGGAACCAGTCAATGTTTGATTCAATGCAAAATCATTTCCCGAGGAAGCCACAAAATTGCTAGCAGCATAGCGAATGTTCATTGAATCAGTCTCATTTCTGATATTGCTTAGGTTTGCCATACCATTCTGCACTAAAAGTGGTGAGGAGTCAATGTTAACACCAAACAAGAGATGATTCTGGCCATCCACGTTACCATCTTGATCCACCATGCACTCTCTTCCAGGAAATGGTGGTAATGTAACAGAACGCTGAGCAATGTTAGGTTGTGATACGCCTGATTGTTCCACTCGTGGCAGCACACATTGATCACCAGAAGGGAGCATTGACTCAATTGCCACCCGCTTTGAGGGCCAGGGACTTGAGGTAAATACTTGGTTGCCTCTTGACCAACTATGTAGATTTGATGCATCCTCTGGAGACAATTGATGCAAAATATCATGCAGCGAGGAGGCATTCGATGTTCGGACAAAGTTACCATTGGAGTTGGAAAAGTTCTGTGACTGGGAAAACGACAAAATATTTTGCAATGCAGTTGAAGGAGATTGTGATTCAGAGATAAGTTCAGGCAAGGCTGACATTCCAGTGCAAACTTGTTGAGTAGACAAAAACTTCTGCTGTTGTATTTG
Source organism: Musa acuminata AAA Group (assembly GCF_036884655.1). Classification (NCBI taxonomy): domain Eukaryota; kingdom Viridiplantae; phylum Streptophyta; class Magnoliopsida; order Zingiberales; family Musaceae; genus Musa; species Musa acuminata. The sequence goes on from NC_088359.1 coordinate 32,113,250, forward strand.
TTGATGATGCAGTGTTTGCTTCTGCTGCGGCAGTTGCTGCTGCGAAATTTCTTGCTGGTGCTGCTGCTCACCAAATGAGTATTCCTGCCGCAACTGATGCTGAAGAAATTCAGCTTGAGACTGGCTTTGCACCTGGTTTATTTGAATATCCTGAAGAAAGGTTTGAGGAGGTTGAGATTGACCATGCTCTAGGACCTGACTTGGTAGCATAGGAGATGTTCTGGTGGTTATGTTCTGAGTTTGCTGGAAAGGCAGCACTGAAGGTGATATTAGTTTTGTAGTCTCCGTGGTCCTCGTTTCCTGAAGTCCTGCTGCAGCCATTGCCTGGTACATGCCAGGCTGCAGACCAAGTATCGGAGTATCAAAATTTGGCTGCGTCCAAGGTGTAACACCTATACCCTGAAAATTCAGTGACTGAAGTCCTGTATTTCCACCATTTTGAAGCCACAATAGAGGTGAATTCAGACTGATATCATCCTTTCCACCTAAATTGGAAAGACCATTAAGATGAATGGCAATACAGCACTAAAAATAATGAACAATACAAAATATAAACATATCATTATAGCTGGAAAAAACTGGTGAAGGCCTTTCTGCTGTAATTATTTTTGTACACAACAAGAAATCATAAAGTATACCGTAGAGTGAGGGCAATCCAGTAGGCCATGGACGCTTAAGCCTGAAAGGAAAAGGAGATGGATACATTGGAAAGGTTGTCAAAGGCTCAATTTCCCAGAGTGATACCCTGGGCTGCCTTTGTCCAGCTGTTGACTCATCCCAGCCAACCTGAATAAAATGAGAACCAGGAGTTTAGCCAGGACAGCAGCAAATCTTTATGTTCTCCAAGCAGATTTTGCAAAGTTCCATAAGACAGACAGACAGGTGTAAACCTTCAACATTTATTCAGAGACGAACCCTTTTGATTAAAAAATTGATATTGCAGAAAGATTTACCTTCACAGAGCGCCAGTGTGAATTTGGCCAACGGACAGGGTCAAGATCACTGATCCCTGTAATTGTGCCCATGTATCTGATAAACAAAAGAAGAAATCATCATGAGTGGAATATTATGGAATGGAATGTCAAAAATCTATCCTGAATAAAAACTTGTGTATGCAGTAACAACAAAGGGAACAAGAAAAGATTATCACAATACTTGAAGGGAACGATAAAAGATTATCACGACACTTGGTGATGCAACTAAAATATGTATGCCAAAGAACCTAAATTAACAGGATTGGTAGGTAAACTCAAACTTACCGTCGAACGCTTGACTCTTCTGTTTCAAAAAGCATCCGGAAACGCATACCCACAGAAACACGTGTGTGATGAACAGCCTTAACATATTTAGCTAGTGGGATAACAAATTCAGAAGGGCTTGCCCTGAAAGAATATGATATAACATTAATCAAAGTCAAACAAGCATAAGACAGATCTTTGAGCTGTGCCAGTTTACCTTGGGTTGTAAAATATAGTAAACCGGCTATTTGTAGCAGCAGCATGAGCAGCTGCAGCAAGAAGCCCTATGTGCATGCTATCACTAGACAGTACAGATGAAGGCATAACTGTTTGTGGTCTATTAGCACGCCGAATTCCCAGAAGTAACTGATTGTTATCATTCCTATCAAAGCAAAAAACTTAGTATTGAGATTAAAAGACAATGCCAAAAAAAGTTAATTGTAATAGTACCATATAAAAAGTACAGAATCCCCTGCAACGAGTCTTTTTGCACTCACGAACACACTCCATCCTGTTGTAAGAAGATGCCTCTTCGGCTGACCTGCATCAGGAAAATGATAATGCCCTCAGTGATTAGGATATAATGTCACACATGCAATACAGGCTAAAAATCTTACTTGAAAAATGTGCATGAGCTACAAGTATTACCAAATTTTGGAAGCTGTTGTTCAGAATTTAGAACGCACTAGCAGAATGAAAATGAAAACACATAGCATCTAAAAGTTGTATGTCAGAAAAGGTAAGACAGGTCCACCATGTGATTAATATGCATTCCTTGCTATTGAGCAAATACTTGCTAAAGAAATTGAAGTCTAATTCTTTTATTATGATCCAAAATAATATCATAGCAGCAAATAGTTTGTGTATCTCTACCACAGAACATCTGCTGTTGGAATTAGGTCACTGTTTTTGTAAGTTCAATTATATCCATTTCGAACTTCCTTCCATTTCTAAATTCCCCGTCTGTAGATTTCAATCCATGTAACTGCACCACATGGTATCTGCACCCTGGTTCTGTCAACCACGATAATTTCCTCCAGACATGTTCTCAAACATTGCTCACACTTGTCAAAATTGTTCTCTGCAAACTTATTCTCAAAGCCACCCCTAACAGCAGCATGAACTCTCTATTGGTCTCAAACTTCTGGTAGAAGTACCTTTCACACAAGATCAAGATGTGCATTATTGGTACGAGAGCTTTGGTTCAACCTTTATTAGTGGTAAAGAAATATAAGATTCTGTGGAACATGTTAATGTAATGCTGTCGATAGCCCATTGGACAACATATGAATTATGACTAGCAAAGTCTGAGACCATTCACTGATAACACATACCTCGGAAGATGTGGCGGAACTTCCACTCGTTACCATGGAGATCTTTTGCAATCAATTCTTGTGCAGGAGGCTGCTGTGAAAAATCCTACAAGAGCAACATAATTTGAATAAGTATAAGAGGATCAGATATTTCTGTTCTAGATTCATCATATCTATCATTTATTTTGTGTATTGAATTCCAATTCAAACTTGTCATAGCAAGAAAAATCTACCAATGGAGGGAACACTTTTTCTGCTGCTCGGCGGGGAACAGAGAATCCACCATGTGTACTGGTGTCGCTCGCAGTTAATGTCTTACAGAAATAATTGGTAGGTTGTTTACACGGTGTACCCATTTCAGTTATTAGATAAGGATCCTTTTGCTCTTGCTGCAGAATATGATGCAAAGTTATGCAACCAAAAGGATATTCAAGTGCAACATAGTAAGACATTGAAAGCGAAGATACAGTTCATTACAGGGCTTAATGGTTGCAACGTCATCTGGCCATAAACTTCATCTGTTTCTACATCTGCCTGAAGAGAACAGACATTCATAGATAAGAAAATGATCATGTAATTAGAAACAGTGACAAGTATCTAAAAGAAACTTACATGCATAGTAACATTATGCAGCTGACAAACCAACTGAGGAGGTAAGCTTGGGTAGCTGGGGAGTGAATCAAATTCCTTGTTGGTTGATGCAGCAACCTTCAGAGAGAATCTAAATTAAATAGCATCCCTTGAAGCATAAAGATGACATGTTCCACGTGTTATGACCAAAAAATGCTCATCAAATAAAACTCAAGAAGTCAAGTTCAGAACACTGGCAGATTATTGTATTGCTTAGTACCTTACAACAAATTAGAAATGAGTAAATATCTGACCTGCTCGCTGTGGCCCTGTGGGAAATATACCACCCGACTTCCAACAGAAGGTAATGAAACTAGTGGTCCAGCACAAGCATGCCATAATTCCGAATTCAGACATACCTGTTCTTCTGCTTCTAGTTCCACAATTATCAATTACCAAAATGAGAATAAAGAAAACAAAAAGAGTAATAATGGGTGAGAGTGAAGTTTACAGAAACACAGTGATTAGGAAATAACAACTCATTTGCAGGTTGGAAGATACACACTGTTGTTTACACACAGTAGTTTCCTTGGTTCTTTTGCCAAACATAATTAAGAAAAAGATGAAGTAACTATAAACTCTGAAATAATCACTAAATTCTCTTTTTGTTACTGAACACATGGAAGTCTATTCACAGAAAAAGCCTCACATTTAAACTTGGTGTTTAACCATCTAAATAAGCATGTCTCTTTAACAGCTCAGGAAAATCTTTTAGTATCTTGTCTATGATGTTGACTGTCAAGAAATGAAGATACAGGTATCGAATCCAACTTCTGCATTTGTGGTCTATCATACAGGGAAGCTGAAGGTAAGTCTGATTCATGTCATCATAAACATCCTCTTAAACAATAGGTAGAACATTATACTTGCCATTCAGATAGCTTTTTCAAGGTGGTTTCAAGCCTTGTTTGATTTTACTTGAAACAGATGGCTTTAGGAATAAGCAGAAAAAATGTTATGTTTTAAATAGAATGGCTCTAGTTTGGCACATAGAGAAGTTTGGTCCTATGAATGTCCTGAGACGAGAAAAAACAAGGGTTTAACTAGTTTGCAGACCATAAATTGAGAATCATACATATCCGATGAGATAACCTACTGGGGGTAAAAGACAACTAATAAAATAAAAAATTGAATTAGAAGGCCCCATCCTATGCATGCAAAATTGATTTTTCTGATGAATTGGAGAACGATGAAGAATTTGATTGTAGCTCTTAGCTCAACAACAGACATCAGAAACACTACAGATTCCAGGATAAGACAAATGCTGAACCTTCCAAGTTCCCACAGATCAGAGGTCTCTTATGCTTCAGCAACAAAGACCAAAATTTCAAGAGGGAACCCTATTCATTATCGATGCACATTTCCAGGTCGAAAATCTCAGAACACAATGATAGGAAGCTGAAGAATGCAGAACCAAGGGAGGAATCATCATGAACAAAGATTAGAATATACATAAGTATCTGAAGCTTCCAGCAATAATGCACATCCGTAAACAGAAATTTCTGGGCTAAACAACAAAAAAGAGGAAAAAGCCAAAAAAAATTACCTTCGTTCTGCTGATTGCCCAGACCTCCTGACGAGAGCCTCATCTCCTGTACTTAATAGAGCGCTTGCAGCAACAGGAACCACACCACCGTCAAGCCCAGGACTGAAGTTGCTACCTTCTCTTCAAAGCATAACAAAACCTTTGGGTAAGAGATGCAACAAACACTGGCCGTTCTCTTTCACACAGAAAACCCATTTTCTTAAATTTTAATGCGCGAAACACATTCCTCTATTATTATTAGTATTTAGCAGTAGTTTTCACCCTCGCCAAAAGCCTCTACCCTTCAATTCGTATGGAATCCATGCAACACGGAAAAAAGGTGGAAACTAACTGGCATAAAAACCCCAGGAGAAACGGATGCGATTAATTCAAAGCCAAGTCTACTGCAAGAAATGTGCTCTCCCAGTATCATCAGTTCCAGAGCTGAACTATGCAAGCCCTAGCAAAAGAAGTCGCAACTTTGACATCAAGAGATAATTCTTTTGACGTTTACGAAAAATACCAAAGCCGTAAGAAACGTCAAATATCTTTAATATAGACGTCGCGGCGTCTCAGCTTATCAGAATTCTAAGCAAATCTCCTCCTCCATCGTCAATCGACAACCGCCAGGTTCTCGGACTACATATACGGTCAACGAGCTACAAATCGGATGAACAAAAACATCCCAACGGACCAAAGAAACCCATCTGAAACCCCCCCCTCCTATCAACGAAGAAATTGACTCGGCTGAACCTCAAAATCCCAAACCAAGCTCAAGTTTAGATCAGAAGTAATATTCGAAAACCTCAAAACCTGATGATATCAGCAGAAACATTATCAAAATCCAAGCATCCGAGACGAAAGCCCCAAGGGAGGAAGTAGAGATCTCACCTCGGTAACTCCCTTTTCAAGCCGGACCAGCACTAACAGCATCGCAGCACCAAAAAAGGAGCCCTTTTTCTTGCAATAGACGTCGATGCCAACCCCGATCCTCCTCCGATCTCCGCCTCGAACCGCAAGAACGAGCTCGGTTCCCAAGAAACTCGAACGCAGAGCTCCGTCGGAGAGCCTAGCGCGAGTTCATCCTCCCCAGGTGTCTCATCCGGAACCCTAGGTAGCTCAGCTCCCCGCCGCCGGGAACCAGCGCCGGATTCCGGGATCTCAGTGGTTAAAGAAGCATTTGCGACGGAACAGCGGCATCGCCCAACGATCCTTCCTGTCGAGGGAGCAATCGAAGGCCGGATACCGCCTGCTTGCTCGCCCGCCCACTTGGATGGAGAGCTCCGAAGAGAGTTCGAGGCGCCTCGTTTCAGGCTTTAACATGAACAACAGTAGCGCGAGATGGGAGGCATCGCTTATTATTATTTCTCTTCGTTACCGCACTAACAGAAAAAGGACGGAAGAAGGATTAGGGTGAGATCAGTTGTGTTTGGGTTTGACCTTCTCGCCGCTGGAGCGAGTCGTAGTCTTCCCACAACCGTTCACATAGAAAGGGCACAGGTAGTATTGCTACATGCACACACAATATTCGCATGTGATGGTTTATTCTACGGTGATGTGACGCTCGCTTTGTATCACGTACCATATAGAAGATTCACATGTTTCGACTGAGATAGCTTGGGCTCTCTCTCGGTTGACTGCATGAGCTTCCATCGAGCGGCAATGCGGCATCCGTGAACTGAGGAGGAGGACTCGATGTGGTCTCGCGATCGACCAATAGAAGAGTTTGGATCTTGATACTCGATGACCATAGCTTATCACATTAAACAATGTGCCTCCTCCTACATTTTTGTAGATTTGGTCGGATCCAAGACACAATGTTTAGTTGCGGTACTTGATGGAGCTGACCTGCTTCCTGCAGCCACTGTAGCACGAGAAAGCCCACGTCGAGGCACCAAACTCCGACAACATCCATCTCTCAACTCGATGGTGGTGAGGCAGCCTCTCATGTCGGCACAACTCTTCTCCTTCGTGCCTGCCAAGGCAGTGAGCCCCACTGTACCAGCAGCCATGGACCACGGTGTCACAGACTTGGGCGAAGAACTGGTCCTTCGCCCCCACACCTTTTTCAGGTCTGTGTGTTACACATGCCTTCCTCCCCTCGCACAACCCAAAAGCAAGCAGCACCTGCGTTTCTCAGCTGTCCCAACTCGGGAACAAACTCCAGGAATCATCCCCCCAAGTCACCCCATTCATTCGACTTCGCTGCATGCATACCTTGGAGTCCTCGGCGTCCACATGCACCGCGACCTCTGGCCTCGGCCGTGGCCGTGGCCGTGGCCGTGCCGAGACCAGGGAGGGCCCATCGCTGATGGCTGCATCACCTGAATCATCGTGTGATTCAGCTGATGCTATTCGTGTGGTGGTCGTAAGGCCGTGCTCGTTACAGGCTGGGTGATGATCCAGTGATTAGACTCCCTCACATGCGCATTGTGCAGGAGAGCCGTCGTCGTCACGTCATGCATCCAAGACTCCAATCCTTTCGTGTCCGTATGGAACTTAAATTATCTATGTACCACAAATCCTTTTCCCTTGCGCAGCTTCCACCGGTGTAATGAGTCTACATTTATCCTGGCCATAGCATTCGGTCGGAGTGGTACTATTGACGACTTTGAAGGAGGAGTTGGAAGACATGGAAGATGCAGTCATTGTCCAATGTTCTGTCAGTAGCCATCGGAGTTGTCTTCCCCCTCGCCTTATAATAATAATGTCAGTCACAGGGCACCGAGGAATCTGTGGCCACATGCAGTCACGAACCAAAATAATGCAAGCTTTTACCTATTTTTCCGGACCCCTCACGAAGAGGGATCTAAGAGGCATCCTTTCCTCAATCAATGGAATGTCACTTCCTATTACTTTAGTGCACGAGAAGAGACATCTACGAAGGCCACTTGCTATGCTGCCTTTATTGGAGTTTTCCCAAGATGTGTACGCATAACTAATTGACCGACTGACTTCTTAAGAAACATCTCTTCCTAGAAACTCAGCAACCAGCAGTCTGTGGTAATGGCTTGATCAGATACACAGGTGGAAGATAAGCGAAGCACTCGGACGTGCACGACAGACCATCGCACTCACTGGTATTTCTCGTGAAATCGATGCTTCGACATGCAATTCTTTTGCAGCATATCGGATGTGCATGATGTTTAGTGCTTAATTATCGATGAATTTAGATTTAAACCAGATGAAATTAACCACTTCTCAAACATTATCCATGCAATTCTTCTGCTTCTGCAGTGCAAAATCTTCCTACCACTGTTGTAGTACTATTGAAACTGGTAAGCTCTTTTCCCTGTCTGCTGCTACTCGATCTATCGTTCTTAATGGCATGTGGTGCATGAATTGTGTGCCTTAAGTTTCAACGGCAGAAGGAGACCTCACGATGTTTACCGATACCCACACAGAGATGACATTCAGAATGGGACTTGGTGACAGGTTTAGCCTGCTTCAAGACAAATACACACACATGCTACGTTAGTATAATGATCACCCAACATTATATATGCCACGAGATCTTCTAGCATTGAAACTTTCAAGCCAGAGAGCTATACTTGAATTATCAGATTAGCAACAGAAAGTGAATGAAGCGTTCATTTTTCCTTCATGGTGGCTGTAGTTTCATCAAAAAGGAAATGAAACATAACCATCATGGGGTGTTTTAGGACAGCATATTCTCGGTTTTGTTCAGTCTCAGTAATTTTGTTGCTTGGTTTCATGATTAGCAAAGGTTGATGAAAGTTCCCAAGAAGCTGATAGAATTCACCAATGATTTGTATTACAAAAAATTCAACCTACAACTTTCCATTAATTATAAGTAAGTAAAAAAAAAAAGCCTTTCTTCCTCACTGATAAAAATGATGTATGAACTTAAACAAGATCTACTTGTAAGCAAGCATCGGCTATCCATAAGAGTGAATGCCAACAGAAAATTCAGAATAGTAATGTGGTGCTATTTATCTCACGCCAGTTGTTCTCAAGGAAGAAAGGAATGGGACCTCACAAGCTTCTAAAGTGTCATCCACTGATGGCGTCTTTGCTAATCACAAATTGATCTTTATATTTGGAAGTGATCGACAGGACCACAATTTTCAACACTCCAATGGTCCCTCAGTCTTGTGGATTGAGATGCCAGTGCGTGCATTCATGGAATGAGGTAAGAATTTGATGTACAAGGGGGTCATACCGAAGATGCATAGGAACTGCATCTTGGCAAGGACGACTTGCGAAAAGTAGCAACCGAGAAATGGCAAATGAGTGAGGATGTACAGGAATTTTAGGAGGGTGGGGACTCCAAGAGCACATAAACTATGAACATCAAGGTGGGAATGTCTTGTTTATTTTTCCTGATCCAGACTTCCCTTGTGACATTTTCCAAGTGTTCTTGGATGCATTGCGTGCATGTATCTCATTAAATTTCTTATTGTGGGCCACCTTCCACAACTGAGAATAGTACTGGTGCCATTGGTACACAGTCACAGGCAATCAAAGAAGCTCTCCGTCTGCAACTGGTGTGTGTCCCTGTAACACCATTGGTAATGTAAAGCTGGTGGCAACAGCACTCTCTGTAATGTCCAGTTCATTGTTTTTTCACACGAACTAGGAGAATTTCCACTTGTCTCTACTGGATGGAGATAGATGTAAGAGATCAGTAAGGTTATCGATCGAATGCTTCCATCTGATCCATATTCCCATATTCAGAACACTGATAAGAAGCTCTAGTCTTCCGGTGGTTAATCACATATGTAAGCTCATTCATCTGAGGCTCTCCCGCATGGTTGCTGAGCTCTGAGACTTCCAGTCCTCATATCGTTTATCAAGATCTAGCTGATTCAAGGGAATGATCACAAACTTGGATTCACAAAAAGGAAAATCCTACCATTTTCTTGCACAATAAGCACTGGATTTATACTAGTGGGCCTTTATATGATGGAGTCTAAACATGATATGAAAAAGGAATTCGTGACGAGAGAAAGTCGACAAACACTTTATTGCTTTGAAGACCGATGATGTCAGTAGTCACCATGCCTCCTTTTGGATTCTTCAACGATCTAATGACGAGCTTTGCTGGGCTGGAAGAAGAGTAAAACATATGCAGAACTGCCTTCATGGTTTATCAGATGCTTTTACTGAAAATTATGTTTTTAGTACACAGCCACCGGCCACTCCATCATGTTTATCACACGTTGACCCGAGGCTCTCGATCATTATGGTGCTGAAGATATTTTGAGCTGGGCATGTGAGACAGCTGCAGTGATAACAGTGGCAATCACACTATCGGCACTTTCAACTTCCACTTGCACTACTACAAAAACCAACCTTAATCATCTGAGATGAACTCTCGAGTAATTTTGGTTACTAGTACTATGATCCAAAGTGACATTTTGACCGCTGCATCAGAATCTAATGAAGTGAAGGCTCCAAGAAAGAACACCTACTCGATCTGATTTAATTCATTCAATACTTGTCTCTGCAACTTGTGATCATGCAATCAGGAAATTTGGACTAAAGAGCAGAATTACTAGTCAACTTTCGTATTGGAACACAGGACGTACTCATTCTGTTGTTGGAAAACATCTGACTTTTTTTGTACTGAGATTAGGCTAATGCTTTAAGAAGAAGCTGAGATTAGCTGAAAAGATACGACTGTATGGTGGCCGATCACTGTCGATGCGACGCAACCTAAAGGCACCTTGTCAGATGTGGAGGCCCATGATAATGTAATCATGCAAGGGACATCATAATTAGATTACTATAGCTTCGGGGAAGAAGACACTGATGATAATTAAAACGAATCAATGTCATAGTGATGCTGTCAAAGCAATCTCATCCTGAGTTGTGCTGCTTCATCTTCTTTCCTCCCTGGTCACTTGGGAGGAGACAATTGAGTCTTCCACGATCCACCGTCAAAACTTTACGATCTGCACTGGAACCCCCTGTTCTTGATTTGTGATGTTAAATTCTTGGAAAGATGAGTTCTTAATCATCTCATGTTGTGGTGAGAATGTTGGACATGTGGCAAACAGCAATTCAACCTTTCACCTGTCCGAGAAGCCACAAGAAACGCTTGGTTCCCTCGCCCTCCGCAACTCCTGGTGCTTCTCCCCAGGAACATGCGCCCCTAAAAGATCTTCGATGGTGTCTCCAATCTCGAAGTTAATGCCATGCATACGAACAAGGACTACAGTAGATATTTGAATCATGGTTTTGGACAAGGAATTTATTGATCCTTGCGTGCTTGCCATCTGGCTCACAGGACGTCCAACTCCGATCGCCGTCTTCGCCTTCTTCTTAAATGCGAGGTTTGTCGTAAGTGGCAGCGAACGAGAGGGAGACGTGCCAAATGTTGCGTCTTCGTATTCTTTGTTGTCGCTGTGAATCCCCAATTTTCTTGCTTCGGAGAAGAAGAAGAATTCATGTCAATTTCTTGTTAAATTGCTTCAGCTGAATCCAATCTTCGATCAATTCGTCTACGAGCTTAAGCTAATACGGACAACACGGAAGCTGATCGACAGATAAAGCGAGATAAAGAGAGGATCAAGCAAGGCAACCTGTGGTGCTCTGTTACATCATCTCTTCAGAATTATTGGGTGGTACGAAGCTTCCAAGTGATGCCGTATTTGCGAGGAAAGGAGCAGCGATCCACCGGCAAATGTCCCCACGCGTGTGGTCTGCAAAGGCATTCGCATACGATTGTGAGTCCAATAGCCAGACATGTGTATGGTTTGCAGTATGAGAATTTGGCTTCTAATGGTCACCCTGACATGACTGCAGCTCCCGAGATCGAGCGACGGTGCTGGCGGAATTGCCAAGCCTTGAAATCCAAGTAACCAGTCAAGTCTTCAGAATCTAATCGGTGTTGAGATAAATGCAACAGATGAAATCCATCATTGCAGCAAAAACTTGAGAACATTTGATTATACTGAATCAACAAAGAAATAGGGAAATCAAACTAAACTTAGATTTCACAGCATTGTGATTCCTAGGATTGTTCATTTCTTGTAGTATCAATATGGCCATCGCTCAGCTGTGAAATGGCAAAATTATGACAGAGAGCTCTGTCAAATGCTCATTTTTGGCACCCACTCTTAAGCCGTATTTAGTCACAAGCTGGAAATGAACTCCATGAATCCCTCCAAACCAAGCTTTTATTTCCACCACGAGCACTTCCTTACCTTTAACTCCTAAGATTAGGCTTGGAGAAATAAGAATGCAGAAGGCAGATGAGCTGCTGCGAGCTCATGAGAAGCATAAACCCCCTATTCCTAAACTTACCCTTATCCATTTTTAGCTGCTGCTTCATTCAGGTTAAATGGTGAAAGAAGGTATTTTGGTAATAAAGGAACGGTTCAGGTGCATTTACCCGTCTTCTTCTCTATAAAGATCCTCCCTTCTCCGCCGTGGAGGAACAAGCACACAAGTCCTCGAGACTGAAAGCAATACGATACGGGTCAGGAAGAGATGGCCGAGGTGCAACTAGCTTCCTTCTTCTTCGAGGTGGCGCCGAGCTACCCTCGGTCTCCCAAGGTACCATTCTCGGCGGCGGTCGCTCCGTGGCGGGGCACCAGCTGCGCGAGGCGGCCGACACGAGCGACGACGCTGGATACGATCCTGGAGGAGGACAGCTGCTCGGATTCGGTCGAGAGCTGTCGGCGTTCGGTTGCATCAGCTGCGTCCGCGGCGGGAACACGCGTCTCGAGAGCTCGAGAGAAGGCAGCCTCCTCGAGCAGCACCACCATGATCGTGTTGTCTTCTCAGCTTCCAGCGATTGCGGTGCGATTCGTCAGATCGTGTCCTTTCCCTTTTCGGGTTTTCTTGCTGCTTCTCTTGGCATGGTTTTCGAGGATCTACATGTAAAGATTCCATCTTTTTGAAAGCGAGCTAAAGGCTCTTTTTTCTTGCCAACATCCTTTCGGTCACATCGATGCTGATCTCCTCAATTCATATGAGCATCGATGAACGTTGCATCAGAACTCTCACCAGGTCAATTCCAAATTGAAGATGAACGTTGCATCAGAACGAATCATTCTTCAGAGTCATCATCTATTTAATAAAATAATCATTCTCAACAAATATTATTGAAAAATAATAAAGGACAGCTCAAGTTAAGCTTTTGCAATTAATAATATACATAATGATCAATAAAAAAGGATCAAGACAACTACAATTTGGGATATATATATATATATATATATATATATGTATATGTATATATATATATATATATATAAGTATATATGTATATATATGTATATATGTATATATGTATATATATATATACATATATATATATACATACATATATATATATACATACATATATATATATACATTTATATATATATGTATGTATATATATATGTATGTATGTATATATATATGTATGTATGTATATATATATGTATGTATGTATGTATATATATATATATATATATATATATATATATATATATATATATATATATATATATATATATATATATATATATATATATATATATATAATGAAAAGAACATAAAAAAATTATAATTTTATTTGCACAATGCTACGCTCACCATGGATGCAGATGACCATATCACATTCCACTTGATATGACATATTTTGGCATTGGCAAGCAAACACGATGATACAGATATAAAACCTTAAGTACGATGTGGTGTACAACACATGTGGCGGACAGTCGCTTGCCGCCCACCTCTGTACGAACGACAACATTATCACAGTACAGCCACCCCGAAGAGCTCGGGACGACGTCGCGCAGCGTCGATCCGTGCAGGTCGATCGACGCTCATACAGTCGATCGCCCGAGGAGCCGACCACAGTAAATTGACCCATACGACCAACTCATTCTCGTAAGTATAAAAGCTAAACCTTTCTAATCATGAAGAGAGGCACTTTGAACACTAAATTCTCCCTCATTCCATCAAAAGCTAACTTAAGCTTTAGAGGGGTCAAGTCGAGAAATTCTCCTCCCGACCTTGACCTGTGTGCAGGAGCTCAGCGACGAAGAAGCAGGCCACTCGTCAAGAGAGAAGATCGCGCTCGGGGGACGAAGTTCGAACCCGACCCGACTTGACGCTCACCCTCACCACCCGAGTATCAATGTGGACGACCTTGCGCATCCGGGACCGGATCAAGCCGTGCTGACACCTCGGTCACGGCGTAAAGGTTCACCAACACCATTCAAAATTGATTGAGGGGGAGTTCTCTTGCTATATCACATAAGAAGTTGACATTTCTAGCTATTTTGAGTTTTCGATCTGTACAAATAATGTCGAGTTGCTCCAAAACCGAAGATGGAGATCGGAACAAGGAAAACAGTTACCTGTGAATCCTACAGTCGCGCCAACAAGATAATATTTTTCGGAAAACGAAAGAAGAGATGGAAGTTGTAATCCATGCGGGCAGACAACCAAATCCAACACACATATAACACAATCCGCAGTAATCGAACTTGACGTAATCCGTTGAAGAATAACAGCCTCGAGCACCTTTATAAGTACGTCCACCTCGTTCATCTCTGAGCATCGAGAAGCCTCCACCCCTCTTCACCTTCGTTCTGTCTCTTTCTTAAGCCGAAGAGAGAAGCTGGATGTTGGATAACGTGGCGGTCGGAGAGTTCGTGAGCACGAGCGGTGGCAAGGAGCACCAGGGGAAGATGACGCTCTTCGTCTTCCTGACTTGCATCGCCGCCTCCTCCGGCGGCCTTATTTTTGGCTATGACATTGGAATTTCTGGTACATTTATCCTTATCTTAGTCCTCCTGTATTCGATTCTAACGGAGCATGCTTACTCTGCTAAAAACATGGGGCTTCATCTAACGCAATACCTCCTGTGTGGTTGAAGGTGGAGTGACGTCGATGGATTCCTTCCTCTCGCGTTTCTTTCCGTCGGTTTACAAGAAGCAGATGGCAGACTCGAGCACCAACCAATACTGCAAGTTTGACAGCCAGTTGCTGACTCTCTTCACGTCCTCTCTGTATGTGGCCGCCCTCCTTTCATCCTTCCTTGCGTCGACGGTGACGAGGATGTTCGGGAGGAAGTGGTCCATGTTCGCCGGAGGGATAACCTTTCTGCTGGGCTCCGCCATCAACTGCGCCGCCATGAACGTCCTGATGCTGATCCTCGGCCGTGTCCTCCTCGGCATCGGCATTGGCTTCGCGAATCAGGCAAAACGATCGATTTATTTGCTCCAAGAGAATCATCCCTGTACGAGTCGGGACGCAACCCGGTATTCTTGACTGTGCTCTGCTCTGTCGTGTGCTTGCGTGCAGGCTGTGCCGCTCTATCTCTCCGAGATGGCACCTGCTGATCTCCGGGGCACTCTTAACATCGGCTTCCAGTTCATGATCACCATTGGAATCTTCGCCGCCAATCTCGTCAACTACGGGACAGCCTCGATCAAAGGTGGCTGGGGATGGCGCGTCAGCCTCGGGCTCGCCGCGGTTCCGGCCCTCTTTATCACCATCGGCTCGCTGGTGCTGCCCGACACTCCCAACTCGCTCATCGAGCGCGGCCACGACGAAGAGGCCAAGGCCATGCTCCGCAAAATCCGTGGCACCGAAGACGTCCGAGACGAGTACGACGACCTCGTGGCGGCCAGCGATGAGGCCAAGAGCGTCGACCACCCTTGGTCCAACATATTGCAGAGGAAGTACAGGCCGCAGCTCACCATAGCCATTCTGATCCCCTTCTTCCAGCAGCTCACCGGCATTAATGTCATCATGTTCTATGCTCCCGTGCTCTTCAAAACCATCGGCTTCGGCAGCGAGGCCTCCCTCGCGTCGGCAGTGATCAGCGGCATCGTGAACGTCTTCGCCACCTTCGTCTCGATCGCCACCGTGGACAAGCTTGGACGCAGAGCGCTCTTCTTGCAAGGAGGCACACAAATGCTCTTATCTCAGGTAGGGATCATTTCTGGATCGATCACTTCACAAATTCGTCGATTGTGCAGATGATTAATGTCGGAATGATTTGTGGCGCAGTTGGTGGTGGGAAGTCTAATTGCGTTCAAGTTTGGGATCAGCGGTGTGGCCACCGATGTAACAAAGAACTACGCCAGCATCATAGTGCTCTTCATCTGCTTCTACGTTGCAGCCTTTGCATGGTCATGGGGGCCTCTGGGGTGGTTGGTACCAAGTGAGATCTTCCCCCTCGAGATCCGCTCGGCTGGGCAAAGCATCACCGTCTCCGTCAACATGTTCTTCACGTTCTTGATCGCCCAGGTGTTTCTGACCGCACTGTGTCACCTCAAGTTTGGCCTCTTCTACTTCTTCGCCGGGTGGGTGGCGATCATGACTGCCTTCATCGCCTTCTTTTTGCCCGAGACCAAGAGCGTACCCATCGAAGAGATAACTCTGGTCTGGAAGAAGCATTGGTTCTGGAGCAAGTTCATCTCCGACGAGGACGTTCATGTCGGGAACTCCGAATCGGTCGACGACAGAATTGAAGATGCGTGAACGAACGAAATAGAACACGGCGGAAAGTTGAGGCCGGCTTGGAGATGGATAGCTACATAAAATCAGATGCTATCGAACGGTTGCAACTCGATCGAGCATGCAATGCACCACTTGATACCTCGTTGATTTATGCATTCCACTATATCTTTGATCCGTCGACACTGTATTAAAACATGTAAATATTTTAAATCAGTGCTTTCACATCGACCTTTTCTACACACATTCATTCTCCAACACCAAATCTGAAAAGTCCAAACTGTCGTTGGTTGATTTCCCTCCATTTGTACATCCGCTAACTCACCATATTAAATCACACAGATCGATATATTGCTTTACCAATCATGTCAGGCAGGAGGAGACGAGCTCATACATCGAGCTCAAGCGCATCGAGAGCAAGGGCGCCGAGCCGGCCTCTCCAAGAAGGTCAAGGAGCTTTCCCTCCTGTGTGGCGCCGAGCTCGCGCTCATCGTCTTCTCGCCTGCCTGCAACCCCTTTTCTCCTTCGACCACCCCTCGGTCCACTCCGTCATCGGCTGCTTCCTCTCCAGCCGCGCCGTGTCTCCTCCTTCGATCCATTGCCGCCATCTGCTGTTGCAGACCGTCCGATGATCTCTGCACACGCTTCAGTGTCTGAATAAACGAGCTTGACAAAAGACGAGGAAGAAGGCAGTGGTCCTCCATGGCCGACCTCTTCAATGCAAAATTGGAGGAGCTTCAGTCGAATGCAGATGTCGAAGCCATTCTCCAAGCTTTGGGGTCATGCAGAACAAAGTCGCCTGTGAGACCTTCCACGAAAATGGAGAACAAAGTAGAGACGCTTAGATCTCACGTGTCGATCGTAAGACACGTGCTCCCTACCTCGGTGGAAGGCTCGTCAAGTTACGTTGTGCAGGTCAATAAATACTGCCCTCCGAGACTTCAACCCCCCCTCTCTCTCTCTCTCTCTCTCTCTCTCTCTCATTGTCACAGATGGTGCATGCCCAGTCCATATCCGACAGCGGACCAGACTAATCCCTAACACAGATGAAAAGATTGCTGACTGATTCCAGCACAGTAGAGAATACTTAGTAAGAGAAGCTTAATGGCACGTGTGCATGAATGTCATCGATCAGCTCTTCCCCAACCTCGACTCTTATCCTAAAACTCCTCCTCTTCCTGCATCGATATATATAGACCTAACATGCAACCCCTTCTAACAACTACTCGTTACGGTCTCTCTTGGGTTACAACAAACAAACTCATCGAAGAAGAATGGGGAATTGCAGCAGCTACCGGGTCGTGACCTCGGCAGTGGACGATGAGGACCGGGGATTGGTGGAGCCAGAGAGTGTCCAGCGGTGCACCCAAGGAAAGGCGAGGAGGGCCTTGGAGAATCTCAAGGAGAAGGCTAATTGCAGAAAAGAGGATGGAGAGCTCTCTTCTAGAGTGGTCAAGATCAAGATCACCAGGAAGCAACTGCAGGAATTGCTGAGGCGCTCTGACACACAAGGCTTGTTAGCCCCCCGCCACGCCCTCCTCGCCGATGTCGTCAGCAGAGGAGTCGTCGGCCATGCGCGTCGAAGCCGGAAGTGGAGGCCGAGACTGCAGCGTATACCGGAAGTAGCCGAGCATGATGAGATCGATACATAGTTTCACCGAGAATATATATATATATATAAATCAATGCAGATAAGAAGTCCCATCAGGTTATACAAATGGTGTATATGAAGAATATATCGTGAGAAAGGAGGGATGGTTTTGCCATTACATCTATTTTTCTGCATGTTGGTATCGAGAATCCGTCCATCAATTCGATGTGTTAGAATTGAATCTTATCACACGTGAGAAAATGGATTGTAGCACAAATCTTGAAGTAAAGATCCAATGTGAGTGATCCTGGTGGATTAATTGATCTTTTAACTTTATTGAATCCAAATCACTAGTTAAAATATTTAACTTGAAACTAAGAATAATACACCTATCAGATCCTTATAAATTAATTTTATAAATAATAAAATAAATATCTGAGCTAACCAAGCACTAATTGATTTGTCAATTTCATTGAACCCAAATCACTCGTCAAATATTTAAATTAAAATTGAGAATAATATATCTATCGAATATTTATAAGTCAATTATAGTCTTATCCACTTTCAATATGAAATTAATCAAATTACATAGAAATTCTTTCTGTGTAGATTTCAATATCCACTTTATAATTCAACCTTTTCTTTTAGGTGTACTCATAAGTCATATTGTACCATTATTTTTTTTAATAGATTAGACTTCCTATATCCAATTCCAATTGAAGATAGACTAGACTTCATGTTATATAATATATATATATATATATATTTTTTTTTTTAATTTGCAAAGGGTAAATGGTGAAGGCGGCTCCGTTGCTTAGCATCTACTTATACTTTTGCAAAGGAAATTTTATTCCATGGTCAATATCGCTGCTCATAGTTTTAGGTCAAAGGATAGGTCACAAGTCAAATCGCTGAACCAATCGGTCAAACCACATGTTATATATTAAAAATAAATAAATTTAGTGTTATATATAACAAAAATTCTAAGAATAAAAATATAAACATTACGGGACTTTTTTTTTTTTCCAACGATCCTAATAGAACGAAGGGAGTTTAATAACAGTCATTTTGGTATTTTGAGAACAATTAAATTGACTTTTTTGACATGTTGGATCCAATTATTGAATTGAGTTCCATAAAGGTCTTCTGATTCCTAACCTAATAAGTCAAGTTCCCAAAAAATGCACGTATCCCAATTGCTTACTTCCTTTCTAATTAGTTTCTACGTGACGATCGACAGCGTTATATTTCCGCCACGTTTGTCGTGGAGGTTTAAGAAGGCATTGCTCGTTTGGCTTTCTCTAATGGTCAACTCAAGATGAAGTCAAAACACAAATATCATTGACCATGAAGCATGGCGATTAACACAAGCGAACTAACAAGATGTGTTGGTGAACTGATGCATTGTGACTAATGAGTCAGTACGGCTTGGTCTACGGATTGATGTTGGGAGTCTTCGATCGTTTGAGCTGGTTGCCGAGGTCGATCATGCCTTCAGGTCGAGATGCTAGCGCTGGAATATTTGGCTAGCGCCTCCCGATTGAGAAGCTGGTTGGTGGCTCTCGTTCGAGACGCTTGTTGACAGCCCTCTATCGGAATCCTGGTCAACATGCCGGGAGGAGAAACACCTCTCTCGATCGGGATGATCTTATTTCGGGTATGATCGTTTTCCTGCACAGAAGACTCCCGTCGGGTGATTACCGACTATGGCCCCTCGACAAGTAAATCGGTATTGGGTTCTCTCTTTTTTCTTCTCCTTAGGTCGGATGCCAGTCAGGGGCTTTTATACTACTGTACGAGAGTCGGTCATATGCGGGTTTGACGTGACGATCGACCCTCGAGAGGTGAGATGGTACTTTGTGCAGTCACCGTCCCGGGATGTGCGGAACGGAGCTATATGATGTTGTCCCAAGCTTTTCGGGATGGGATGTACCGAGCAATGTCTTGGTACGAATTCTGGCTCGGCGTATGAGGGTGCTCCTCTTGCTGACTTGACGGTAGCATGACATGACATTGATTGTGACGTAACTTGGATCCAAAATATATCTTATCAGCAGCATGTGTTTGGAAGTATAGCCGGAAGCAGCTGATTCTTACGAAGTAACTTTCTGGGCATATCCCAGCAATATTTTGGAAGCATCGTCTTAGTAATCCATGCTCCTGTTTGTTCTACCAATAGTTACTGATAAACCCATTCGTCTGTGGCACAAAGTGAAGCCTGTTAGTATCTTTATTTACTATGGTCATCGAATGCCTTTTTGGTTTTCGTTGCAAATGGTAATAAGTTTGGATAAGGGATATTACTATGATTAATTGACTTCTGCTGATGCCCTGAAGGTGACAAATGGGTTTTGGATTGCTGTGGAAAGGTCGAATGCGACTGCTAAATGTTTGAAAAGAGCCTCAATCTCAGTGTCGTGAACTTTGGAAGCCATCTATCCTGAGTTATTTCGTTCGAAGCTTCTTCGTGGCCACATTTTGACCTCTCGATTCTTACCCTTCTAATAATGAGTATTCTTGACACCGAAAGATGCTGGTGGGGCAGACGTGGAACGATTGACCGATCTAATCGACTTGTATTGAGAGCCTTTCCATCTGATCGATAAACCTTCTCGCCTCCGATCGATGAGGTCCCTCTAATGCCTATTCTCAAAATAATGATAATTATTATGCCATGGTTTATCTTTTATAGCCGGTCTCCCCTACTCACGAGCGGTGAAAAATAATATTCTAAATAACAAAATATATTCATTCTCTAATATTTTCTATTCGATGGAGCAGATATTGACATGGGGTGGATCGATGGTTGAAAGTTTTTGTATTTTTTTATTGAGTTATCATAAGGCCACCGGTCACTTTCCTAAAGCTATTGCAAAAGGTCGATCGTCACATTGTGATAGGGTCAGTGATTGCGAAGAAAAGAAACATTGAACTCGGGAGGCCTCCAAGGGAAGAAAGGAGTTCATGCTTATAAAACTTAGAGCGCCCCGTAATGCTAAACCAAGGGAAGATCGAACACCCCCTCATAGAGAATTTACTCTGCTGAACATGTCACATATTGACGTATTCATACAGATAAGAGATAAAGACTTGCTTTGCACCCCTCACTCATTATGGGTTTCTCCAACTCATTGAAGCGGCTCAAAATACTATCGCTTCTATTAGTCGGACGACGATGGAAGTGACAGTGCCCGATGTAGCAGTTGGATGATGATGCCCTTCCTAGCTCCCATTGTCTCGGGAGTTATTAGGAGCTTGGGAGGATGAGGGGCCTTCGAACCCTCTTCGATGCTAGTTGGGCGATGGTGATGACGGTGGTGATGCGATGATAGCAGGATGTTTGCCAAGGCGTGCCTCAACAACAATTGTTTAGTCCTAATTGTTTGTTGTTGGATGAGCCATTTTGGTACTTACAAATGAGACTCATCCCTCCTTTGAGTTCGAGCCGCCACCTCGGCTCTCCTAGTTGGGGGACGTTTGTTGGTCCCTCTTCCTCTCTCGACATTGAGGGGCTTCAAACACTTCTATAGCGTGAAACACATTACCACATATATCCAATTTTGCATGAAAAAGACATGTTAACTCAAATCCTACTTACAAAAGGAAAATGAGGGGAAGATTCAGATAATGATCATGAGGATTAGGGTTGATCTTAGAGCCAACGCTCATTTGCAATATGATCATGGATTCAAACAAAACGACTGATAATTGACGTTGTTGCTCCTAATTTGACTTGTTCAACCTCGAAATCCAATTCTAAATCTCTCCAGTAGATCATATCAAGTCGATGGGCCACCCTCTTTGCGAAGGAACAAAAAAAGTATCTCTTTTTTAAAAACTTTATTAGAAGAGGTTGTTCGCACGGCTTGTGACCCAATTGGTTGAATGGTTAATCATGTGGTCTAAGTCTTAACCAATCAAACAACAATGCACAACTCATGGGTCAAGCGTATAGTTCAACAATGCATAACCCATGGGCTAAGTGTGTATTTCGATGACGTATAGCTCATGGGTTAAATGTACATTTCGATAACGCATAGCACATGGGCCAATGTGCATTTTGACTAGTTTAACTATATTTGAATTTCTAATCTTAAGTATTGACTTTATTATCGGATGAGCATTGATTAAAAATGCTCCAAACTCAATTTTTGTAGGGTCGACACATCGTTGCAAAACATAGCTCTAGAATCTGAATCGATTTATCTCTCTATCTCAACAATCTGAATCGGCCTTCACATGTAAATATAAAAATAGTAGCTCAAATCCGATATAAAATAAGCTTCATTATCTAGGTAATTAATATGATTTAAATAAATAAAATGAATTGATAGGTACCAACTCACCGTCTTCCCCAATCTCGCCACTTCAAATGGTCAGACCGAGCTGCAATTTGCGGTCGATCTGCTACCTAATACTCTCCACCCGTCATGCGATGGTGGATACAGGTCGACATCAAGCCTCCGCATCAAGGCTACGCCACATGACTCCGGCGCACAAAGACCGCGCAGATGGACGTCGTGATCGCAGTCGTTGTCGTCGTGTCCCTCGTCGGAGTTGGCGTCATGTCTCGACGAAAGGCTGCCACCGAAACCTTGACCACTGTTGCGTGAGGCTGCCGCTTGTCCTCTTCCGCACACAGGATAAACTTAAAAGGCGCATCCAACCAGAATCCAACAAGACCCTAATCTAAAATCTCCCGGCGGATTCCGTCTACGTTCGGTCGGGTTCTTCTTCTTCTTCGAACGAGTGGCTTGTGGTGGCATCGAGTCCCACATTTTTTATACCCTCATCATCCCCACCTCCGGGCCTCTGAGGGCTCACCACATACTTATATTCTCCAGAATCTTCTCTCACTTTCTGGCCACAATCGGATTTGTCCTCCCAAAGGACGAAGCAGCCACTCCTGCTATTGAGAAGGATCGCCCACAATTTGGTAGTCAGACTGCTACCGACACCCCCTGCTTCTTCCTATGAACACCTTCTAAGTTTCAATTCATCTCTCTCACTCTATGTGTATATTTGTTTGTGTATCATGCAAATATACAGATAGGAGGCTTGGATTGTTCTGCTGCGTTTTGTTGTTGGACTTGGTGGGGTGTCTGTAATAAGGAAGGAGAATGGATCACCCGCTGCTGGGGTCGTTGTTGAGGGGCCGGCGGCTGGAGAGCTGCCTCGAGGCGAAGGTGCGGTCGGTGGAGGAGCACGAGGAGGCGGCGGTGAGGCGGCCGGAGAAGGCCGACGACGGGTGGGTGAGCGTCGCCGTGTCGGGCGCCCGGGTCGTCGCCTGCTTCCTGACGATGATGGTGACGACGGCGGTGTGGGCGGGCATCATGCTCCTGCTGCTGCCGTGGCCCTACGAGAGGATCCGCCAGGGCAACCTGTATGGCCACGTCACCGGCAGATTGATGGTAATAAAGAAACCAATCAAAAAGGAAATTGTCCAAATTAATTGTGTTTTCTTTCTTATGATCTGTCTTAATTCTTCCAGATGTGGATTCTGGGAAATCCCATAAAGATACAAGGATCCGAGTTCTCTGCCACGAGGGCCATCTATATCTGTAATCATGCGTCTCCCATCGACATCTTTCTGGTAATGTGGCTGACGCCCATCGGCACCGTAGGCATAGCCAAAAAAGAGGTGGGTGTGGCGACCAATTCACCTACCAAAACTCCATCGAGATTAATCTCAGACATCAGACATCGAATGTTTCTGTGCTATCTTTCTCAGATTATATGGTATCCACTGTTCGGTCAGCTGTATGTGTTGGCGAAGCATCTCCGCATCGACCGCTCCGACCCCGCTGCTGCCGTCGAATCACTGAAAGAGGTTTCGCTCGCTTCTGCACAACACATTCTTCACGAACCTGTGCGATATTATTTGTGTAATGAACTTAGAATTCTCGAGCTCAGGCTGCTCGTGCAGTAAGGAACAACGACTTGTCGCTCGTCATTTTCCCGGAGGGCACTCGATCCAGATCAGGGAGGCTTCTTCCCTTTAAGAAGGTAGCTAAGCTACTCGGCACACCAAGTGCTTGTTTGTGCTTATGCCATCCACCTACCTGTCTCTCTCTGTTTTTGGCAGGGTTTCGTGCACATCGCACTGCAGACGCGGTTGCCGATAGTTCCGATGGTACTCACCGGCACACATCTAGCTTGGAGGAAGGATAGCTTGAGGGTGAGACCGGCACCGATCACGGTGAAGTACCTTCCGCCCATAAAGACAGATGAGTGGGAGAAGGACAAGATTAATGAGTACATAGAGATGATACACTCGTTGTATGTCCAACACTTGCCTGAGGCACAGAAGCCATCGGCGTAGGAGACGGGTAGAATTGTGTGCTCTTTATTACACCTTCGAGATGACGTGGTTATAGATGATTGTAATTGACATGCTCTCGTTCGCTGTGGGGTGTCTCATACTTCCAATCTGCAGTCAGTAGGAAGAATCTAAGTAGCTCGAGAGTCGGTCGAATGAAATAGAGATGCGACAATCAATTAATAAACCTTTCCTGCTCATCTTTTTTGTAAGACTTTAAATTGACTGAAATAGGCGTGTATGCATAAGGACCAGTGAATCTTAAAGATGGATTATAATTGAATGGATAAACCTGTGATTCCAAGACAAAGACAACAGAGTCTGATGTGATGTGAAAAATGTGGACATTTTAAATCCAAGAGTAGTCACAACATTCCTGATAGATTCATACTAAATTATTTCATCATCATCATCATCATCATCATCATATATATATATATATATACACATCTTCAGATCCTTGTTTCCAGCAGAAACTGAAGGCTGGTCAATATATATATATATATACACACACACATCTTCAGATCCTTGTTTCCAGCAGAAACTGAAGGCTGGTCACTCTCCAATACAAAACATGGTCTCAGTGACAGGCACCAGAAGAATAAACCTTAGAACATATATATAACATGTAAGTTTCACAAGGTTAATTGTTTCTTTAAAACTTGAATGATTCTTGGGAAGACTAGCCCATCCAATCCTAATATCAACATATGTAGGCTTTAAGAGAAGGCTTGCACCCCCATGCTCAGCAAAGTTCTACCAGCAACAACAACAACCAAAATAAGGCAAGACCAACAACCAGAGCTTAGGCACTATGTTATTATTTCTAACGAGTAGGACCATTTCTTATTCTACCCATTGGTTTTCATCTAAGAAGTTGAGTCTTAAGGTACAGCCAGAGCCAGATGGTTTAGTTCATCAGCCATGGAATTTCAGTTCGCCATTCAGGTGTTCCTTCTTATTGGATAAATTGCTGCACATTGTCTGCAAAATCAAACTGGTCATTACCTGTCTCCGGATCTTAGCAGTTGTTCAATCAAGTAATCTTGAAATGTCAGTGAACATAGTGGGCCTCGACACGTTCTGGTGATTCTTTGGTCTGATGCATCTTTTCGTTTCCTCCTGATGCCTCAACCATGCTCGTAGACGATTCTTTGACCTGGTGCATGCCCTGTTCTACTCCTAGGGACTCGATAACCTTTATGCTTAGACCTTCTGATGGAACATCCAAGATCATTTGAGATGTTTCTTTATTAACAGCAGCTAGGCCCAGAAAATCCTCAGCTTTCGCATCGTCAACCACCACCTGCTGAGATGCAGCTGGTGCAGGTTCCTCATTGGCATCATTCAATGTGCTTTTGGGTAAAGTCTGGGGAATACAAGCTTGAACCTGCAAAGCACGAGGGACATCAAGTTCAGTGTCAAAATCATTTGTTGCTACTTGATATGTAATGGCTGAGTATCCGCAACACTAGGTGCTACATTTTTACTCAGCTGAGGAGCAGTGTGAGGAAGCCTAGAGGTTGCAGGTGATTGATTTACAGTTTTGAAAGGGGCAGCAGAAGACGTAGGTACAGCTTGCACTGGTACTGAAACAAGTGTCTCACTAAGCGTTTCATCCACTGAAAAGGAGGTTCCATTTGGTGTTGCCACAGGGGCAAGCAACGGCGCAATATCATTCTCTGTTGAAACAGGAATACAGAGACGGGGATCAAACACCAAGCCCTTCAAGACATCTCCAGTATTGGCCACTCGAACAGTGAGCAGATATCCAGCATCAAAGGTTCCATCCAGAGTGCCACAAACTGCCTGGCCAAGTAGACCATTAGGTCCATGGCTTGAAGTGACAGTTGAATTAGCTCGTGTGGGAATAACTTGGGAGTGATGAACAGAATCGGCAATTGGACAAGCCTGAGCTGGAACAGCTTCGAGCCTATGACCAAGACAAGCTGATGGATTAGATCTAATAGTTGCTTGTGTTCCATAACAGAATCAAGTGTAATCGGTTTGCAAAAGCTTTGTGCTGTAGGTACCTTTGATGTTGTTGGCAACTAGGATTATCATAATCATGCTTTCGAGGACGACCACGTTTGCGCTTTAGAGGTAGGTTAGCTGGATCAACAGGGGTGATCTCTTGATTCTGTTGAGCCATGCTATCTCTGGCTGAGTTTATGCATCACACTGTCAGGTTAATTATTCCTTGAAACAGTGGAACCCACTTTTTAGTTAACTGTCAGCTCTTCTTCTGTAACAAAATTGCCCAGAAACATTTAAAATCTCACCAAGTACTTTCAAATTAAAGAACATGATCCAACCTCTGTTAGTCACATAAGACCATAGTTAACAAAAATTAAGCCAGCACATCATGCATGTTACGAACAAACAAAACATCACATATTGAACAAAGAATGGTTTCAG
This sequence comes from Musa acuminata AAA Group, assembly GCF_036884655.1. Taxonomy (NCBI): domain Eukaryota; kingdom Viridiplantae; phylum Streptophyta; class Magnoliopsida; order Zingiberales; family Musaceae; genus Musa; species Musa acuminata. The sequence continues at coordinate 32,139,717 of NC_088359.1, forward strand.
TTGTACTACACTACTACTGTTGTACTACTCCTAAGTAGAAAAACAAGTGCTACCATTTTCGCTTAGAATTAGTTTTGCTATGTAGGTTTCAGTCACCAAAAAAAATCATCGTCGAAAGATCTAACATTCCAAAATCATTCCAAATTAAGGGGGCAAACAAAAAGGTCCTCATCAGTAGCATGTTTCTGGATGGGGAGCGATTTTGGAAACCAGCATGTCATATGCAATTTTTCCTTACTCATCGTTAAATAACAAAGCCTGCTAACCAACTATAGGAAAGCCAATGGAATTGCTAACAGGAATTTCACAAGTGAAATCCAACATTAATGTTTGCAAATATACTTTTTCCCTAACAAATTACTACTATAAACTCACATTGTTGTTGTGCCAAAAACCCAAAAATTATTGTATATTGGAAGGTGTGATTTGATTCTAAACTATGCATTGGTCACTTATACCTCTTAGGTAGGACATGGTCCGAGGGATTTGAACACTAAAAGTGAAATTGATTTTTTCCACCAAGTGTTTGGCCATGAGAATGAAATTTCAATTACCATTCCTGAAGAAATTCAATTCCTTTTCCAAAGCAAATTTCATTCCCAACAACTTCAAAAAATTGTTCTTCACTGATTAAAAATGTCTTTGTTTGTATGTCGAAGTCACACCAACACAAACATGTACCTTACTAAACATTTTATTCATAATATATTAAAGTAATTAAAAATTTTAAAATTCAAATATAATTATTAAATTGAAGTACATCATTGGCATGCTTCTAATAGGGTAATACTAATTATACCAATACAGGAATAAACAGAAGATGAACTCCTTAAACACAAATTTAAAGAGTTGAAGAACCAAACATTTGGACAAAATTGGTTTTTCTTGTCACAATTCCAATATATTTCTAATTTGATTTTGATGATGTACCAAAGACACAACTTTTTTCTTCTCCAAAAGGAGAGTTGAGATGTTCTAATTAGGATTAGCAGATGATAAAGGGAAAACCATCATTGATTACTGATCATCATTAAACATGTGTTCGAATGAATATTTGTTAGTCCTTCCAAGTTATCATTTACAGTGTTCTTTTATAATTATGTGATAATTTGATAGTCATTTTCTTTTAGATTTGCAGTATCATTTGACCTGCCTTGGTCAAATAGTATATCCTACCTTGGTCAAAAACAAATATTGCCCTTCAACTTCTGGTTATGTCTTAGTAAAACCAACAGATTTGTATATTAGTATTATAGGGGTAAAGAATGAAAGAAATATTTGCTTTGGGGTATTAAATGATACCTCTTTGCTTTCGCAACACGCATTTCGAACAAGCTCGACAGTCCACATTTCTGTTTTTAAGTTTTAATTTATGGAAGTGAAAAGAAACAATTTTCATAGTAAACCAACTTCCTATCACATGTATAAGTCCCTAAAAATTGGTCTTAACCATTCGAAACCCCAAACGTGTAGAAACCCTCATGTAATTAATACAGATCCACAAAAGAGGGGAAGATTTTGCCCATGTTTCCGAGTCGATACACTACCCAAACTAAGAAATCAAAACCGAACCCTTTCATCTCCACCAAATCCAAAAGCCATTGAAGGAGAAGCAAAAGGATCAACCTTTAGCCGGGAAAAATTCTCATTTTGGACATAAAAAATGGTTTTTTTACCGATTCGAGACAGATAGAATTTTGTTGGATTGAGAAAAAGAAAACCTAACTCACATTTCTCCTGCTCGGTCATTCGGCCGAATCCCACGAAGAACAAACCGGCCAAGAGACGGGACAGCACCGAGAGGGAAGAGGACGAGCACCACAACCAGATCACGCCCCAAGAGCTGAAGAGAAGAGGAACCCTAGATCCCTTTCCCTCACTTTCAGTCTCCGTCGCTCGCTCGCGGGCTGGCTTTCGCAGTGATATCAGTTTCGGCAAGGGAGGATATATGTCTTAACATGAGGTGGTGGGAGAGGGAGCGAGTTAGGGAGGAAAAGCTCGCGTCCATCAATGGCGTCTCGGTCGCATTAAAACACGACATTCCCCGCCACCCACGGCAGTGCAGCACGAATCAAGAGGCTTTCTCGAGGCTTGGCGGCCGTCAGATCTGTCGGCTTGCCCACGCGCTCCGCCCTGATGGCCGCACGAGGCAGTGGCTGCCTTTGATCCGACTAATAACCACCCTCCAAAAAAAAAACACGGAATAAAAAAATATATAAAAAAAAAGAAAAAAAAGGGTGGGACAAAATAACTGAGAATTATATAAAATCGGATACGCATGATTTAGTCTAAAACTATATTTGTTTATATTCTTATCAAAGTGGGATATAAATTCTATCACATTTTCACTCGTGATTTTCTATAAAAGGAGGTCTTAACATTCATGATATTTATATTTCTAAAATATCTTTTCAAGCCTACTTATCTAATAGCCTTTGGATTAGTTTTGTTAAGATCGATTGAATTCATGAGATTTATGAATTATGTTAATATGTATTTTGTTCCCTTTCCGAAGCGAAGTACCTTCGAGGATAAACATAACCCAACGGGTTTACAAGTTTTTGTTTCTCTCACTTCTCAATATGAGATTAAATATTATTATCAGTTTACTCCCCTTTGAGGAGTCAAAGGTGGAGATTCAGATTTTCCTTGATATTATCAATTAGAGATCGACACGATCGAGTTTTGTCCCAAAAGCATAAAATCATCCAAGTGGCTCTCGTGATGGTTGAGAGAGGCGATTGCTATAGGGAGTGAGGTGACCAAGGGAGGTCCGAGGTGATCTTAGTGGCTCTGTTGTAGACTCTATCCTCCTAAGGGATCCTGTACAAAGGTCGACGTTTAGTGAATTTTTCGATATGACCAGAGTACAAAGTGTGGAGAGTCTAGAATCCCTGCTTAGACATCAAGGGCTGGTTCTTATACCTAGAAAGCATGACGATCATGATCAACAAGTGATTGATCTATGTATCCTTCATCTATGGTCAATTTATGTGGACGGTTGATTCGTACAACCTCTTATTACCCATCGTTTGCCGAGAGCGACAAGTGGGGCATCGCCTACCAATCCTAACAATTAACAAAGTAAGCATCAAAGCTTAACGAGCATACGAATGAATCCTTTTCTCCATCTTTCAATCTTAGCATCAAAGCTGTCGTTGCTACTTCTTTTTTGATGCTTTGGTACGCTCGAAACAGTGCTGTCTTTGACGACTGCAAACCTACCCCCACAGGTTCTATGTAGTAGAAGAATCCTTGCTTCTCTGAGGAATTCTAATCCTCTCCACTCCACTCCTCTGAGAACAGCCATGAGGGTGGCTTGGAGTTTGTCCTCCGAAAAAATGATGGCTCTTGTATTCTGGATGAATGCAGGTTTATCCAAGATCGGAACATACCATATTGCAAGGCAACTACTCGTTCTGGAGGGTCTCATAGCTGCTATTCAACAAGGCGTGCAATCCATCCACATTGAATCCGATTCCAAAATCCTTGTAGATATACTTGCCGACAAGTCCTCATCGCCCTGGAGAATTCGAAACATTGTTGGCAACATCTTTTGTTGACTCTGATCTTTTACTGCTTACTCTTTCAACCATATTTTTCGTGAGAGAAACAAAATAGCGAATTGGCTGATCTTATCTGGAGTGATGTTGTGTCATCTGAGCTCTCTTCTTTGTTAAGCCCATATATTTTGTGTTATACTTTATATATATATAGTTTATATATATATAGGGAGAGAGAGAGAGAGAGAGAGAGAGAGAGAGAGAGGGTGGAGGAAGCTAAACTTAGGTTCAACCTCTGTAAAAGCTAAATAGAGAAGAATGAACCGCGACCATCGTTTTCTTTGCACTTCCAACGATCCAAAATTAACAGAGACAAAGTCCTCACAAATCCTACATCCGTCTTTGTTTCATTCTTTCGTTCCTGGGACTTGGTTCTTCGTTGTTTGTTCTGGTTCCGTCCCAGCATTCCTTCACCTGAGTGGACCGACTCTTGGGTCGATCCACAGGGTATACTCTTCAATTTACTTGTGTTTGAGGCTTCGGCGAGCAACTCATACAAGAGGTCGATGGGTTGCTTCTGCTGTTTCAATTCATCCGATGTGCAAGAGGAGCCCACCGAGGAGGAAGATGGAAGAGAAAGGAACGCGCTGGCCTCCCTTGTCAACAACCTTGCCATTGAATCGGGTGTGTGTTCATCTTCACTTTTCGTTGATTCATTGCCAACAAATTAGATAGCTTTGCGGCATTGTGCAAGAAACAATTTGCCCAAATGTTCAGAACAATTCCCACCATATGTTTGATTTTGACGAGGTTTGGGTAAAGACTTCATATTGTTTCGATTGAATTGGTGCAGATACCCAGAAGCATATATCTGTAGCCGAAGAGCTCTTGCGGATAGGCAATGGCAACAATTCTACTCGAGTTTTCACGTTCGATGAACTCTCAGCTGCAACCAACAACTTCAAGGCAGAATGCCTTCTTGGCGAAGGTGGATTCGGTAGAGTCTACAAAGGACACCTCGAGGACACAAATCAAGTAATGCGTGATCACCTTCTTCTTCTTCTTCTTCTTCTACTACGACTACTACTACTACTACTTCGTAAATCCAATCAATCGATAGCTTCCGATGACCGCCGGATTCATCTCCTGCAGGATATAGCTGTCAAGCAACTCCAGAGGAATGGCTTACAGGGAAACCGAGAGTTCCTTGTCGAAGTGTTGATGCTCAGTCTCCTACATCACCCAAACCTCGTCAATCTCATTGGTTACTGTGCCGATGGAGATCAAAGAATTCTGGTTTACGAGTGCATGCATTTGGGCTCACTGGAAGATCATCTTCTCGGTAAGCCATCTCCTGATCCATTCCAGCAAGAGTCGTCGTGAATGACCACTGGAAGTTTCTGCAGATCTTTCCTCAAACAAGAAGCCGCTGGATTGGAGTACAAGAATGAAAATAGCAGAAGGTGCTGCTAGAGGCTTGGAGTACTTGCACGACATAGCAAACCCACCCGTGATCTACAGGGACTTCAAAGCATCTAACATTCTTCTGGATGAGGAGTACAACCCGAAGCTATCCGACTTTGGCCTGGCCAAGGTTGGACCAGTCGGAGACAAGAGTCACGTTTCGACAAGGGTGATGGGAACCTACGGCTACTGTGCTCCCGAGTACGCATTGACGGGGCAATTAACGAAGATGTCTGATGTTTACAGCTTCGGCGTCGTGTTTCTGGAGATCATAACAGGAAGGAGAGCCATCGATACATCGAGACCTTCGAACGAGCAGAATCTTGTTCACTGGGTAAGAATAATTCATTTCATGTTTTAGCTGTGCCTAAGCCAAATGCCCAACTTTCTTGGACTGAAAGCTCGATCCGGTGCTCTTGTGCAGGCAGAGCCACTGTTTAAAGACAAGAAGAGGTTTGTGGAAATGGCGGACCCATTGCTGGAAGGGAATTACCCACTGAAAGGCCTCTACCAAGCTCTTGCAGTCGCAGCAATGTGCCTACAAGAGGAAGCCAGCAATCGTCCACTGATCAGTGATGTTGTGACCGCTCTGGAGTATCTGTCCAGTCCACCAAATGAAGCTTCTCAAAGCTCCAAAGAATCTATCTCGCGGAGCCTATCCTCTCAAGATTCAGCAGAAGAAAAAGATTCAGCTACTGATGGCGGGGGCGAAGCTCAATCGAAGTTGGAAGATGAAGAAACCCGTAACTCGTTGAGATTCAAGGAAGAAAACATCGAACGCATCTGACACACGCATGAATGCTTCAGAAACAGAGCCGACAGCACTTATATCCGTGCGGCTGTATCTTGCATTGTAAAGCTCAATTATTCTAAGATGCTTAAAAATAGATCTCTTTTCTTATCTTCGTTATTGTCGATGATTCGGTGAATGCATCAAGGATCCTCCTATTCAGTCAGACAACCTCGAGAAAGAATAGTAGTGACACAAGGAATTGAAGGCTCCAGCAACGTATGCAGCTGTGGAAATAAATGCGAGAACGATTCTGTCGTTCATCAGTTATGTAGTGAATACCACCACCCATGTCAATCAATGCAAACAAGCGAGTGAAACGAAGGAACTAAATGAAAGCAAATTAACATAAGCTCTTCATCTTAAAAGGGTGGCGTAGCACAGAATCTTACAACCAGCACCACAAGAACAACACAAAACACAAGATAAAATGGTGGGAAATGAGAGAGTATATGCTTGTTCCATGGAGAGAGAGAGAGAGAGAGAGAGAGAGAGAGAGGGGGGGGTAAAATTCCAGCAAAATCCTAGAGGTGGTAGTCCTGAAACGAGGGGAAGTCAATGCCCGAACCAACCTTTCCTCGCATGGTGGTGGTGTAGAGTGCCTACGGGGTATTGAGTTGCTCCCAGGCCGCCAAACCAACACTACGCTGCAGGGTAAGTCTGAGGTGCGTTCTTGACTTCCCACAATTGATGCTCCAAACTCCACCCTTTCTTCTGCACATCAAAGCATCATCATGCACCAACGAATGTAATAAGACAACAAACCATGGATTATGCGGATGGAAGAGGTCACTCACGCATATCTTGTGTATTCTTCAGGCTCAGTGGGCACTTTCGCCTCCAGCTGAAGCCTTGATCCGTTCAACAGTGCATGCGATGAGGCTGTTGACTGTTGCGACTGATCCAAGAGACAGCTTGGCCGTCGGAGCCGAGTCGACCAGGATCTGAAATGCTACAGTCAAGAGGGAGCCGCCTGATCCGATGCCGTCCACCATTTCGCCGCCTTGTCCTCCACATGGCCCGTCCGGGAGGATGGCGAAACCTGACGGCAGGAGCGCGACGTAGTCAGGATCGCCACCGTTAAGCACCACGTTCATGGCGATGACATCCACCGGGGCGTAGATCACGTAGGAGCCCGTTGAGTCTGTGCAACTCTCTTGCAGTATCAGCATGTTGCTCTGGCTTGAGTTCGTGCTCTGCGATCGCCCGTCATGCAATTTAGAGTAACGATCACCCAGTCGGTATGGTGTAGCAACATACGACTACAAATACCAATACACTCACATTGACGCGTAGAAGGGAAACACAGTTTCCATGGTCTCGGCCATTAGCGATGTGAGCCATTTCTTGAACACCACCACCATTTGAGAGGATATCCCACTGTAAATGCATGAACAAAACCAAGAAGTGACGTGTGCTCGCATAGTTCGGATCTCAGAAGCATACGAGGCATACCTCGCTGCGAGAGCTTTCATCACGTAGGAAGTCGAACACCCTCTTCGGTGGGACAGGAAGCCAGAAGGATGTGGCCGCATTAAGAACAATACCAGGAGGCCTTCCAGGATCGTCCACGCTCTTTCTCGTCATAACCCTCACATCCTCTGCACCACTACCGGACAGTGTAGTCCATTGATGTGAAGCTGAGCCACCGACACCGCCACAGAAGCTTATCACCATTCTCTCAGCTAGCTTCAACATGCTTTTCCTGCCTTCTGGAGTAGTGATCACTGTATGTACGTATATTCCGTGGAGAAGAAGAGAACATCGAATTGGATAAGATTAGAAACTCGCACATAATGACAATATCAATGATCATATGAAATGGGAGCAGCGGAAAGTTTTACCGCCGATGTCTCCAGAGGGTATGTTGCTAGCCATCACACTCGCTAGGCGCTCACATTGCCTATCCAAGGTACTGACCCACCTCTTTGCACCAAATGCCAGACCTGAGTTCACCAAGGGCCTGTAGATATTATGCACAGACCTATCGTCCACTTCGACATGTTCCACCCAAGTAACCTGTGGAACGGGAAAACAACTCCTAAGAACAGTCGATCAACATGTTAGCTTTGGATTTCTAATCTTCCTGATTGTTCTTCACCTTTGAGTAGCCATTGGGCATTTCTTGAATCAGGCAGCCGGATGGCCTTCTTCGGCATCGCAGGACTGGGCTGGGGCGCAAGCTGTCCAACGAAACATCAACCACCGCCCAAGTTCCATCCGCGTGCTGCTTGCAGTACCTGACGAACAAGCTCTCCCGAGTTGGAACAAGCGGAGATGGCACTTGGAATTCTGCTGACATCTGAGGATTCAAAGATGGAGGATATTATGCTTCAGCACAGAGTGAGTCCTTCGGAAGTGTATAACGTCGATCAAGAAGAACAGATCATAGCTCTTCATGAGCTCAGTGGAATATGGCAGATGCAGTTTACCAGGTAAAAGATTTCGTATAAGACTATGTCTCGCCACAAAGAAGATGCAATCTTACACGTATGAACTAAAACCGCTTTAAATTCAAGAGAAATTTGGAAATAGATCGAGAAAATAAGTGAAGGTAGAACATTGGGCAAAAGAAATATACCACTTGCAGAGCTCCATTGTAATTGCCAGCCACTCCAGTCGATAATACTTCGAGTGTTAATGCTCTCGACACAATGCCCGAGAACACATTTGCCCATTGATTCTGTAAACCATCAAAAGAGTTATGAGAACAGAGACATGAAATCCCAGCATCAGAAGAGCAAACCTTTAACCCTTCGTAATCCATCCTACTTAGTTAAACCACGACTTCCCGTACCACGTCCATGAGTATCTCGACAACATGCATCTGGTTCATGATCACCACCGCAGTCTCGCGCGACGCCTCGGACTTCAGCCCCAGAAGTTTCGGCCCAATCCCTCTGGGGAACGTTCTGACGTACTCGTCTTCGTTGAGAGTCTCGGCTGCGCCATCGAGACCCGGAATCCAGAGTGGCTCACTGAGCTGCGCCATCCTGATGAGCTCCTCCATGGCGGCCACGGCGAGCTCGATGACCACGGGCTTCTCGATCTCCGGCAGCCCTGACACGCTCCTCAGTAACTCCCCGGCTCCGAACATCTCACTCCCAATCCCCTGTTGCACCCCCAAACCTCCGACGCCGAGGTCCAATGGTGAACGTGAAGGGATGGCGGGAGAAAGGAGCGGGTACGACGCCACTGGCTTACCCACGTATTTAGCTGCTATCCCTGATATCCTATCGATCTGTCAAAGCATGGGAAGAGCAGTTGCAATTCACATACCTAGCGCAAAGCATCATAAATCTCATAATGGGGGGTGAAGAGCAGTTACTTCTTCTCTCAGCCGAACATTTTCGATCCTGAGGTTGTGTTCGTCGAAGGACATTTCTCCGAGAGCAGCAGGCCCGCCACAGTTTGGGCATGAAGCATTGCTGAGGGCCTCCTTGTACCTTAAGTTGTCGGCACGAAGCTTCTCGTTATCGGCTCGTAGCTGAGAGTTCTCCTGCCGCTCGTGTTGATTCTATGACAACGGGAGGAGAAGTTTAAGAGCAGTGTTAAACAGCATGTGATAAGAGACTAAGACGATGGCAATAACGTGTGGGAATAGGATAATGGGCCAAGAAAATACGTGGTCAATGGCCGACATGCAGTGTGAGCTAAGTAAATGTCCTTAATGGTTATTGAAGTCGTAGGAAAACACCTTCATTTGGGTGCGCTTGTTCTGGAACCAAAACTTGACTTGGAGAGGTTCCAGCCCAAGCTGTCGGCTCAGCTCATTTCTCTGCTTGTCATCCGGGTGAGGGCATTCCTTGAAGAAACTGCAAGAAATGTGAGTGCAATATGTCAAGAACAGGACAGAGAAACAACAATTAACATAAAAGAATTGGCATAAGGATGTGATTGAGAAAGAAAACAATCAAAAGACAAGGTCTTGTTGTTTTAATCTTCTCAGTAACTGTCCTTTGTGTTGGTATCTTGTGCAAGGAGAGTGATGAGAGAATTACGCCTCCATTTCTTGGATTTGATGCTGTGTGTGGCGATGGTAGCGTTTCTTCCTAGGGCGCTGGTTTTGGTCCTGATCATCGCCGGAAGCGCCCTCGATGTTCTCGCTGCATGACTTGCTCTCGAAGTCGTCCTCTCGAGCCCTTGCCATCTCGCTCTCTGCGGTGGTGGCCTGTGCGATCTCCACAAACTGGTTATGATGTTGGTGCTGGAGTGGGATTTGCTGCCCTTCTAACAAGTTTGGCTACAAAAGCAGCCACAAAGGCTCCTTCAGTCCTCGTATTTCGACAAGAAATTGAATTCAATTAATCGAATGTTGTGACCAGTGTGATGAATTTGGAAAAGGTGCAAAGGTGAAATAGAAAGGAGGTTGGGATAAAGGAGTGCCGTCGATCAATCGTTAAGCAAGGTTTGATGTCCGAAGGTGTTTCTGTAGATCAAGTGTGGACAAGTGCATATAAGAAGATTGGTGAGAGGGGATGAACAAACACAAAACTGGTTGATGTATTCTGTAGAGAGAGAGAGTCTCTTTTTCCTATCTCCTGTCGAAGAGACGAAGGATAGAAAGATTTAAAGAACTGGAAGACAAAGATTAAGTGGAAAACGAACAAAAGGACTCAAACTTGTGCAACTGTAATCCTTTCACTACTCACCTTATCTTTACAGACCTCGACAAAGCTCTTACCACAACAAGATGTGCAAGAAGAAAGAGTACTGATCTGCTGACCTGGCTGAGCGACAACACCGACGACGAGCCATAACCGGTGCCGGTGTTCCTCCCGATCATGGATGGTGGTTGCCTTGCTGGTATCATGAGCCCCACAGGCATATTTCACTCATTCAAACCCTAATTCTTCCCCCCCTCCACTTCTCTTTCTCTCTCCCTTTGTGTATATATGTCTCTCAATCTCGATGAAGATGATAAAAAGGTGTCTTACTAGCAGACTGCGGATTGGACTCAACTTGGGTCTCCAAAGTCACAAGTTTCAGAAAAAAAATAGGAGAGAGAGCAGAGAGAAATGGCTTTTTAACATCAAGAAACGTGACAACCAAGGGATAGATGGAATGTGAGTAGCCAATATCACTGAGATCTAGTCATAGGACATGAACGCGCTCTCTTCTCTCTCTCTCTCTCTCTTTCTGTCTCTCCTCCTCCTTGTTTGTTTTCTACGTCAGGAAGAGAGCAAACAGAAGAGAGCAGGACTTAGTGCATGCGAGGAAGAGGAAGAGGTGGCTTCAGGGAAGAAAGCACCGGGAGAGAAGCCATTAGATCAGGGACGGGAAGGAGATCTGGACAAGAGGAGGGCAAGGGATAGGGAAGAAGGAGAAAAGGGAACAGGTGGAGAGGAAGTGATGAGGATGAGTTATTGCAGAGCGCATTGAGATGGTGCAATTGCATTTATTGAGAGGATGGTGTTATTAGGGTAGAGAGAGAAAGAAAGCGAGAGAGAGAGAGAGAGAGCAAATGTGTGCTTTAAATTTTTTTCCACTGGTTGAGTATAAGGTGAAAGAGACGATTGGTGGATATACCAACCTATAGAGATTACTAAGTTTAAGACATGTAACATACTGTATCATTTGCTGTTAGTAGTTTTCTTGTTGGATGTGTGCAGTCCTAAGAATAACGATACTCTGGTAATGAAACAGAAGAATATTTGGACCTACGTATGCATTCATCATACTTTTTCTCTCTTTGCTTTGCAAATCTGTGCCCCCAAAAGATTACTTCCATGTCATGCAAAGAGTTCTATCTGCACACCGAATGACTTGGAAATAACAGTTTCATTTTGGAGATTATTGTTTGTTCTCATTCAGAGGATAAACTTTTCGTTCACTTGTTCTCACCATTAACTAGATATGTTCATAGAATTGACCATTGACGAAATGGAGAGCCAACAGAGTTTCTTCATCATCGGTTGGGTTGCCCTAGGAGTGAGCCAAGGCTCTTCCTGTCAGGGCAGAGCGATGCTGAACCATGGCACAAACCCTAAGATCTCCAACCTTCATGATGGCGGAGTGGTCGGGTGGGGTTGACTGGGTTTTCTCATTTTCCCACTGAGAAACACCTCCCCAACTCCCCCTATTAAATGAGCTTGTGCCCTATTCCCTGTCTTCAATTTCTCCTGTGAGGAGCCCTCCTCTCTTCCCCTCCAATGCCTCGCATTTAATGGCTCTGATCGCCACTGCTTGGGTTGCGATAGTGTGAAGGAGAGAGAAGATAGAGGGGAAGCGAACTCGAAGGCTTTAATGCGTTCATGCCGCGTTCGCATACGCATGTACATGTAAATGACAAGTTCTTCTTTGCTTCTTAGACAGAAGAAAGAGAGAGAGAGAGAGAGAGAGAGAGAGAGAGAGAGAGATGGCTCGAAGAAATTGGACTCGAAAGAGAGACCCTAAAGCTTTGGTAACGCAGAAGGGAGTGGGACCGAGGAGTTGCGAGGGATGACATGCATCTCTTGGCGTTTGCGTAGAAAACTACGTGGGACAAAGTCAAAAGATACCTTTACTTCTATCGTTATCTCCTTGGGGTTATGTCCTTGTCGTATTCTTCATCTTTCGTCTTACTAATTAGACCATATTTATGATCTAATCGTGTTTGTTTAACCAAAGTTAACGCTGATTAAGAGTTCTTGAATCCTTACCAAGTGCTGATAACGGAAGACAAATACATGCTGCTGCTACACGTATTACATGAAGCCATTTCATCTTGGAGCAACCAAACGCGATTCCGCGGACGCATCCCCCCCCCCCCCCCCATACCTGTGGGTCCCACAAAAGGACAAGATTGCGAGTCCCGAGGTGGACCCACAGTCGAAAAGAATCATCACCGTCCATCTCCCAATCGACGGCTGAGGACCCAGTGCCAGATCACACGCGGCTACGGCCAGAGGTTTCCGCGTAAGCGACGCGGCTTTGGAGGGACGAGAGATCGGAGGACTGATGTCAATAACATTTACTTCGAGGGGTGTTTTTGCTGATAGGACTCTCTCTGACTTTTGTCACCAACACAGTCCTCCATTTGACCTCAAATGTCTCGGTTCTCAACGTGGGTGTTGCAGACGCCAGCTTCTCTCTCCTCTCCCTCTTCATCTCAACCTTTTCCTTAGCCATGATGATGTGAATCGGAGGGTGCTGTCAATGACTTCCATCTCTCTCCCCTTCCTCTTCATCTCAACTTTAACTACTCATCAGTGGTGGGTATTTGATCGGCTATGAATTGAGCTCTTTCTGACAAGAACATGACAGGTGATTCCATCTAGATTTCATGGGTGAGATGTAAAACATTTAGTGTTTAAGGAAGGTCAGAAACTTAGGTCAAATCAAAGTTAAACCTTGCTTGAGGTGATGTCAGCTTGATAGACAGTTCAACGAGTGGTAGAAGATGAGTGTATGATGTAGGCATGCCAGTTCTGATCATTATAATAAAGGTGTAATAAATCCTTCATCTTTCAAGATTCAACCACATAATGTTGATGTACATAAATACCTTTCATACAACAACTAGCTTTTTATTAGTTGCCCAACATTCTTCCTCTAAAGACTAACCAGTGGACTAAAGAGTAAGCACCACCCGGTCTTCCACTCTTTTTCTGGGGTAACATTGAAGCTTTCCGGGAATGAATGGCTGGAACACAACCCAAGTTGCCTTACTGGTCCTCCCCATAAACATCCTTTTTCCCTAGGACAAGGACAATGCATTCAAAAATTAAAAAACTATTGCGTTGGCATGACATGCATCATATATTTTCTATGTGATAGGGATAATCTTGACACTCCCCAACTCTCTAGTTACGTAAACAACACTTAAGTAAAAGCTCGAAAATCACCTACAATCCATAACAGAAGGTCACGTCGCTTGTCCCGACTTCTAAGAATGGGCTCATATCGCCCACTCTTGACTTATGCAGAAGCCATGCCTCTGCATTAATGATTGATGGTATGGTTCATCTTCACTAGCCTTCTTTTTCTGATGGTCGATGAAAGGACCACTCCCTACCTAACTCAGAGCGATAAAAGAAGTCAACCCGGAAGCATCCCCCTAGTGGTCCACCCTAGGCACCAGAGATAAATGCCAACAAGCCACCCTTATTAATGTCTTCGTCGTACAGGGTAAGGGGGGCTTTAGCGAACGCATGTCCAGGATACTCAGCACATAGGTATAAAAGCGAAGCCCCAAACTAAGTTGGGGCAAGCGGACAAAAGCTATTCACTCTCTCATTATATTGTTAATCTCATTCTCCATTTCTCTAACTTAAGTATTGGAGGGGTCGAGCCGAGACACCCCTGACGTAGACCTGTCGTGTAGGACCCCCCATGCCATCTAGAGACATAACCAGGAGACGGCTAAGTAGCAAGGATGACCCAGCTTTCTAACCTAGCTCTACCAAACCAAGGTTAGATCATTCTCGGCAAACTACCTCCCCAACAGGCTCTCCATAACGACTTGTCATGCTAGCTCTCTGCGTCAATAAGGAGGAGTCATCATAAAGGACTTGCATTTTCGACAGTGAACCAATTGGGCTGACTCACCAGTCGACTGTTTTCATGTGTTACCATTTTAGTGCTAGAAGCAAGGCCTGAATGTTATAAGAATATCCTTCCATTGGTCCTCCCAACAAGCGCTCTAGTGAGGAGGTGCTATGCACGTCCCCTAGTCCTTTTGAGCAAAGTAAGGCACACACCTCCCTTCTAATAGAATGTTGCATCTACCTCGGCCTAGACGCTAGGGCACTACTGGTGCTTGCTCAATGACCCGAGACTTCCCCCCAAGGCCAAGCACAGGCTACTTGCTCGCTCTATCAGAGGCATTCCTAAGTCTTACTCAGTAGGTCCAGACCCTCACCAGCATGATGTAAATCATTGCTCCACTCCTCCCCTAGTTGATGCAGTTGACGATTATGGCACAACGTCCCACCCTCCAGTTGTCGACTGTGCATCCTCCACCTAAAGCTCAACCAGAGAGTCCACGCCCCACCTTCCAGGAATCTCCTTGAATGGGAGGGACAAGTGGCATCCCCCCAACGGTCTAGCCTAAGCACCAAAGGATAAACGCCAATAAACCACCCTCATTAATGTCTCCATCATACAGGGTAAGGGGGGTCTTGGAGAACACATGTATAAGCCACTCAGTGCCTATATATAAAAGAGAATCCTCGGATAAAACTGGGCAAGCGGGCAAGAGCTATTCACTCTCTCACTTACATTGTTAACCTCCATCTTTGTTTTTTTAATTTAAGTATTGGAGAGATCGAGCCGGGATGCCACCAACGTAGACTTGTTGTGCAGCACCCCCCATGCCATCTGAAGGCGTAGCCAAGAGGTGGCTCAATAGTAAGGATGATCCAGCTTTCCAACCTAGCTCTACCATACCAAGGCCAGATCGCTCGCTTACGCAATCAAGCCAAAACCCACTATAGTAGGTCCATCCTCTTGCTTATGCGGTCGAGCCAAAACCCATCACAGTGGGTCCATCCTCCCACTTATGCGGTCGAGCTAAAATCCACCACAGTGGGTCCATCCTCCCACTTTCGTGGTTGAGCCAAAACCCACCACAGTGGGTCTATCCTCTCGCTTATACAGTCGAGCCATCTTCTTGTTCACGACAATCGAATCAAGACCCACTATGACAGAAGCCATTCTAGCGGACTGATACGATACTCCCACCCACGACAATCAAATCAAAACATGCTACAACAAAAGCTGCTCTAGCGATCTAATACCGATACTCCCGCCCATGACGGTCGAATTAAGACTCACTATGATAGACTAATATCGATACCTCCACCCACGATGGTCAAATCAAGACCCGCTATGATGAAAGCCACTACGACCAATTGATACTGATCCTCCTACTTATGTAGTCGAGCCAATACTCGCTACTATAGACCTACACTCCTACCCAAGTGGTCGAGTACTTGCCCCCAAAAGTGGAAGAAGGGGTAGGCCCGAAAGAAGACCCAACCTCCCGTATGGAAGGGGTAGGCAAAAACGAAGCAGAAGGGAGAGGTTGAAAAATGGGAGAGAATAAACTCTCATGTGAAAGGGGGAGAACGAAGATACAGAGGGAGGAAAAGAGAGAGAGAGAGACCATAGGTCAATACTTGTCTAAGCAAATATCACCCCATCAAAGCACAATCCATCCTCGAACGGGCCTCGCACCAACTAGCATGGTGCCAGCAATGAACTCGAAGCTAAATAGCGATCGCACCACCACATACGAATATAGAAAAAGCGACGTCCTTCAAGACCTTCATTCGAAGCTTCAAAAAATACTTTTTTGAGGGGATGAATGATAGGGATAATCTTGGTACTTGCCAGCTTCCCTCACCAAGTAACCAACACCTAAGCAAAAGCCTACGAACCACCTACTCCCAACAGTCACCAGTAGGAGGTTATGTCACCTATCCCGGCTTCTAGGAATAGGCCCACACGACCCACTCCTAAGTGATACGTTAGCAGAAGCTATGCCTTTGTACTAATGATTGATGGCATGGTCCGTCTTCACCAGCCTTTCCTTCTCGATTGACAATGAAGGGACCACTCCCTGTCTAATCCAAAGTGATAAGGAAGTCAGCCTAGAAGCATCCTCCTAGTGGTCCGCCCTAAGCACTAAAGGACACACGTAAGCAAGCTGTCTTCATTAATGCCTTTGCCATATAAGGTAAGGGGGGCCTTAGCGAACAAACGTCTACGCCGCACAATGCTTAGGTATAAAAGTCAAGCCCTAGACTAAGTTGGGGCAAGTGGGCAAGAGGTCTTCACCCTCTCACTTACATTGTTAACCTCCATCTCCATCCTTTTGACTTAAGCATCGGAGGGATCGAGCCAGGATGCCCTCGGTGTAGACCTGTTATGCAAGACCTCTGTCGCCATCCGGAGATACAACCAAGAGGTGGCCCAGTAGCAAGAATGGCCAAATTCTCTAACTCGACTCTAGTATACCAAGGCCAGATCGCGCTCAATGAATCACCTCCCCAGCATGCTCTCTATGCTAGCTCGCCATGTCAGCTCTCTATGTCAGCAAGGAGGAGTCATTAGGAAGGACCTATACCAGTGAACCAACTGGGCCGATTCATCAGTTATTTTCATATGTTAACACCACGAAGAACCTTATGTTAACCATTTCAAATCTATTCATGTATAAGCCAGGTTTGAACTTGTATAAACCTATTCCTTATCAGTTTATGAGTGCAATTGTTTTTTGCACTGATGAGTACAGTTTCGGAACATAAGAAGATGTACTTTTTAGTTTAAAGCTAGCATTGCATGGTTAGGCTTAACTGAGGAACTAGTTGAATTTAGCAGCCAAGACAAGCCATTGAAATCAGCCAAGCTTGATGACAGCAAAACCTTAGGCAGTGCAATAGCTGCTCAATCATGTCCTTGACTAGTTTAGAAGATGTAAAATAGACGGACTACTTGCTTGCACAAGATGCACATGGTGATCCTTTGTCCATGTTAAAAGCACTGGGATCATCAACAATGGCAATTTGGCACAGACATGGAAGCTGAATTACACATTTTGAATTATTATATTTGTTTTGTTGATGGGGAGATCCCATTCATTTCTGCGATTCATTGTTTCCTCCAAGAAAGCATGAACCTTAACATTAATGCCTTTTGCAATTATTGTGGTATTACCTAGTGGAAGAGGAGTAATTGGAGTCTGCCCATGCACGTCTTGCTCCTACCTTTTTGGGTCTTCATACCCCAAGCACTTCTTCATGATTCATGCCTTCACCTCATCTACCTTGAAATAAATTTGGTCGTGGATAGGGTCTTTATTCCTCCACTTTTGGGAAGAATGATATGTTGTGATGTATGCAGTCTCCTCCTCCTCCTCCTACAGTTCGATTTAATGCACTCACTAATACACATATTTATGATAGCAGAAGCTGGAGTATTTAAGGTTAGCACTAAGATGATGGACTTTCATAAGATATTTGTGTTGTATTGCCTGCCTTGTTATCTCTTCCTTCGTGACCATACGATACTTTAAATGCCAACAAACAGCTTTTGATTTCTATGTAATTCTTGAGAGACCATCATTTTCCAGTATTCCACACAACTCAAGTCCTTCAATCACATAGCTACATTCTTAATGGAAGTTCTTATGCAACTATAGGATTATATAATCGAGAGAGATGACATGTACTTCACGCAAATCATAATTATAATTGCAAATCATGATTGCATCTGTTGCAACTCTCGTCAAAGCTTTTTCATGCACAACCTTTCAAAAGGCTCGATCAACAACAGTCGAGCTTCAGCTTCCGGACCCACACACCACCATTGCTGGCAGTGCTTTTTGCAAGAGAAACTCCAGCAGTCCAGAAGTGAGAATACCAAATAGCAAGTGATCTGCCAGCTACCAAAAACAGCAGCATTTAAGGTCGTCTGAGTACCAACCTCAAGTTACAGTGGCCAAAGAGAGATTCCATCTCATCAAAGTCAATGTTCTGAGACCTGCACATAAAGAGCCACATACGTTTTCATGCAAATCTATCTGAGGAAAGAGATGAGCAAGACTGCATCGCTATAGGAAACAGAAGAAAACACAGTTGTGTAAGATCACTTGATGGCTAGATGTGGTGGCCAAACCGAACATGCGTGGAGAGTATGTTAAGAGTACTCGCTACAAATCCGTAGACAGTGATAATTATACGTACGTACATCATCAAGCTGGATGAGTCACAGTCGAGATTGATTGAAATGTCCCACCCAAACCTACCACCAAGTCCAATCTGCAGAGGGCAAGTAGCACCGTCACCCTCTTGGAAAGAGTCAACTGTCACCAGTCATTCAACACAGTGACAACGATGCAACACTCACGCAATCGAACTACGATCTGGAAGTGACAAAGCAATAGCGAATACAGAAAAGCCACGTTGATTCTATGTTTGTTTTTCGTGGCATTTTCTAGAACCTAACAATATAAAGACATGTGCATTATTAGTCTCATATTAAAAATATGATGTGTGTATTAAAATTAATTTAGGTTTAATCATTTTGAATTAATGGTTCAAACTTCGACTTTTGGATGACTCATTTCCACCAAATTAATCAAATTCGAAATAAGTTTTTATTATTAATATTCTCAGACTCGTGCGAGCAGCACTCGTCTCAAGTTGGTTGCTCTTTGTTGTCTCTATAGTCTTATGAGCGCATCGATTTCATATATTGCTCCGTAACGGCGCGAAGAGGAGCTGTCCGTTCCTCGGCGACGTCCATGAACGCGATTCGCGAGAATATTGCCATCGTTCGCCTCTCCAAGCTCACCCGCTACGCAAACCCCGAGCCCAAAGTGCTCACGCTGTGCGATCTCGGCCGGCGAAGAGAAGCCATCCGTTCCCTCGTCTCCGATCCCTCCGCACCTGCTCTACCTTCTTCCGCCTACTCCTCGCTCCTCCAGCTCTGCATCGATTCCGGCGCCAAGGAAGATGGTGTGTCACTCCACGTCCACCTGCGCTCGGCCGGTCACGCCCCTGACCTCCACCTGAGCACCAAACTCATCATCTTTTATGCCAAGTTTGGCGAGTTGGCCGCAGCGCGAAGGGTGTTCGATGATATGCCTGAAAGGAGTGTCGTGTCGTGGACCGCGTTGGTTTCTGGGTACTCCAGAAATGGGCGTGCCGAAGAAGCGTTGGAAGTGTTTTCTAACATGCGATCGTCGGGTCTTAAGGGCAACCAGTTCACGTATGGGAGCGCCCTCAGGGCGTGCACCAGTTTGGGTTGCATCGGCAGTGGCCAGCAGGTTCATGGATGTATAGCCAAGAGCAGATTTCAGGACGATTTGTTCGTGCAGAGCGCTCTCGTTGATATGCATTTGAAGTGCGGGTCAGTCGATGAGGCATTGCGACTGTTTGGGAGGATGAACAAGAGGGATGTTGTTGCTTGGAATTCCATCGTCGGTGGTTGTGCCGTGCGAGGTCTTGGGGATGATGCATTTGGAGCGTTCTGTTTGATGATTCGTGATGGTATGGCTTAAATTTGTTCAAATGGTTTTTAGTTACTCTGCTAATTCAAGAATCTAATTGCATGTAAGATCATGCAGCATATATGAATCAGTGCTACCATATGATATAATTTACATGCAATAATCTACGATGTCTCATGGTGATTTGCGTGATAGCATTTAGGAGCCAGCTCATGGATCTTTAGAATGTTAGGATTGCTTTTGTTAGGCTTGAATCTAATGTCCTAGCAACTTGGAATGTTTTTACTGCTCAATTTTTAGATCTCATTGCATATAGCTAAACGTTTAATCAATATGGATAAATTGCTGCTCAACTGTACTGTGTATTTCA
This sequence comes from Musa acuminata AAA Group, assembly GCF_036884655.1. NCBI lineage: Eukaryota > Viridiplantae > Streptophyta > Magnoliopsida > Zingiberales > Musaceae > Musa > Musa acuminata. The sequence continues at coordinate 32,159,780 of NC_088359.1, forward strand.
GTTGTATTGGCATAGCTTGTTTTATGTAAACTGTAATTACTATCAAGAGGCTGTAAGGTGTAATCATCTTCGGTCATGAAAAATGTACATGACCTTAAAGTCATCAAGATATTTCTTCTACTTTTAATTTCTTGTATGATTTCTGTAATTTGGTCATTATTCCTCAAAATGAAGTCCTCAAAATGTAATTTGGTCAGCAAGAACAACATTCAATCTTGTTGAATCTCACTTATGGACCTGTTACTTAGTCTAAACTCTTTATTGAAACAGGTATGCGGCCTGATCGATTCACTTATGCAAGTGTTCTAAGGGCCTCTGGTGTACTTAGATCTCCTATTTATGTTAACCAGATCCATGCTTCAATTGTCAAATTGGGCCATGGAAGTCACTGTGTTGTCTCTGGGTCATTGATCGATGCATATGCAAAATGCAGGAGCTTATGTCAGGCACAGCTGCTGTATGATTCTATGGTTGACCGGGACCTGATTTCATGTACTGCATTAGTTACTGGGTATGCACTGGACAAAAGCTGTAGTTGGAAGGCATTTGAGATATTCCGTGGGATAAATCATATGGGCATGAGAATAGATGATGTCATGTTAAGTTGCATTCTTAATGTATGTGCTAATGTGCCTTCATTGAGTTTTGGAAGACAAATTCATGCTCATATGTTAAAGGAGCACCCAGATTATGATGTAGCCTTGGGCAATGCACTTATTGACATGTATGCAAAGTCAGGTGAACTTCAGGATGCCTGTCATGCTTTCTATGAGATGAGACATAAAAATGTTATTTCATGGACTTCTCTGATAACTGGATATGGAAAGAATGGTTGCGGAGAAGGTGCAATAACACTTTTCTCAAAGATGGAGGAGGATGGGGTGAAGCCAAACGATGTCACGTTTCTTGCTCTTCTCTTTGCATGCAGTCATTCTGGCTTGATTAGCAAGGGCTTGGAATATTTTCACTTGATGGTGAGCAAGTATCAAATCATTCCAAGAGTTGAACATTATTCTTGTGCTGTGGATCTCCTTGCACGTGGAGGTCAACTAAAAGAAGCTTATGATCTAGTTTGCAAGATGAATATTAGGCCCAATGCATCGCTTTGGGGTGCTATGCTTGGTGCATGTAGAATGTATGGTGATATGAACCTTGGTGAAGTGGCTGCTGGATATCTTCTTAGTTTATATCCTGAAAGATCTGTAAACTATGTAGTCCTTGCAAATGTATATACTGCTGCAGGATTATGGGAGTCGGCATTGAAGATGAGGGAAATGATGGAACAAAGATCAACAAAGAAGGATGCTGGCCATAGTTACATTTAGTTGAGAAGAAGGCACAACATGTTTCCTGCATGCAGAAATACCTTAATCGTGAACTCAAAGCAGAGAAATAAGTTCAACATTCGTTAAATTCCACGGATGGAACAACAGGCTGAGTCTATTTTGTAAATCGTACGTTCATCCTTTACTTTTCCATAGCATGGTGACATATGTTGCAGAGAGAATCTTCTTTCAGAAAATGTTCTAGAGAGAATTTTGAAGGGACTTGTGGTTAAAGAACTCTGGAAGAGCCTTGTTCAAGTTGTCACACCAAAATGCTAAATACCGTCAAACAGCAGAGAACTTTTATCTTCTAAAGGTACCAGACATATCATGGTTTGAGTTATGAAGATGATGGAAAGTCTGCGAGGAGACAGAGTTGCTGCTGAGATTCTAGGAAAGCATAATTGAGCAGCCTCAAAATTCAGCATTGAAATTGTGTTTCAGCTTTTTAAGCGGCCAGAAAAAGGTAATTTTCTATGTCATTCTGCTCCGAATTTAGATTTATGCATCAATTTTATTTGCTCAGGGAAAATTTTTGAGTGACTAAAAAGAGGATAAGAAAAGGGAAAAGTTACCGTAAGCCAAAGACCATGCTGTCTGCATATTTTTTCGTCACTTGATATGATATCTAGCTGGTCCGCTGATGGGCTTGATTTGGTGGTATGCTTTACAGAAACCAACTATTTGTTTTGAAGTGTAAATTCTCATCAAATACATTGCTTGTAGTGAAAGCAAACATCTGATTTCTGTAGTCCCTGCTAGTGTTATGAGTTGCACATGAAAACTTGCATCCTTCAGATTTTCAAAATTGCTTCTCCCTTTCACCATGCTTCACTCAACTAAATTTCAAAACATTGGCTTCTCTTTCCCATGGTGGTGTGTGGGAAACAGAATACTTGTAGGATTGTGTTATGTTTCAGATTCTAAACTACATTAAAATATGAAGCGAATAAGTTAACTTTGAGGGAGACTGCAACGGAAAAAGTCAATCACCAACCGCTAGACTTGTAAAAAGCCCATGGTGGATATGGTATCCATATCAAAGCAGGGGTGTGGCCTTCTTGTTTATCCATGTTAGAGTAAGATATAACCCACAAAGGAACAATGGGGTGTTTCAAACTTTTGTCGTGGACCAATTAGTATGGTGAATAGATAAGTATATCTTGTTACCCAAGAATCAGGTTGCCTAGCATTTTAGGCCATATGGTGAAGCAGTTTCTGGTTTCTTATATATATGGATGTGGACCATTTGTGTATATTTCTTTTTCTCCCTCTTTCTTCAAGAAGAGAAACTTTAATAGTCACTACAGTTTTAATTTTTGAATGCAGGAAGGAATGATTTCTGATTTCAATGGAAGTGATGGCTGTGTTGGCGCAGGCAACGAGCAGACAACTGCATGAGGCCACCTCAACCCTGCAAAGTAAATGCTGTGTCAACAATCTCTAACCTATGAGATCGTGGTGCTTATGGTGCTATTTCATATGATCTTTTAAGTTGCAAAATATTTTATATTGCAAGCTCAGAACAGGATGTCATTCTAGAATATAGTCTAATACAAGTTCCATTGGTCTATGTGATGAACTTGCAGATAGCAGGAAATATTATGTCCACAGGGTTATGAATGCCATTTGTGTTGATTCACTGAATCTTGTGGATTTTGATGCCTGATATCCACAGGGAAGAAGTTAAATGTGAATGTCCTCTCAGTTAGCCCTTTTCTTACAAAAGAAAAAGGAAAAGAGATTTGCTGGAAAATATTTTTACTACTCCAAGTAATAGTTTCATCAGAGACAGTATAGGGACATCTTGTTTAATGTTGTACTGTGTATTAGCCTATCTGGTCAAGCCTAAACGGAGACTACATTAGTGTGTTTCTGGCACTGTGACCTCCAGATTTCTACTTTGCTTCAGGAACTAATATGATAAAAGTGTGGACCTTAAATTTTCAACCAAAGAAAAAAAATCATCATCCAGGCAACAATAGGAAATTACTGCTTTTACTCTTCGAATCACAAATAAAGGTTGATTTGCTAGTGATTAGAACAGGTTCCTATTGGATACTATCATTTCGTTTTCTGTATCCTTGAGATTTTGGTGCTCCATGAAAATGAAATTTTGTCTCAAGCTTTTAGAAATATGTATTAGTTCAGACCAACATATGACAATGGCCGGCTTGAAGCTATTGCATATAATATTATTACTTGCTGGTTTTCTTCTATTATTTATATAAAACTGTTATTGGTCTTAAAATTTGATTTACCAGTACAAATTTATAAACCATACTGTATGCGAACAAAAATACAATATGCTGTGTATATATATATATATATATATATATATATATATATATATATATATATAATTAGATATCAAAATATTTAGATATATAATCAAAATATTTGGAGGAAAATATATGAAATGAAAATATATAGAGGGGTAAATATAATATTTGTAGACTTTAAAAGGATGTATAAGTAAATTTATCTTTTTTTTCTTCTTTTATTGGGATTCCATGTTTTTGACAAATATTATAAATCGGATTCAGTTATCGGATCACACAGAAACCCGCATCCGTGACAGATCAATTATAGGATTGGGTTTAGCACACGGAGAACGGAATCCGATGTAGAAAAACTTGGGGATAACTTTTCGTATCATTGGGTCAACTCGGTTAGGCGATTCAAAAACTTCCTACGAGATCCAATTAGATATCGTCGTCCGCCGATTGGGGCTTCTTCGAGCTGTGGAGGAGTTGAGCTTCTCAATCTTGCTTCGATTTGTCGTGTTTTTCTCCGTCGATTCCGTTGAGCCGACGGTCGATTGGATCACCTCCAAGGTTTCGTTTTCCCTTATGGATCTCTTGATTTCGATTGTTTTTTATCTTTCCTCAGTATTTGTCGTTGGGTCTTTCGGCGTTAAATTACTCTCGGAAGAAATTAGGTAGACGCCAGGAGCAAAAGACTGTTTTCTCCTTTGTAATCATCTCGTGCCGGAACACATGATTTATTGGTTTTCTTCTTCTTTTGTGTTGCAATGGTGTCGATGAACGATTGTTCTGTGATGATAAATCGCGCTTTTGCTGCAATGTCTTGTTTCTTGGAATAGGGAAGGTATTCCTTTGCGGTTGTGCGGGTAATCAGTGGCGTACATTGGCATAGAATGACGTGAACGTGTACGAAGGTTGTACATTTGTACTATAAGCGTATTCTTTAGAGAAACATTCTTAAAGTAGAACTCCGGTGACCTATGAATCTAAAAGTTTCTCGTTCAGATCACTGTTTTCATGTTTTAGTGACTACAGAATTTCCTGCTAATTGTTGATTCAGTGGACGAGGGTGAGTATGGCATAGAATTATTCATTAGAAGTATTAAATTTATAATTGTTCTAGAAAAATTCTCTTTTTTCTTTTCAGCAGTGACCTTGTCTTTGGACCACTTGATCGATAGGACTTTTTTCTCTTTTTTTCATTTTTGCAATTAGAAAGGCATTTGGTGTGAGTTATTGTGAAATTATGCAGTCTTATGTGGTCCAATTCTTGGTTCTTTTACCAGAGGTAGTTAATTAGTATCATACATTATTAAGAATGATGTAAAACATGTTTTGGAATCGTATGCTTTTATTATATTCTTTAGAAATTCATCCCAAATTACATTTGAATATATTTCTATCTCACTCTACTGCCTTTTGAATGATAAAATAAATCAGACTAAGCCTACACATTCTTGTTTTCATTTCATTAAGTGATTATGCAACTTCTTGAGCTGAAAAGAGGATGTCATACAATTATTCGTTAGAAGCATAATGATGCAGTTTTTTTTACCAGGTAGCTGTAACAACCTGGATCAATTGGATAAGGTTCACGAGTGGAAATCGATCTGAAAGTGGATGGAGGGAGACACACGGCGTTGGGTTTTAGGATTGATATATATACTTGCAGTGGCAACAATATGGATTGCTGCTAGCTATATAGTTCAGTCTGTTGTAGACTCTGGTGTTTCTCCTTTCTTGATAACTTACATCTGCAACTCATTATTTGTGATTTACATCCCTATTGTTGAAATTTCTCGATATGTTGAGGATTCAAATGAAAAAATCTTTTCCTGGTTCAAAGGCAAGAATCATTCTGATACGCAGCTATCTGCTGATTTGGAGAATGTAAATCTTCTAGTAGAAGGTGATCATAATACTCACCCACCAGTGGTCAGTCCTACTGGAATGGAAATTATGTCAGGAGCTGTCTCTGGATCTCAAGATTCTGAGAGTACATTTCATAGTCAGAGTAGAATAATCTTTGAGCAAGAACCAATTATGGCCGTAGATGATTGCAGTCAGCAAGTGGATTCAAAGGGACGCTGGACTCGTACTCGTGTGGCTACAATCAGCTTGCTGATATGCCCTTTTTGGTTCTTTGCACAACTAACCTTCAATCTTTCACTTAAGTATACGACAGTTACAGTAAGTATGATTTCATAATTAGTTGCCATCTTTTTCTACAAATCTCCTATTTCCTGTTTGTTTTGTAATAGTACATTAAGGGTATTTACTCCTATCTGCAGTCAAATACTATTTTGAGCAGCACGTCAAGCCTTTTCACTTTCTTGGTTGCCTTAGCTTTTCTTGGAGAAAAATTCACATGGCTGAAGCTAACAAGTGTTCTTCTCTGCATGGGAGGAACAATAATTGTCAGTCTAGCTGATTCAGGTTCTGAAGTCAGTGCAATTGCAACAAATCCTCTTTTAGGAGATGTTCTAGCTCTCATTTCAGCCGGACTATATGCTGTTTATATCACCCTGATTCGGAAAAAGTTACCTGATGAAAAAAAAGGAGAAGGTCAAGCAAGTACCGCTCAGTTTCTTGGTTTTGTTGGGCTATTTAATCTCTTGATATTTCTTCCTGTTGCTGTATTTTTAAATTTCACAAGATTGGAGCCCTTTCACAGCCTTAACTGGAATCAATTTGGCCTCATTGTTGGAAAAGGTTTGTAGTCATTTTTATTTTTAGCCTCCAAGTTTCAATTTTATTATTATTCTTAGCTTATATTATGAGTATAATCTCTTTGGATTGTATTAGATTATCTAGTGATCACTTTCTTTTGGAAAAATAAAAAAATGTTTTTCTGACACTCAATTCTAGATGCTACTTAAGTTAATGCTCTTAGAATGTTATCTTTGGACACATGTGGTACCTATCATGATTATCTTTCGAAGAAGGTTGGCATGAAAAAGATTGAATACCTCACTTTTCACCAACAAGCATAGCTTATGACATGTCTTCTAGCTCCGAACCATCAATAAGCACTGGGAACCTCTATATCTTAATCTCTTGTTGGCTTTTCTATTTGTATTATGATAGTTCCACTACCATTCGTAATGTAATAAAGTTTTGAGGATTCAATATTTGTGAACTTTGTTACATGGAACTATTGAGTATTAGTGGAAATGTACTAATGAGGTTACAAGCATCATAACTGGAGTAGGTGAAATCCTATTTCTTATGCAGTTCTATGCTATCCAGTTCCAGTCTTCCCATTTAGAAGTGCAGCAGCTATAAGAATGGTTTAATTCATTCGCAATGTGTCCAATATCATGATGAGGTCTTTTATTGGAACTTCAAATTATACTCTGTGGTCAGTAATTCTTTTACAGTGATATAATTTTTTGACAAAGATTATGACTCCATACTATTGGTTAGTGAATTTGGTCTTCTGTATTACCAGTAGCCATAGTGCCAGTACTATTTTGAGCTATACTCATCAACTCCTCAACAGTGGAAAAACTGAAGAACTATAGAAGTATCGTACATGTGTGTTCTATCTTCTGACTTCCATGTGGAAACTCATTCATGATTTCTATCGAAGCCTACAAACTATAATAGCTTATTGGAAACAACAAATGATAGAAGTACTACATCCTCTGGATCATATTATGTTACCTAACATATTTGTTTTCCTTCACAAGAAAGTCATGCTGAATCATCCTTTTTAGAAAGTTCCTGCAGCTCTATGCATACGTACTTGCATATTTTTTAAGGTCGATATGATGAATTTTCCTTTTATTTAGTCTGTATTCTGAACAAAGACTAGGAAATGGTTACAACTTAACATTATTCTGATTTATGTCGGCACAGGTTTATTGGACAATGTGCTGAGCGATTATTTATGGGTGAAGGCCACCCATTTAACAACAACAACAGTTGCTACGGCCGGTCTAACAATTCAGGTCCCGATAGCCGCTGTTGTGGACACACTGACCGGCCATGCTCCCCACCTCATGGACTACATTGGAGCTGTCGCTGTTATGATTGGGTTTGCGGGGATCAACATCCCATCTGATGATTCCCCTGGAACTCAAGCCATCCCGAAAGAAGAAGTCACAAGCATTGTCGTGGATGATGGCCATCTTGAGCTGGCATCAGATGGTGGCACGATTGATGCCCGATAGTGCGTGCAGTATCTTTTCATCCTAGCGGTACTCAAGACTTATTTTTTGCTTGATGGATCAGGCAATATATATGATCTTGATCATCCGCATCGGTGTAGATCTATCAGTTTATCAATCCAGAGAGCTTACACAACAGGAGACGAGGATCCTCAGCAGCCTCCAGGCATCATATGCTGACATGAACAGAGACAGTCCTTCCACTGGCCATAGAAAAGTAAGTACAGGTTCACCCATGCCTCCAAATAGGTGATTTAGTGAGTTACTACTACACTGTTATAAGCAGCTTGGATGGATGGTTCTGTCCTCACCAGGCTTTATAGGGATATCTATTAGAAGATTCTTTTTTCCTCAATTTTCTTAGCGAGTTATATACATGCCAAAGGGTGCCCGACACTATCCCTTGAACTTTGAATGCAAATATACGATCTGCATACCGAAGCTTGCAGATATGTTTTTATACTTGTGTAAAGTAAAACTATGTTGAAAGTCAAATTTGATATGGGGATTGTGGCGTGTAGATTGATGACTGCTGATGTCTCGTAGCCACTTGGGCAACACGTCATCATCACTTGGTGGACACTTCCAATCTTATTCGATCGACATGTCATGTGGGGTTAAAGTCCACGACACGAGATAGACAACATTAGCTAACTAAGTAGCAAAGTCATTCTCGATATTTAACCATGATCTTGAATTAATAGTCTCATATCATGCTATATATAGGAAAGACTCAATATAATAATATACTTGCAATCATCTAACATATCATAATTATGTGGAATCTCAATGACAAAGCTGTAAATATAATCAACAACAACATTATGTAGATAATTTAGGCGTCGTCAGACTCATTCCGTTTCATGAACATTCTCCTACTTAACTCCGCCGCCGTCGGCAGTAGGAAGGCTATACAAAACCCATGCATCTTGTGCCAACTTGGCAAATAAAACATGGATATCATCTACAAGTCTCGGGAAGATTTCTCTTCCCGAGACCCGAGATTTGATGTTCCAACTAAAACACCTCCCACTATTGGTCGAGCCGATAGTCTTTTGTGGGACCGACGACTGAAAACCAATGAGTGGGGGCCGTTTTGTGTTCGGTGCCTCGGCCGACACACGAGCAAGAAGTATATTTTCTTTGATGAGCATTATAATGAAAGAATTCGAAATTATTTTTGGACGATTTATCCGAAGAAAGCTTGATTTTATGGGCTTTTCCTTAGGAGTCTCGAAGCGTCACGAGAGGATAAGTATAATTCTATCCAATAATAATATTTAAGTATAATTCTATCCAAATCGGTTATAAACCAAATCAAGTAAAAATCTTTTTTCTTTCATTTCTTTTCCGTTTCTCCATCTATTTTCCTATGGAAGAATAACAAGTGTTTATCGTAAAAAGTATTAAATGGGAGGATAAAAAATATTAAAAATTTATTTTTTTTACATGTCAATCTATTAATGATTCATTCGATAGAATTTGGTATGTTGATAGCGAGATAGTGATTAGATGATTATCCCAAGACATATTGGGATCCTTTTCCTAGTCGTAAATAAAATATTATCTAGAAAGTTGATTGTATAATGAGATACTAAAAATGACTCGAGCTAATTCAAACTTAGAGTGGAAGCAAGTCAATTATACTCGATGTGCTGAGATGTCAAACTGTAGTCGAGATGTCCAGCTAAGCCGAAGAGCCATTGAGGAGCTAAAGTGCCAATGTGTCTAATCTCTCAAAAAATCTATAGCAAGTTTGATGTCTAGTGTTTGTTGAGTTGAGACATTAGAAACGACTTGATCTAATTCAAACTCAAAGTGGAAGTAAGTCAATTCTGCTCAATATGCTGAGACACCAAACTGGAGTTGAGATGTTGAGCAGAGCCAAAGCATTAAGGTAGAGCTAAAATGCCAATGTGCTTAATCTCTCAAGAAATCTATAGCAGAAGTTCCATGTCAAGGGGGTCCCGAGGTCTCCCACCATTGAGTTCAATGGGTCTCGCTATACATAGTCAATGAAGCCCGAATTTAAGGTCTAATCGACAAACTCATAATACACCTTATGAGCCTAGCTTCAATAAATGGATCAATGTTTAGAGAACATGCACCATGAGTTCCCAAATGGTGAAGGCAGGGAATTTATCTGACCTCGTCTTAATCAAATCCCCCTTCACAGAATAGATACAGGAGAAATTAGTCCTCTTAAATTTTCGGCTCTCATATCCACAATTATGTAATGGGGGGGAGGCAAATTTGATGGAGTATATGATAACTTTCTGCACTATATGAAGTTATATGGTACTTAAGATAGCCTGATGTGTTGAGCCTTCAATACAACTTCAAGAGATATGGCTTGAGAGTGGTACACCCACCTGAAACCCCTCTCGGTGAACACCTTTACCCAACTCATGAGGGAACTTAAGAAGTATTTTGTGGGGAATGTGCACCCATGACATTTAACTGCTACCCTTCTTAGCATCCGATAAGCAGAGGGCTAGCTGCTAGTAGCGTTCGTCTCCCGATTTACTAACGAGACTCGAGGGTTCACAAATTTCTATTCCTTTGTCCTTATACAAGTATTTATGATGGGGTTGGCTATTGATAGAGAGATAGTTGATCAACATACCTTAGATGTTGCACAGAGTCAATCAATATATTACCGTTGAAGCAATGGTAGTTGGGAGGTGTGAAGAGTCACAAAAGCACTTGAAGCAAAAGCATGCACCCCCTACCCCATCACCGAGGTACCTATAATGCATTCTTTGATTAGATGAGACTCTCTTGACTAAGAGTTGTCCTCCCTCCTCTCATCATGTCTTGCACTGAAGCCTTCTTGTAAACTCGAGAGAAGGGGATGTTACGAGATCTTCACCCCATGTGGTTCGCTCTCTGGAGAAGAGACAAGTTCATTTACTATCGATTTCACTAATAACATAATCATGATATATAAGATTATCTTGATCTCAATGAGGAAATTCAAGAATTGATCATATTGGGTCATCTTGGCTATTTCATTCGAAAAGGATGAGAGCCCTCTCTAAAACTAGAGGATCAGTTAAGAGATAGATCGACATGATTGTGGGTGAACTAGCCTTGACTTCTACTCGATAATGGTGTCCCTCTCATAGAAGTCATGACCCAAGATGTCATTAATAGACCCTTAAGATGGCACACGAAGTTGACCTCTCACCTCGAGCCGATTGAGCTGCTTCTTGAGGTGTTATTGGACCAAGTTATACTAAATCAAACTGTGAAGATCAGATTAAAGCTCCTTGAGTCCAATCGAGTTTAGCTTACTAACTTCCTCCGAGCAAATGTTGAAGTCTTTACATGATCTATCAGAGATATGCCTATAATTGACCCTAGTGTGGTATAACACCATATAAATATCTCCTTAGAGGCTTGATTGGTCAAGTAGAGGCCAAACAAGTTTGTACCTGATCGTCAACAAGCCATTAGCACCAACGTTGATAAACTATTAGGTGTTAGCTTCATTTTCAAAGTATAATACCCTTAGTGATTTGCTAATGTTGTACTTGTTAAAAAAGTTAATAGAAGTCGATGAATGTGCATTGATTACATCGACTTAAACAAAGCTTATCCGAAGGATAATTATCCCTTCCCTTAGATCGATCATCTAATATATGCTACCTTAGGTCATGAGCTATTGACAATCATAGACACCTTCATTAGGTACAACTAAATATGGATGACACCTAAGTATCAGGAACACACATATATTACTGATCGTGGGAGATAATGCTAATGGGTCATATTTTTCGGGCTCAAGAATACAAGCGCTACATAGTAGAGGGTGATCAAATAAGATATTTAAGGATCAAATAGGGAGAAACATTGAGGCCTATGAGGATGACATGACCTTCAAAAACAAAATATCTGATACACACTTAGCTAAACTGGCCGAGATGTTCCTAACACTAAAGCGATTTAATATGTTTCTCAACTCCACCAAATGTGTCTTTGTGATCAACGTAGGAAGTTTCTTGAGTTCATTACACACTAATGAGGGATATATGCTAATCCTGAGAAGGTCCAAGCCATAATGAAGATGTGCTCTCATTGATCAATTAAGGAGGTTCAACAACTAACTAGTAAGATGGCAGCCCTCAGTTCTAGATCTAGCATAGTCGGTCATTGAGAGTGATAGCCAATCTTACGAGGGCAATTGAGTATCAATAGAGGATCATTCGCTCTCGGTGTCATAAGAGAAATATCCCATGTATTCTCGCTTAGGAAAATTCATGACTAGAGTCATTCAAATTTAGAGAGAATGAGTTCTCTGGGAGAATTTGATTAAAGAGAGGCTCGTGTAGATGCCATATGAGCCTAATAATACCATATCTGGTATATGGTCTCTAGGATATTAAATGAATGAGGGATTATAGATACACGATAATTAAGAGTAGACAAGTCCAATAGATCCCCCCTATACTATCTAGGGGTTATGGCATAGTGGTATAATACGTCCATAGTCAATGAGTTGAGTGAATTATTATGAGATGATAATTCACTGAATCAGAAAGAGTTTTGATAAGTGCAACTCACGACCAGCTCAGTATTGGGCCTAGAGGGTTACACATATATGGTGAATGATGCAATGAATAGAAGATTGGATATGTGATATCTAATAAGCCTCTATTTTTTTAGATTTATTGGGTAAGACTTAATAAGAGTTTAGAGTGGATAATTAAATAGAGATCCAATTTTCATTAAGTCAGGGATAATTGGAAGAGGATCCAATGCCCAATATGATAGGATCCATTAGGGTAAATAAAGAAGACTCTCTATAAAAGGGATATGAGACTAAAAGGGTTATAAGGCTGAACCCCTTTAGTCGCCACCTCTTGAACCTGCCCCATTCTTCCTCCAGAAATCTGCCCCGTCTCTAATGTGAGAGGACAGTAAGAGAGCTGCCCCTTTGTTGGTGCCCCTGTTTGCATGGTGGTGTGCAAAAGTAAGGAAAGAATACCTTATGTGAGGAGGTATGTCATTGCTTCATCCATCATGTGGATCACCACTAAAGAGGAGCTTACGAGAGCTCCTTCATTTACAGACTTAGATCTACAATTTTAGAGATATATGATAACCCTTAAGTGAGAGTGTCTCATGAATCTTACTTAGTTTTCAGTTTCATAAGTTTTTTACTCCTAATCATCGCACGAAGATCCTATACCCCCACTAGTTCCAATTCCAAGGTTCTTGCATAGGATTCTCACTTGATGCAATATTTAATAACTTTCCTATCAAACAAAGGATTGATTAGAGAAAAGGTTGATAGCTAAATGAAGAAAATATATCCGAGATGCCTCCCCTTTGGTTAAGCATGAAACTACACTTGAGATTCCCTTTGAGAGTGGAGAACTAAAAAACATGACTCATCCGAGCTATCGAACGCCTAGAAACACGATTATCACATGCCAAGTTAACACTGAGCACACGTTGACGCTTAAAAGAAGGTCTTGAGATGCACGCAGTAGGAAGTAATTGATAGGAGGAATTTTACCCTCTAATAGGCAAGACCTTCTTTTAAGCGTCAACGTGTGCTTAGGCAAGACCCATACTGCATAATATTTTTTTGGATCTATCTATTATAAAGCCATTAATTTATTATCAATGAGATATTTATTTTTTACCACTTTCCATCTTAGTCGTGACTTAGCATTGAAAGGACTTGGTCAGGTAACCCAAAATAGAGCCAAAAATGATAAAAATATCACCATCAATCACTCCATCAATGTTTAAGTTAGTGGAGGCTTGAATTGAAGTAATATATTAATGTTTAAGTTAACGAAGATATGAATTGAATAATATATATATATATATAGTTATTTATATTCAAAATTGAAGTAATAGTCCTAACGAGTGGACAAATATTTTCTCTGTTAAGATGTAACAAAATTTATCATTTCTTATCACATCGATGTCCCCACATGTAATAGTATGACATTAGTGCTATCAATTCGACTTTGTCCGTCAAAACAATCTCATGATCCATTAGATCCTTGGCTTAACGACGGATAATTTTCTATGATCAATGATTCTAAACCATCGTAACTTTTCTTTTCCCCATCTGATTGATTTAACTCCGATCCAAAAGCTTACCTTTTTCCAAGAAGAACGAGAAGGATAAAAAAACGAAAAAGAAAAAGAAAAAAAAATGGTAAGAACCAAAATTTCCTTAAAGTTCTTCCTACTTGCCTACATCCTCTATTTACTATACTATCTCAAAACATATTCTCTACATTTAGATTAAAAAAATCATTTATATTTACCCCAAAAACAAAATTAATGTACATAATTTTCTTCTCACTTCATCATTTGTAAGGATGATTGAACCAACCAATTAATTAGGTATCCAACTCGTCGCCAAAATTAATGTACTCTTTTCATATTTGGGTATTGTAATTTAGCTTAGATGGCATCCTCCTATAAACTCGATCGATTATTATATGGGAAGAAAAATCAATTGGGTATGCTAAATCGGAATACAGATAGATTTACCAAAGTTTAAAACTACTACTTGTATAGATATTAATCTCAAATCCCAATTAAATCGTATCTTTTGTTCCGTTAAATAAGATCGGATTTCATGGAATGCGATCACACGATCACCTATTTTTCAAAAAATAAAAATAAAATGATTATATATATATATATATATGTAAATATATATCAATATAAATTTACAGGCTATCGAAACCTCACCCAATCTTCCGCTGGTGAGAGAGAGAGAGAGATGGGTGGAGGAGTCCTGCGAACCGCCGCGAAAGCAGCGGCCCTCATCGGCTACCGTTCGGTCGGCCATCCGGCGGCGTCGAGGGCCTCCAGGCCGTCCTCCGCGGTTGTCTCCGCCGTGGCGCCGGCGACCGAGGCAGGGCCGTCGATCTCCGTCGCCTCTTGTCATAACGGCCTCCTGGAGGCGGCTCCTGAGATCCAGGGGCTCGCGTGGGAGTTCGACGACTGGGAGGTCGCCGATTGGGAAGAGGAGGAGAAGGATGTCACGCTCGATTCGCTGCATCCGGCCCCGAGGCTCGTGTTCGGGCCCGTGGCCTCGCTGGAGGAGGCCAAGGAAGCGACTTCCGATCTCAAAGATGCCCTCGACATGTAAGCCTCGTTTCTCAACCCTCTTTCCTTCTCCATAATAGGATTCGGTTCCCTCGATTACACTCTTTTATGACAAAGACTCGAGCAAACCGATCCCCATCCAAAAGAGGAGTTTTTGACTGTGGAGATATATCAACTGACCTAGATATATCAAGATTTATCTTTGGCTAGTCTCTTGATAGGATCATAAGTCCATATGGATGTTTTGACCGCAGGAAAAGTATTGGCCAATAGACATGTAAATAGATATAATAAGCAAGGTTTGCGCTCTCTTACTAGACCCTATGGTGGGCTTTGGTCGAATCGGTACATACTAACAGTTTATTGACACATGATACAATGGCATGCATAAAAGGGGGAGGAGGAGAAGGACAAAGAGGAGATGGTGGAGAAAGTAGAGTAGGAAGGAGGAAGAGAAAGGAAGAAGAGGAAGTGATAGAGGAAGAGAAGGAAGAGGAAGTGTACCCCAAGTAGGTGCCATGCTGCATGTAATTGCAGGTGGCTCACAGGGTCAAATTATGGAAAATATATATAACTAAGAGTTTTACATTCCATTCTGACTCATCTTCATCTTGAGGACCTTCTATTTTGTCTTTTGCATTGCACTCATGGTTTTATAGCCTCTTCGTTTCTTCAATTTGTTTCTGGCCACTATGTTACTTGTCTATATTGCTTTTTACATTTTTATTTGTTTTTACTCTATTTTTGTTGTATTAATTTTGCCTTTCTTGCCATTGCATTGCTGCAGAAGCCTCTTTTTTCTTTCTCAAATGTTAAACTCATCTCGATGTTCATGTTTTTTGCAATGAACAAAGCACTTAACTTTTAAGCTAATAAGCCAAAATCAACATTTTAACAATTTACAGAAAATTGAATAGCTTTTTAAATTGTATTCTTCTCAATTGTCACTTAAAATGTGTCTCCAATAAGGCATGTGCCTTGTGCCTAGGTTCCAAAGCACTTTAGAACTTTAGTGCATCTCAAACCTTTAATCACTTTGGTCCTTGTTTCAAGGAAAATTTGATTTTAATGTTTACCACGTTCACTAATTTTAATTCTATTTCAGGGTATATTCCACCCCAGACACCAATGAGTCTACTGTTCAAGCTCCTCAAGAGTCTACTCACAGTGAAGCTTCATCCATCGTCCCATCAGCGCCAAGACATGTTGTTCAGGCTTTTTCGCTGCTGCGAGGAAGCCCTGAAGTTCAGGTTTATATGAATAAAATAGTCTTTAGATTTCAGTATGCACTTCTGCATTAATGTCTGGTCTTTTTGTCCTTGATAATATCTTTGACTATTTGTTGAATTATCCTATAGGATATATTATTAATGTTGCAAAAAATTTACTTAGTTTTTGAGGCATACATTCATGATGGATTTTTTTGTTGTGGTAAGTATTTTTTTCAAATAAAATCTTGTTTGTTATGGACATATATCTATTTCTTGCCACTAGGTATATTCTCAAATTTCAAATGTTATCTGTACAAACTGGTTTCATATTTAAATGTGCACGACATATTTTTAGATGGTAGACTTAGTTTCTTTGGTGCACTATTTGCAGATGGCATCCAATAAATGATTTAAAACAACTTTCGTTCCTTTCAGTTAACGATGACTCAAATAACTTCAAATCTATGCTTTTTTCATTAGCAACTGAAGCATGTCTTGGGATTTTGCTTGTCGATTTTTATGTTGTTATGCAGTTAAAACAACACCGTTGTTGAGACTTTGTTACTCAAATAAGGTTAAGTATGAGAGTAGCCGAAAGGTTCGTTGGAATCCTATACATCAATCGACAAATTGTGGTTCCCATTCAATTTTTCGTTTTCCCACTTTGATCGATTTTACCAAACCAATTATTTTAAACATCCATTAATTTTCTAGAAATTGCCATTCATTGTCATGGTTCTATTTTAGGATGTTGTTGCTTCGCTTGCTTCTGATGAGAATGTTTGGAATGCTGTAATGAAGAACGAAAAGGTCATGGAATTTTACGTAACTCACCAGTCAAGTAAGTATAGACATTGACTTGTATAAACATTAAGTTGAAAGGAATGTGATTTACCCTAGTTCCTTTTTTATATCTCTCTGCAGTTGCTCTCAATTCTGAATCAGATGTTGCTGATGATTGTGAATCTTCTACCGCTGAAACAACCCCAAACTCAGTCTTTTCAGACTTTGTGCATAATGTCAAGGTGAAGGTGGTAGCCATGGTTAGCAACATCACCAGCTTCTTTCAAGAAATTTTACAGACTTTAGGAAGGAGTTCCAGCTCAACCAGCACAAACACTGATAAACCATTTGTCGACTTCACGATCGGTTCATCTTTTATGGCTCTAGCAATTGCCACCATCTTGGTAGTCTTGCTCAGGAGAGGATAAATCTCAGAAAACAATGGAATAAATTGAGATGCAGTCGGTTAATAATGCCCACTATGGGTAAGGATGCTCGGAGAACTGTCAACTTGCTTGCTTGTGTCAATGCCTACAAACTCATTAATATATCAAGTCATGTTTATATTTGGGTTTTTGAACTGTTTCTTGGTCGAAATATGCATCGCAATGCTTTTACTTTATCTTGTCGAGGTTATGTGTGACTTACCTTCTTGCTAATAAGAAGAAAGACTTATCGGTTTTGTTTGGTGTTCCTGAATTGCGATGGAGCAGGTCAGATTCGGCACGATACGTCCCGTATTGTGGGTTGTCAAATTCAGGTGAAGATAAAACCTTGACCTTGGAGTTGTCGAACCTGCAAAATAGATGGGTAAGCGTCGTTGCCTTAGTTGACTTTGAGCTTCCTCTGTATTGTGGGTTGTGTGATCGTGCGGTTGAAGGGATCCTTTTTGCTCTTTACGGCGGCTAGAAACATCCCATGCATGTATGCTGCGTGATGATAGATTGGTGCTTGGCAAGAGAGTGGTGCGAAATGGAAGAGTGACTTTTAGTAGAAAAGTGGTTATTGACAGGTAAATGGTGTTGAATGGAAGGGTGGAGAAATGTGTTTAGCATACAATAAAAGAACGATGCCAATTTTTTACTTTTTCCTTTTTCTATCGTTCGTAGAGTAGAGTGTATTTTATTTTTTAAAAAATAGAGATTATCTTTGGCTTTCAGTTGCCACTTCTGCTCCTTGTCCATCGCCCTCGGGAGTGCTTTGGCCTGGCCTTAGTTTGTCATTGGTACCACTAATGCCCTCGTTTGTCACCCTCGAATACGTCGTCACCTTCATTCGCTACTGTAAATGCCCGCTATGTTGAAGGAGAGTGCCCTCGCACTTCCGCTTGTTGCTCCTCTCACTCCTCTCACTCCATTGCCCTCGGGAGTGCCTTGGCCTGGCCTTATTTTATCATTGGTACCACTAATGCCCTCGTTCGTCACCTTCATTTGCTACTATAAATGCTTGCTACGTTGAAGGAGAGTGCCCTCGCACTTCCGCTTGTTGCTCCTCTCACTCTCACTCCTCGCACTTCAATAGCAATGCAGACTATGGTAGGGACAAAGGGCGAGGGCTCATGCAAGGGAGGGTTTCTTGTGTGATGGAAGTAGTAGTGAGGGGTGGAAGTGAAAGCAGTGAAGAGGAGAGACCAAAGGGTGTGATGGTAACAAGGGACCTTGCGAGGCTTGTAAGGACGATGAAAGGCCTCTACAAACGAGGTGGAGGCAACAATGACAACAACGAGAGACCTCACATAGGTATTGATAACGACGATAATGTGATGAGGATGACAAAACCTTATAGTGAAGTAGAGATGGTAGACGACAATGAAAAGTGGAAGCGACCATTATGCGGTGACTGACGGGGTGAAAGTTAAGGGTAATCTTATTTTTTAGAAAATAACGAATACTCTATGAGAATAAATAAAAAAAAAGGAGGCCAACATATATATATATATATATTGCTTTATTTTATTTGCATTCTTTTTATATATTATAAAAATATTCATTGTTAAAAGTATGTGCGTCAGGCACAATCTACACATCTACTAAATTTGATCTGCCTTAGATGTTTGATATATCAGTCTCATCCAATAGCACCGGCAAGTTACGTGGTCTGGCGAACGTGCTGTGCTACAAACCGTGGCCGACGCTTCTTCTTCACGGTTGAGCTCGGGATGAGACAGTGCCGGAAGAACCAGACGTGCCAAAGGCCCAACGGCACCAAGTTCGCGGCCGCCGTCAACAACATCTCGTTCGTGTCACCCACGACGGCTCTCCTCCGGGCACACTTCACTGGGTGGCCCAACGACGTTTACACCCCGGACTCCCCTCTCGTCACCCTGATGCCATTCAACTACATCGGAGCTCCGCCGAACAACACGATGGTGAGCAAGGGGACCAAGCTGGTGGTGCGCTTCCGTTCAACACCGGCGTCGAGTTGGTGATGCAGGACACGAGCTCACCTCCATGGCTACAACTTCTTCGTCTTCGGGCAAGGGTTCGACAACTACGATCCGATGAATGAACCCGCCAAGTTTAACCTGGTGGATCCAATGGAGAGGAACATCACCGGAGTTTCGACCGACGGTTGGATGATCATGAGATTCTAGGCCGACTTAAGGAAGATTTATATGAGGATCCTACCTAATACTACAAGATCGGGATACTAATCATTGTTAACTGAAGGATCTAATCTATAATTAGACCTACGCCGCAATTATTAATGCCATCCCAAAAATGTTGTCTACAAACTCAACTATGGCCCACGCAATCTTGTAACTTATTTTCGAAGATACTACTACTACTATATGTCTTAGCCTCTTTAGAATGAAAACCTACGAAGAAAGGATACGAAACCAAAAGAAAAAGGGAAACGGAAGTTTTTTCACTTGTGCCCCCTGCGCTCGCCCTCCTCCAGCCCGGCCATCGTGTCGTACAAGGGCCGATTCATCGTCTCCGGCAGCAAGAAGACGAGCCACCCGCCGATGATCCCGCAGGCCCCGAACACAGCGAACGGCACCTTGCCCCCCAGAACCACCACCAACGGCGCCAGGATCGCCCCCATCTGCGCTGCCTGCGTCGCGCATCCCAGCGCTGCGTTCCGCACCACCGTCGGAAACAGCTCCGCCGTGTATATAAACAGCAGGTTGTACGTCGCCGCCATCCCGAAGATGCCGATGACCCCGCAGACCATCCTCACGATCTTCATCGCCCCCGCGCCGCTCACCAAGCTCCCGACGGCGCAGAACGCCCCGCTGATCCACATCGTGCTCACTGCCATTGGCTTCCGGCCGAAGAGGTCCAGGAGAAGTGCGGTGAGGATGTAGGCCGGCATCTCGGCGACAGAGTTGAGGACGACGCTGAGGTAGATGTTAGTATCGAGGTTGACGACGTTGAGGCTCAGGCCGTAGTACACTACGGAGCACAGGAAGTTGATCAGCACCGTCAGGAAGAGGCGAAGTTTCGTTGTGGGCGAGCGGAGGACGTCGACGATGGAGCCCGATACGACGGCTTTCTCGACACCGTGAGCGTCCACTTTCTTGACGGCGGCGGCGGCTTCTTTTTCGTCCCGTCCATCATCGCCTTCGTCTTCATCGTCGAGCTTGATCACGACTCCCGGCGGTATCGTCTTCCCGTTCTTCTCGGCGATGGTCTGCATGACGGCCATGGCGTCTGCGATCCTGCGACGGACGAGGTACCAGCGGGGGGACTCCGAGACGAAGGGGAGGACGGCGAGAACGAAGAACAGCGAGGGGAGGGACGTGACGACGTAAAGCGCGCGCCAGGACGGGAAGAGGTAGGCAATGCCGGCAAGGATGGCGATGCCAACGGAGAAGAAGTAGAAGGTGGACATACCGGCGGCGCCGCGCTTGGTCGGGCCGACGGGTTCCGTGGCGAGGACAAAAGCGCACAAGCCGACGCCGCCGGTGCTGAATCCGGTGAGGAAGCGGAGAGCGACGTAGACCCAGTAGGTGGGCGACAAGGAGGTGAGAAGGCCGAAGATTGCGTTGAGGACGCAGACGATGGTCAGCGATCCTTTCCTTCCCATGAAGGAATCGGACAGGTGGCCGAAGACGCCGGATCCTGAAACCAACGGTGAACAGACAGTGAATAGACCGGCAAGAAACATAAGCCGAGTGGTCACTTGGGAACGTCAAGTCTCATCGCCCTCCCACATTAAATCCTTTTTGTCTCATGTCTGATACGTCAAAGTCTCATGTTTGATACGATTAAATATATTCATCCCATCCCCCTCCCACATTAAATCCTTTTTGTCTCATAGCAATCATTCATACAAAACCAATAAACCTGTAGTTAATAAAGAAAATTGAATTTTTTGTTTTTATTCTTTTTTATTTTCATTAGATTGAAATAATCTAAAACTAAATTATCGTCAAAATCGTAACTCAACCACAATTGTTGGTATGCCGTAACGATATAAGATCCAAATATTACGAGACAAATCATCCATGGAATGAAAGCCCAGTCTTTCAAGGATAAAAATGTAATAATGGTGTGGGCCTATCGAGTCGTATGTTCGGACACCCCACCCCGCCGAACGTTTCGGGGCACCGTCAGTCGTAAAGATCACCTCAAGATTTGAAACGGTAGGGAGAGGAGGGCTCACCGATCATGCAGCCGAGGAAAAAGATGGATTGGGCGAGGCCGACCTTGTAGCGCTGGCCGCAGACGAGGCCCCACTCGGCGACGGTCGAGGCGGCCGCGCCGACGGGCCAGTCCGGTCGGCAGGGGTCCGCCGCCGCCGCCTCTCGGCCGGGCTCTCGATCGGCGAAGATCATGACCATGGTGTGGAAGGCCTCGAGCGCCCAGGCGGCGGACGCCAGCACGAAGTGCCGTAGCTGCCACCGGCCGAACTCCCCCGCGTAACGCCGGAGCATCTCGTCGATCCCCACCCTCTCCTCGACGGGGGAGGTGGGGAGGAGGGGAGAGCGGAGATCGGTGGTGGTGGCGGCGCCGCCGCCTTCCATGGAGCCCATGTCGCTCGGGTTAGGTATCGCTTCCGCAGGATACGGTATCGGGATCCTCCCCTGGAGTTGCGATATCCATCCGTCCACCAAGTGTTGGAGTTTAAATGGGCGAAGCTGGCGGTGCCGTGTTCGCCAGGTGTATGGTTTACATTAAAATGTTCCGGTTCTGTGGATTTCAAACCGAATCACCCACCACATAACCCCACTCCAACAAACTCAACATGGAACTAACTCCAAATAAATGATGCTCGATTTAATTGATTCTTTTCACTACATATTTATTGGTCGTAAACGTGCATAAAAATAATGAATGAATATTTCCCAACTTGTAATCGTATCGGATAAACACTACTAGTAGGTTTGACTATATTTTTATGTGTGTGTGTAAATATACTAGTTTTCTATTAATATTTTGAATTTAATATTAGATCTCGATGTGTGCCCATGAGATGCATCCAATAAGGTGCGAAGAGGCTCACGTCACCGGGAATCTTATAACAGCATATCCTCGGTCAACAACGAGCAGTGGGCGGAAGCAACACGGAAGCAGTGGAGCCACGTCACAACGAGCAGCGGGCAGAAACAACGTGGAAGAACAGGAACCACGTCTCGCCACGTAAACCAATACAACACTCCAAGGTCACACCTGCCGCGCCGCGAGCGGAGGCGGCACGCTGAAGCGACGCTGAGCCCTTACGCGCGCGCCCATGTGATTTAGTACTACGCATGGCTTCTTCCTCCATGTCGTCTTTATCGTTTCGCTTTCCGGACTCGCAGTGCGCGCGACGTCATTTGGAACGCACGGCTTCTTGCTCGTGGTCGTCTTCTCCGTTTCGCTTTCCGGACTCGCAGTGCGCGCGTCGTGGATAGAAAGCGAAACTGCTGAAGAGTTCGAGTTCGACTTGGCGGACTCGATTTCTAAAGCTTGCTGTGTCCGTCGTGGATTTTTGTGTCTTCTTTCGCTCGTCGCGTTTCCTCTGTCTTATCCTACGAAATCACATTCCGTTCCACTGGATAATGTAGGAAGATCGCTAGTCCTTCTTTTGTCATACTAATCAACAAGCTTTAAGTATCTGTCACGGAGAGTTTGCCAATGACTTATTAAGCTCATTGGAAACGCGATCGAATGCATATATGGACGACGCAACCAGAAGAAGAGGAAGAAGAAGAATATTAAGTGCCAAATTGCAACTTTGAATGGGTAGAAACCGTCGGTCTCCAAAGCACGAGAGTGAAGCACGCATCGAACCGTACATCAACATCGATTCCGAAGAAAGCTTATCAGGCTTGCATTTGTTGGGGCCTTCGCGTCGTTGGGGCAGCGCCGACATCCCTGGTCGTCGTCCTCCCTTCCGCTTCCGCTGATGTGGCGGTCGCGGCGGCGTAGTAGGCGACGCTGAACACTGCGTGGATGAAGCACAGGATCCCACCGATGGACAACAAGTGACGGTGAGGAAGCCCGCAGGAGGTTTTCGACTTGGCATTGCCCAACGCGCCGGTGAGCAACATGATGAATCCCACCGCCAGAATTATCCTGTCCACGGATTAAAGCAGGTTTCGGAATCTATTATCAGTAGAATTTATATTACTAGCGTTCTTGTTTTGTTCGAGGTGATTACCATGAGAGCACAAGTGTAGCTGCAGCCATTTGCTTGTTTGCCGATGATCGACTAAATTCCTCGGTGGTGCAGATGCAAACGCACCCACCGAACAGGTTTGTGACTGCTTGAGCCAGCAACAGTAGTATGGCTGCAGCCAGTCCCAACCTGTAGGCTTCATGGACGGGCTCTTTGCACTCGAAGATCAACACCCTCAAATGCTTGCCCTGTTGAAGCTCACAAACTCTCGCATTAACCTTGGTTCTTCACTATGCGGCAGACAGAAGACTAATCATATTCATTCGACTCACCTTGTTTTGGGCAACCTGAGCTTCTATCCCAAGAATACCAGCAACAATGTCCATGATCACTATCAGGATGCA
Source organism: Musa acuminata AAA Group (assembly GCF_036884655.1). Taxonomy (NCBI): domain Eukaryota; kingdom Viridiplantae; phylum Streptophyta; class Magnoliopsida; order Zingiberales; family Musaceae; genus Musa; species Musa acuminata. Next base: position 32,183,577 of record NC_088359.1, read on the forward strand.
GATAAGAATCCCTCTCATTCTCGCCATTTTTTCCTTTCGAGACCAGCGATGAGATCGAAGAAGAAGAAGAAGAAGAGGTGATGTGTGGTGTTTCCAAGCAAGGGATGGAGGGTTGGTAATATAATAGCTGCAAAAGCAAGAGAATAACATCGACGGCGTACACCGTCGACATGCTTGATCTTAGCTGTTGCAGATGCTGTCATTCTTGTAGTTCACTCTGGCTTCACTTTTTCTGGTCACTGGATTCCTTCTCATGTGAAGCAAGGAAAGCTTGGTATCGGTGATGCAGCAAGAACCAGCATGGCAGGGATGGAAAGCTAACACAAAGGGGAGAATGCATGCTTTTGGGTTGTACGTGTTCTGAGGTTGAATTAAAAGGTTGGCCTGAGATGAAGTCGCTTGACATGGATTGAGAAGTCGTCCGCATCTTTCACCCAACTTTGAAAGCTGAGTTGCCCTTGCTAAAGCTGAGTCTTCAACAGGAATCCTTCTGCAGCAGGCTCAACCCTTACGACGCTCTTCGCACACAGAATCCTCTACTCTTGCAGAAGAAAGGAACATATATATATATATATATATATATATATATATATATATATATTTCCGCTTGGTTGATGTTGATGAGATCTAGCAGTAGTCAAAAGGATCTGCACATTAATTTCATCGATCCTTAGCTTATCTCAAACGACCTGCTAAAGATACATTTGCCGGACACACAGTTCACATGGCCACGCAGTAGCCATTTAAATGCTTGTCTGTTGTTGGCTAGTCTATTTTTCGTGTCTGTATGATGAGCTGTTTGATATGTATAATTCAGTCATCTCTGTGCATTATGCTCCTAATTCAGTTGACAAGTGACAGTGGTGGCACAATCAGCAGAGAAGAACCAAACTCAGCCAGCAATACATTATATATATATATATATATATATATATATATATATATATATATATATATATATATATATATATATATATATATATATATATATATATATATATATATATTAGCTCCGGTGTCATCTTGGTAAAAGTTCAGCTGAATGATTTGAACTGGCAGTGCAGGAGCCACAGTAAGTAAGTAGTTACTACAAATTCACATGATCTTCCTATTTCTTCTTCTCGACATGGAGTGAAGAGGATGATTGATGTGCATCACCAGTCTATAGAGCAGCGTGGTGACGAAAAAGAGTGCCGCGACGAGCCATTACGGAGACCATGGACACCACCATTGGCAGAGGCATCGACGACGGCTCTGCCCAACTCTTGAGTGGCCCGGGCCAGCATTTTTTCCCTCTCAAGATGCCGGCGGTAGCTCTCGAACACCCGAGAGCTCACCACCAGGCCAAAGTCCAGCAGGAAGAGGAGCTCCAACTCCATCCGGTTCAGCTCTGCGTTGCTCACGCCGCCCACCTTCGCGAAGAATGCGTTGTTGTGGTGCCTGCACACACCACAACCACCACCACCACCACCATCATGAACAGAGAGCATTGAAACAACAAGGGATAGAGACATGGACCTCGGCCAGTTGTTTCCATGAAGTAGCAGAGGGCTGAAGTCCCACAAAGTAGTATTCACAACATGTTCCCTCTCTCAAGTCCTTTCATGTCTATGCATATTAAAAAGTCAATGAGAGAGAGAGAGAGAGAGAGAGAGAGAGAGAGAGAGATTGGTCTCCCAACCCCTCTCCTTGTTGAATTCAGTGACTCGAAGGGAAACGAAGGAAATTGACAATATGTTGAAACCCTTTTTAATCCTATTATCATAATTGCAAAATTAAAAAAAAAGGTGAAGTGTTTTTTTTACTATTGTATTACTTTTCTATTCCCACCATATTTATTCTAATACTAGTAGTTTGATTGCGCTCGATTAAACGATAGCTAAAACGAATCAGAGAAATAATTGAGGTCACGAATCAAGAGCGAACAAGCAAGAGGACGGAGAGAAGAAATCAGGGGGCATACTTGTCGTCGAGGACCTTGGAGGCGATGAGGAGGCTGGTGAGGACGAGGCGGTGGACGTTGAGGGAGACGACGGGGGAGGCCGGGTGGCGGTGGGCGACCCGGTCGATGTACACAAAGCCCACCACGAAGCACGAGGAGCTGCACCCCGTGTACCGCCACAGCCGCTCCAGGTACTTCCCCACGCTGATGCCCGGCGACCGCGTCCCCCGGAACGCCGCCAGCCCCCTCCCCCGCATCCGCTCTGCGCCTAACGCCGCCGTCTCCCCCTCCTCCTCCTCCGCGTCTGTCCGTGTCACCCGCTCGTTCCGCGCCACCATCCGCTCCAGCGCGTGCACGATCCCGTCCAGCACCCGCGCCGCGGCCTCCGCGTCGCCCGTGTCGCCACCTGCGACGTCCTCCATCGTTGAAGAAGGCATCTCCTGTTCTCGTTACCTCAAGAAGGCAACATCCTGACTCCTCTACCGGACGTGCAAGTTGTGCAACGCAACCAGAAGAGGTCGTCAGCGTCATCCAGATAAGTGCGCGATGACGAACGAGTGGATCGAATCAGTTAAATCCCGGCCAAGATTTCTCATTTTCTTTTCTTTCCTTTTTTTATTTTTATTTTACAGCGAGTTATGGATAAGACGGGGAGTGGGGGGCGGAGGAATGCAACTCACGTACCTTTCATGCAGCACGTACAATTGATATATGTGCATCAATCAGTGTCTTTGTCAATGTTGACCGCTTGCCGACGCACCGAGAAGTTGGATTTAGAGCAGGACGATGCAATAGGGAGCCAAGGAACAGTTCTCCAAAAGACGCCATGTGCTCGGTCGCCATCACAAACAAGCCTTGCAATCTCAACCTTGAGGAGTTGCAGAGAATCCTGACAAAAGGTTTGGACTACGGAGACCGGTAGACAAAAGGTCGCCATTCAGCACCAGTAATTGTTATCTTTGGCATCCTTGATAGGAGGTTCTGAGTCTTCATGATTTCATAACCTGAAAGCAGAGAAAGAGCCAACGGATATCAGAGGCTCCAAAATTGTTTTAAGAACAATTCAATCTAATGGATGTATTCAACTAATTGCTGGAGAGGCATCAGCCCAAAGTCCAGAATTCTGTTAATATTCTTGAAGAACTGAAAGAATTCAGAGGAAACTCTAAAAGCATTTATGACAAATTCTTGACATGACAGTACAACACTGTCATGGTGATCAGTAACTGAGTCGATCCCTGGTGACAACACTAGTGAAATGCACAAGTTTGAAGAGATACCAAATATTATGTGCAACAAGATGTTTCCAAAGGACACAGACCTAATATATACACCTGCATACCTTACAACAAACACATCTTCGTGAGACTGTCCCAGCAACATATCGAGTCATCCTCACTACAGCTAAGTATGGTGCTGCACTGGGAAAACAAGAACATGGTCTTAGCGGTATATTAAGAGCAAAGATTCGAGAACTTACAGAAGTTGGAGGAGGTTCCTCAAGAGATCGTTCGGAGAATGTTAGCAAAAATAACAATCTAATGTGAGTTAAAAGCTTAGCACCTGAAGTAGGAGAATATGGCTGTCTGCCTTACTGGAGACAAATGCATTTAACATGAGATTACCTATATCAGGAGCCAAAATGAGAATAGCTACCATTTACATGTATAAATTTATAGCAACGACAAGAAAACAAATAATATCAGCCATGGAATTGAAATCTAGTGACCTTGCAATGAGAACAGGTGGGCGGGCTGAACTGGAGCTCCCAAATAGGGGGATATTGTATAAAGCCAAATATTCATTGCCAATATAGATGACCAAGAAATATCATTTATAACACAGATATACATCATACATGTGTCACAACCTTATATCTTTCTCTAGGCCTTAGTAGTGCCCTTAAAATGAGCATAGCTACATCAAAAAATAGCACCCTCTCTTTCTATAATCTTAATAGGACTAGGTGAAAACTGAAGGACTGGGATGATCATTTCATGGTAGCAAAAATTTTGAACTGCCACCAACCTGTACATTTGAATATTCTACAGGAACTTTATCTGATGTGCATAAAGTTTTAAATTCCTTCGGTTTCTAGGATTGGATTGATTGGAAATCAATTACAGTTCCCTGATTAGATGGAGATCAAGTCTCAAGTCTCTTGGGGGCACAAAACAAACCATCCAAGTCATTAAAAATTGAGCAACTAGTTGGCTGCAATGATGTTCTCACTTGTTCCTCTCATTTCAACTGCTTTCTACATCTACCACTTCATTCTTCTGACAAGTAACTTGCGTTGATGTGCTAAGAAAGGTTTGGAGGTGATGGAATATTCTGATGTACCATGTATTTGCACACTGCAATATCCTTTGACACTACGTTCTTTGTTTTCCACATCTGATAGCTCACTGAACTCATAGCACCACCGTATTTGGGTCACTACCAAATGATATAAGTTGAGCTTTATGTCTCATGCAACCCTTCTGTTGAGCAATCAATGTGAAATTACCTTGGGTACTAGTAACAATTTGTTTTTTGTTCTTTCTTTCATCAGTAAAGACTAGAGGGGACACCACCAGACAAAGAATAATTACCATAATTTTTCCAATAAAACCTAAAAAAGATCATAATTTCTGCAATAGTTCCAGACCTCAACTTTTTCAACTAGCATAGCATTTTGTTAGAAAATTTTCTTGAACAAGGACTTACAAGAAACAGAAAAGGAAAGAAATATCCGATAAGACCCTTTTATGCCTATACTTGCATTGTGGTTTTTTCTTGGCTACTTTAGTATGAACCAGTTCTGACAGCCAACTATGAGCTAGTGAAGCCTTTGATTGCCAGTGGTTCCTTGCATTTAGTGAAGACTACTAATTCGGTAGCTTAATCAAGCAAGAGTCGCACCCTTTTGTACGGCAGCGAACAGTATTGCTTTAAAATCATAAGCTAATTTCGGTAAATTTAAGCAGATAATTAAAAAGAAATCAATGCGAATTTTTTCACCTACCAAAGAGAAACATACATTTTCATCGACGTGTGCTCGCAAGACCATGATGGGAACCCTCACCTCCGCTGCCCTCAAGCAACCACCGATACAGAGTCACCTATCAAGGGGAACGCATTCCTTAGCATTGCCGCTTTTCCTACTTTCAAATACCAATCAAACGACAAGCTTCATCACATTCACATTCTAGTACAAACCACATAGAACAATAAACGAGAGAAGGATGCAGGAGGCAAACACGGTCGAATGAAAGGTAGGGTAGAGACCGGTGAAAGGGGTCGAAAAGGAACTGACTCGATTGCCGGCGAAGGCAGCGAAGACGAAGTTGAATACGACGTAGAGGAAGTGCTTCCCTCGTGCACGCGATTGAAGACCTTGTGCTCGCTCTTCCTCGACGCCGTCAGCGACCGGGTCGCACCCCAGTCCGCTCTTCGCCGCCCCGGCCCCGTCTTCTCTCTTTTAGGTCTGAGGAATAGGGAGGCCAAGAAAACTCCCTTGCTTGTGCGGGCGGATCTAATTTAAACCATGACGCGGCCCAATTATGAAGAATAATTGAACCGACTTCCGTTGATTGTGAATAATTGAAGATTAAATCCAAGAAATATTCAAATATTTGAAGGGATACATACATACATACACGAGCAAAAAAGAGACACAACGACCCATTATTGGGTAGCGTTGTTGGGCCCATGAACGACCCAATGGCAGGCTGTCCTCTCCGTGACAAGGATTCGGACGGATCATCGACGCCACGAGGGACCCGATAAACCCAATTAGTGACCCAATCCCACAACTCGGCCGACTCAGTCCCAACCCCTTCGTTGGGGGGTTTGTTTAGTCTTCGATGATTCCTTTTGCCTGCAAACGAGGCCGCATGACCACGCGAGTAGCATTTGATTGCCGACAGATTGGGATTCCAGCCCATCTTGCGTTACACCTGTTTGTGAATTTGCCTGTGGCCCCAATTATTAAGTGGTGGGGTCCCGCTGCGGTATGACCTGCAGCCACAACCCTTGGCTTGGCTTGGCTTATCTTATTAAGCAACAAAGTAAGCGCATTGTGGGGTTTGTCCCCCAATTATGTACCAGCAGACACGTGCTCATCTCTTCTCTCTCCATCAATTTATGCATATAAATTAATTTTCTTCCCTAAAAAACAAATTAAATATAGCGTAATTAGATTTTTTTTAGAAATAATTAAATATATATTTATTCTAATTATTGAAAATTTAATTATATATTAAGATAGATATTCTAATCCGAGACAGAACATCGCCTTCAAGGAAACCTGCTGTGTGTCCGTCTCTTCTTTTTCCTCTGTGTTATGTTTCAAGCACGTTCCGTGCATGAACGCAGCTGTCATATGCTCACCACCTTCCCTCTCCGACCTCATCGCCTCCGTTTCCTCGAAGGAACTGCCCGTTCCCATCCGTGCCCATGCTTTATTAAGCCTCCCCCTCCGTCTCCATCTGCCATCACAAACAACCACTCATGGCGCGGGGGCAGCAGCGGCGGCCGATGGAGTTCGAGGACTTCCTCCCCGTCATGGCGGAGAAGCTCGGGGGGGACGGTCTCGTGGAGGAACTCTGCAATGGGTTCCGCCTCCTGATGGACCCCCGTCACCGGCTCATCACCTTCGACAGCCTCAAGCGTAACGCTGCCCTGCTAGGCCTCGACGGCCTCCGCGACGATGAGCTCCGGGCCATGATCCGGGAGGGCGACGGCGACGGCGACGGCGCGCTCAGCCAGTGGGAGTTCTGCGTTCTCATGGTCCGCCTCAGCCCCCAGCTGATGGAGGCACCCAGCCAGTGGATGGACCAGCCCTCCGCATTCATGAGCTAACTCCGATTCCACCTCCACCTCCTCCTCCTCCGACTTCTTCGCCATTCTCACTTCTAGATTCTGTAGTCTTCCTATCCAATAAATCACAGTGGATTGGGTAGTGATGGGATCGACCACCATGACTGGGCTGCTTTGGATCGATCGGATTATGATGTTCATATAATAATTCAAAGCAAATTGCTCTGCTTACTGCTAGAGATCTGATCTTTAGCACACCTTGTTTGGTGAATTGTTGATATCCAAGCTCGATATATGCCAAAATTGCCTACAGAATGAGCTGAATCGAAGTCAGTCAGAACTGATCAGGTGGAATCTGATTCAAGCCTCCTACTTCACTGAAATATTAGAACAAATCGAAAGCTCCAAAAACACTCTGCTGTCGAATGTATCTCGACATAAATTTTCTGATTCGAATGATAGGGTTCAAATTCTATCATCCAGTAATCGAAGTGATGATGGAATTACTCCAACGAAGGGGATAAAATTCTATCTTGCAGTGAGCAAAGTGATGGAGTTACTGGCGGAAGCAACTCTGAGACCAAACGTGGATGACTCTGTATCGCTGGGGCTCCTTTCTGCTGAAAACGTGGGCTGTTTCGGCTGTGGATAAGCAGCAGTCCCACCCTCCAACATTATTACTACCGACGACATCGTCGGTCGATCATTTGGCCGGTCCTGCACGCACAAGAGCCCCACGTTGACGCACCTCGATGCCTGCCTCGCTGAGCATGAATCCCTTATCGCCGGATCCACAAACTCCATCACGTTGTCCTCGTTCCACAGCTTCCATGCCTGCAGAAGAATTCCTTATGTGAGCAGAGCAAGACGAGATGAAAGATCAACGACAGCTTTACTCACGCTGCCTAGGAGGTTAAGTGACGAGTCTTGATGCGCGAAACTGCTGTTCTTTCGTCCGCTCACAATCTCTAGAAGCAGCACGCCGAAGCTATAAACGTCGGATTTCACAGAGAAGACTCCTTGCATTGCGTACTCTGGAGACATATAGCCACTGTGTTTCCGCCACCAAAACACAGATGAAAGGTGTCAAAAGCGTCGGATCTCTGCAACAGCTGCAGAGCTTTTTGGTGTTAATTAAAGCAGTACTTACTATGTTCCCACCACCCTTTTCGTGTTCGTTTCGTTGTCGTCACTGCCGAAGATCCTCGCCATGCCGAAATCTGAGATCTTGGGATTCATGTCCTTGTCCAGCAATATGTTGCTGGCCTTCAGATCCCGGTGTATGATCCGTAGTCTCGAGTCCCTGTGAAGGTAGAGGAGGCCTCGGGCGATCCCTTCGATGATGTCGTACCTCGTCTTCCACTCCAGCAATCCCTTCTTTCTCGGATCTGTCCGAATTATGCGTAAGATCAAGGTTGAGTTGGAGGACGAACGAACGGATCACAAAGGCGACAGAGGAAAGCAGGAAGTAGCGTTACCAAAAAGGAAGGCATTCAAGCTTCTATTGGGCATGTATTCGTAGACGAGTATCCTCTCTTCTCCATGAATGCAACAACCCAAGAGCCTCACGAGGTTCCTGTGTTGTAGCTTTGCCATTAGGATGACCTCATTCTTGAATTCGGTCTCGCCTTGTCCCGAGCTCCTTGACAGTCTCTTTAGAGCTACTTCTTGGCCTCCAGGTAGCGTACCCTGTAGCAAACAGAGGAATCAAATTGGCACTGTGTTCCACCTTCTCTAACCTTGCTTCTTAGTGACTAATGGTGATGATCTGAGCATACCTTGTAAACAGGACCGAATCCACCTTCACCGAGCAGATTGGCGAGTGCAAAGTTGGATGTGGAAGCAACGATCGAATCGAAACTAAACAGAGGCAGCTCTTGGCATTTTTGGTCCTTCGATTCATCTGGAATTGGAAACGACACTCCACCTTCTGCTCGATCTCTATCTCTGTTGGGATCGACCGACACGATTCCTCCGCCTCCTCTCCGTCGATAGAACGCTGCAGAGTTTTTTCCAAGGGGGGTTTAGCAGAGAATTAAGCAAATGGAAAAGCGCCACAGTCTGCTGCTGCATACCATCACGAGCTGTACCTCTGATTCTTTTCTTGCACTTGAAGAACAGGTAGATGCATCCCAGTGATAAGACCACTGCTAAAACAACTATGAGTATCACGAAGCTCTTCTTCTTCTTGGTCTCTGCATGGAACTTGAGCCGATTAGGACATCTAATGGGCAAATGCTAATGAAAAGAAGAAGAGAAGATGCACTCACGGATCTCCGACGCAGCAAGGCGGAGGTACATGTCATTGCCGCCGCTGGAAAAGATGTGTATGTCAACCAAATCCACACCCCACACCAGGCATCCGATCCCGGTCACGTACGCGTAGGCTCGGCAAGAGCAATTACCCAAGCACGCGTCTCGGCATCCGTCTTCGTCGACGACGCCCGAGGCCCAGTCCGACAAGTCCGGCAGCTTCACCCCTTCCATCTTCCAGAACCCGTCGGTCTGTACGCTCCCAGCTCCGCCGCTGCTGTTCCTCTCGCACTGCAATGGCGTTCTCCTCACGCACCCACTGGTCCAGTTCCCGCTGCTCCACTCCGCCTCCACCGCCGGCACGTATCCCTTTAAGCAAGAGCATATCGGGGTGTTCTCGTCGGTGCAGCTCCCGTAGTTGCCGCATTTGTTGTAGAGCTCGCAGTCCGTGATGGGTTGCGCCCAGAACGTAGACCAGAACTTGGTGTCGTCCTTCCATGTCAAATGCTTTTCGATCCCCTCCCATGTGAGCACGTAGCGGTGCGAGCTGTTGAAGGCGTTGTAGTAGAAGTACATCTTCTTCTCCAGCTCGAAGTTGCTCAGCTTGAACCCGTAGATGTAGGTGGGCACCATGTTCTGGATCCCGATGAAGACCTGCCCGTTCCACCGCCCGGACCTCCACCGCGGCTTCGTCCCCTCCCACACGAAGATCTGAGTCGACCGGTTGGGGTCGACGCCCATGGAGTAGTTCCCCGGCGCCGGGTCGTCGCTGCTCTTCCACGACGTGATGTACTGGTTCACGTTGGTGGTGAGGTCGAGGCCGACCTTCATGCCGGGCAGGTACGTGTCGGTGGGGTTCTCGAAGCTCTGCCATGCGACGCGGCCGGTGTTGTTGAGCACGAGGTTGCCATCGTCCTGCAGCTGCACCGTCGACGCGTTCGACGACAAGGACACGTTCGAGGACCACAAGACGCTCCGGCTGCCGTTCAGGACCACGAGGTTGCCGTCGCCGCCGACGGCAAGGCGGCCTGAGGTGTCGTGAACGGGCGCCTCGCGGTTGGCCACCCAGAGGACGGTGTCGGTGGAGAAGTTGTAGTACCAAATCCCGATGTACCGGTACTTGGAGCTGCCGGGGCTGAAGAAGCCAAGCTCGAAGATCTCGCCGGCGGAGATCAGCGTCTCGCCGTCTTCGATGTACCCGTCTAGTTCGAGGGTGTCCTTGGCATACGAGAGAGAAGCCGGTGAGACGAGCAGAAGCGAGAGCAGCAGGACTGCGAAACCCATGCACTGAGATCCCATCCTGAGGAACTGAACATGAATCGATCGATTAATCCGGCCGAAGAAGGAGCCTCCAAAATAATAACAGGTCGACGCGTTCGATCGCCCGGAGCGGCACGTCAAAAGTCTCACATTTGCAGTTGGACCAACTGCCGCCTTCCTTTGTTTACTTGTGAGGGAAGAAGGTGCAGGCGGTCAAACAGGTGGTGCGATTGGGCACGGCAGCCGTCGGGTTTGACGGCGCTCAGATTACCCGAAGCATTCAGGCAGCAGAAGAACAGGCGGCCAAGGCCAGTGGAGTTGCAATCCCGTCGACCAACATCGATGGGCGATGACTGTTGACCACATGGAAAGTCAACTCGGTGCCTTACTTCTCGTGGCAAAGATCAGTGTCTTAGGTCAAAACAACGACGGGTTCTTCCAACACACGTGTGAGAAGAGAGACCGAAGCGGGTCAAGGCTTCACGAAGGTCACAGTGACCTTCGAGAAACCCACCTTTCACATATTCTCCCCGTTGACGTGGATTTAGGAGACGTGAGTTACCGATATGCTTCTCTGACAATTCTAATTCTAACAAAAGTCGAAGGCAGATGGACGCGAGGTTGACAGATTCTGATGTTGGTACGACGGCCTTCCTCGTGTTCTTCGTTCTTCCTGCGTCACGACAAACAGAAGCTCATATGTTGAAATGCCAAGAACACTTGTCTTTCTTTGTTCTTTGTTGAAGAATACTACAAAGAGGAGGAGGAGGAAATCGAGTTCCGAAAGAGAGAGTCCATGGCGCAACCGAGTCCAATGGAAATCGGGGACGGTCGTCAAACCTACTAGACTTCTATGCATGTTAAAAAAAACTTTAAAAAATAGGAATCCATGTAGTTAATAAGTACAACTTAATCAGTTTTCTGGCCAATGATCCATAAGTAATATGGATAACACATCCTTTTTTTTTCTAAAGTATATAATAAATGTATTATATAATAATAATACGATTAAATCGATCTAAAGTTAACTGCTTTAATGATAACACATTCAAATCAATACTCTTTACATTAAATCGGTCTAAAATATTTATTTCAATGATAATACGATCAAATAGATTTAAAACGCTCGTTGCGATGATATCATGATCAAATCAGTCTAAAGAGATCCTTTCAATAATAATACATTTGAATCAGTCTAAAATATTTCTTACAATATCAATATGATCGAATCAGCCTAAATTACTCCTTGCGACGATAGCATAATAAAACCGACCTAAAATGTTTCTTTCGACAATAATGTAATTGAATCTACTCAAAGCACTCCTTATGATATCAACATGACTAAATCAATACAAAGCACTCCTTTCAATGATAATGTGGCTGAATCAACCCAGAATATTATTTACAATGATAATGTTATCAAATCGACCAAAAGTACTTATTTTAATGATCGAATATTCAAATCGACCCAAATCAGCCCAAATTGCTCATTTCGACAATCGAGCGATCGAATCGAACCAATGCATTGCTTTCAATAATATTGCAATCAAATGGGCCTAATACGCTCCTTTAAATAATAGCACAACGAATTTGCCTAAAGTACCCTTTTGATGACAACGCGATCAAATCAACCCAAAGCATTTTTTCAATAATAAGATACACAAATTATCCTCATTATAGTCGGGAGTCGAATAAAAACATCATCGTGCCCTAACATTACCGCACACAACAAAATATGATGATTGGAGGGTAAATGATATGAGAATAATAACATAAGAAGGACAGTGATACTTAAGCGTCATATGGATGACACTTAAGCATCATATGACTAATACCCAATACCATTAAGGCCAATACCTTATTGCTAGGTGGTTGACACCTCACCACCACGTTGTCATAAACAAGTTATAGGGGAGGTGTTAGATGCATTGTCTAGTTCTATTCGTACTTTTCGATTTTGTTTATGCCTTAAGCAATATGTAAAGAGCTTATAGTAGACTTAATAACTCATTTTTAGTTGTGTTTTATGACTATTTTAGACTTATAAATGCAGGTTGTGTGTGGTTATCATGCAAAGACAAAACTATTCAAAAATAAGGCCTCTAGCCAACAATTTTGATTAATTTTCTTATACATAAAGTAGCCAAAAATATCATCTATCTTAGTACCTTGGAGCTACCTAGGTGACTTATTTTGGATGGGTTTTTGGGTAGTGTCTTAGGTTAATTCATCACTTAGTTTTGTAATAGTATCATATAGGCACATGTGGAGAGTTTGAACACAGTGGATTGCCTTGAGTCCTTTGTTTAGAGCTTGTGAAGTTTGTCCTTAGGGGAGGTTACTAGTAGATTGACCCTTTATGAACAAACATTTAAAGATGATACATAATTTAGGCAAAACCTACTAAGTCCATGATAATATGGTTGATACTTTGATATCGAACAAGCAACATATAATCATTATTTGGGTAATGCAATGTATGACTCAATCTTATCAAAATTGGTACATGGGATCTCACTCATCCGATTGTTATCCCATGTTCTACATATTTGGTGCTACATGATTCCATATGTGGTCCAAGAATTGAGTAATCATTTTAGGCATTAACTGTACCCTAAACCTAATTATCTAATATCACACTATAAAAGGTCCCCGAGTATATTCTCAAGGGGGCTTCTCCCTCTCTGGTGAATTACACCCTTTATGTTTGGCACTTGATCAAATCCTTCGAACCCATCATCTCCCGGCATCAATTTTATGACAAACACAAGCTTGAACCAATATTTCCTCTAACCCTAATTTTATGTCAAATAATCAAATTCTAATTTAATATAATTGAGGACAACCTAACAAAAGAATATCATATACTAACATGATCAAAACCATTCAAGGAGGTAATCTTCAACACCAACATAGTCAAATTATTTAAAGAGACGATTCCCAACACTAACATGATTGAACCCCCAAAGTTTCCAACACCAATATGATCGTACCCTTCGAAGAGATGACTCTCAATACCCACATGGTCGAATTTCTCAAAGAGATAGTTTCCAACACCAATATGATCACACCCATCCAAAGAGGTGGTTCTAAAATCAACATAGTTGAAACTCCAAATGAGGTAGTTCTCGATAACAATATGGTTGAGGTGGCTTCAAACACCAATATGACTGAAACCCAAAGAGATGGTTCTTGAACTCTCCGATGTGGTGATTCCTGATACCAATATAGTTGAACTACTCGAAGAGCTAGCTCCCAATATCAATATGATCCAATAGCTTGAACATATGACTCTCAACACTAATATGGTCGAACCGTTTCCAACATTAACATGATCAAATTGTTTAAAGAGGCAACACCTTATAATGATGTGACCAAAGTCAATCATGAATCGTCCATCCACAATGATTGAATATTCCAAAAAACATCATTCTATAATGATATGATCGGACCTAGACATAAAATGTCATTATATAACAATGCAATTAAATTTGACTATAAAATATCCTTTGAAAATCACATGATTGACTCGATCCAAAAGCATCTCCAAATAGTAATGTAGGTGAAATCAACCTAGAAGCATTTATCAACAACATTTACTAAATTAGCCTAAAAATATCTCGGCATAATCATAATGACCAAAATCGCTTCTTACGATGATAATATTGTCTAATTAATCTGAAGTATTTTTTTCGATGATAACATAATTGAATCGGCCTAAATCACTCCTTACGATGATAGTGCGATTAAATCAAACTATAATGCTCCCTATAACAATAGCGCGATCGAAACTACTTAAAGAGCTCCTTTTGATGATATCACGATCAAAATAAATCAAAACACTCTATTCGATGACGATGCGATCGAACGACCCAAAGTATTCTTTTTGATGACAATATAATTGAAATGACCCGAAGAGCTCATTTTAAGGATGGTGAATTAGCTTAAAGTACTTCTTTCAATGATAAGATTACTAAATAATTTTTTCGAGATCAATAGTTAAGTTAAAATCTTATTATTCCCTTACTTCTCAATACTAATCGAGGCACATTAAGTGGGGCAAGTGATATGGGAATAATGACATAAGAATGTCTATTGATAACTCATTGCCATGTAGTCAACACCTTAGCGGCACAAGGTCAACATCTAACGAATATGTGACTGATACCTTAATACTTTATGATTGATATCTTAACATTAGAAAGAAAAGCTTCATCACCCTTTAGGTAATATGGTGACTGACTCAACCCTATGAAAATTAGTACATAAGAGCTAACTAAACTAATTGTTACCTTATATTCTCCAAATTCAATGGTTTTGAAAGAAGCACATAATTGTTACAAGCATTAACGATGATCTCAATCCAATGGTCAAAGATTACATAATAAGAGACCCCATGTATGGTCTCAATGCGGTTCCTTGCTTTGGTGAATTACACCTTTGGGGTTTAACATTTGTTTAAATCCTTTGAATCCCTTATTAATTTAAACATTAGAGAGTCTTGATCGAGTTTACCCATGGCATAATTTGTTTTTATATAAAATCCATTGTTGAACCCACTAATCTCCCAACATCAAATTTGTGGCGAGCTTGGGCTCGAACCAAAGTTAGCTCTAAATCTTCTCTACAATTAATTCTTCTTTAACGATAACTTAGTAAGTACCAAAACTTGCTTGAAAATTTTATATAATTTGTTAATCTTAAATTTTTTTATCTATTCATGATTAAAATATATAATCATAAAATACTAGGAGTAAGCGGAGATAAATAATTATATTATAAGGAATGAATGATATGGTTGGTTATTTTATTCATTACCACAAATATAAAATAATTATGGTCCAAAGCTTAAAGCTCTTACTATGATTAGATACTAAATTGATTTAAAATTATTAATCAAATTAAAAATTTTAATCTTTAATAAAAACTAATTATATGTTATCCTTTCTAATTAGTTATCTTTAGTATCACGGTCCATATATTTTTAAAAATTATATTAGGATCTTTATATTTATGAAAGTGAAACATTTAATCTTATTTCTCTTCGTGTTGTCAACTCTACTAACGAAAATATCATAAGATTTACTTTTAAACATGTGTTAACTTTGTCTCACTTCGATTTATTACTGAGCACGTGTGGTATTTCCATCGATAAAATTAATGGCGCAAGTAGAAACGATATTAGATATTTCACTTTCGTAAATATAAATATAAAGATCTTAATATAATTTTTTAAAATATAAAAATTAAAATATTAAATATAATTAATTATAGGGATAATATCTAATTAGTAGTAGAGTCAAAATTTTGATTTCAACCTTAATTAATAAGGGTATCAATCGTGGAGAGAAGATATTTAAAATCAATAAAAATATCAATATTATTAATAATAAAAAATATATCAAAAAATAATATAAGAAAAAATATAATTTAATACTATCTTCTTATATGCATGATATAATTACATTTTTTTATCATACGAAATCAAATCTTAATTTAAGCATAATTTTTTTTAAAATAATTTGTTAAAAACATATTTTTCTTACATTTTCTTTTATCATTAAACCCTATTAACATTTAAAGTAAATCTTTTCTCTCATAAAAAAATTTAAAAAAAAATAAATAAATTATAAATTATAAAATAATGTTGATAAGATAGGTGAATCGGAGATATCATTATAAAGCTGGATACACACGACGTCACCCTTCCCTTTGAGGCCAAGCGTGCCTCTGCCCATCCCATCCATTCCTCCCCCACAGTCCGTCGCAGCAGCAGCGGCGGCAGCAGAAGCCCATCCTCATCTCTTCCGCGCTCTTCCCCAGGCCACAGCTTTTCGCCCCGTCACCCACATTCCACCGGCGATCTCGACGCGACACGTGTGACAGGATGAGATCTCGGAGGATGTGGATCTCAATTCCCCCCAAACTCGTGGCTGGCGATGGCTCTCCGCCCCCGAACGAAAGCCCACCGTCCGTCTCCCCTGGCCCGCCGCTCGGACACAGGAAAGAGAGGAGGAAAGCGCACCGCCAACCCACGGGCGGCGATTCCGTGGGCGTACGAAGATGCCCGCGGTTTCCTCGGCGGTGAGCACACCTGAGTATCACGCAGAGGGTCCGATCCCACCACGGGTCCCATGTGGCGCCACCCAAGAAGCCCACGTAGGTAAATCACGTCGCGCCTCGCACGTCACCCTTCCGCCGTTGGCTTCCGTCGCATCACGAGGAATTCGTGATTAATTAATCGTCTTCTTAATTAGCAGAAATCTAATTGGAAAACGTGCAGGACACCAGCGAAGGCGCACGTCACGTGAGGCTACGTGCTATGGGTGGCCGACACGGTGCCACGTAGAGAGGAGGGGGGGGGGGAATCTCGCCCACCGCCTGGACGCCACGTCAGGGCTCCGCGATTCGTGCTGGCACAGGCAGGGGCACGGGAGCCGCAGAATTAGTGGGGTGGTCCGAAATGACAATATCACCCCTGTTCGCCTCCCGACTCCTACTAGAATGCTCACGCGGTCGAGTTACCGCTGACTGTGTAAGTTGGTCTCGCCCAATCTCGTATTACAATGATAAATTTCTATTGTCCCTTTCTATTGTCTCCGCCCAAACATAAAGAGTCCTTTTCATGACTTGAGGTGGAAGTAAATGGTCGGAGGTTATGCTATAGATATTAATATGTGAAGGGAGAGAGTAAGTTTGGGATCTAAATTATACGTCTTCTATTCTCAACGACAGTAGGTTTCCACGCGATTTCTACGCACAGACACCGACAGTCACCCGATTGTAACGTTACCCACAAGGAAGAAGGTAAGCGTACCGGAGTGGGCGGATCACAGAAAGTGAAGGGTAAAGCGACAATCCATCCTTAGAAAAAGTAAAAAAACCGTACCGTTTGACACTGTTATTGCTACGACGCGAAGAGAGGAGAAAAAGACAAGAAAGAGGAGAAGGGGAAGAAGAGAGGAGGAACTCGGAAGGGCGAAAGATGCGACCGAGAGGAGGAACAAGGGTGAAGCAATGCGAGCTGTGCGTTCGGCCGGCGAGGATCCACTGTGAGTCGGATGAGGCGAGCCTATGCTGGGAGTGCGACGCCAAGGTGCACGGCGCCAACTTCCTGGTGGCGCGCCACTCCAGGTGCCTGCTCTGCCGGAGCTGCCAGTCGCCCACGCCGTGGCGCGCGGAGGGCGCCAGGCTGCGCCCCACCTTCTCAGTCTGCGAGCGGTGCGCCGCCACCACCTCGTCCTCGGCCGAGGGCAGCGGCGGTGGCGAGGGGTGTGGCGCCGGCGACGAGGAGGAGGGAGAGGGAGAAGGCGGAAGAAGGGATCGTGAGGAGGACGAAGAGGAAGAGGAGGAGGACGACGACGACGAAGGGGAGAACCAGGTGGTGCCATGGTCTCTGACACCGCCTCCGGCTGCGAGCTCGTCGAGCAGCAGCGACGGCGAGGAGGAGCCAGGCCGGATAGGGAATGGCGGCGGCTTCCTGAAACGGATGCGGGGAAATGCCGACCTCTCCGTCTCGCAGGTAAATCCGTTGCTGTTCTTCTTTCCACTCTGTCCTTTATATCACCTCGTCGTCGACGATTTGGACAAATGATTCTGAACCGCTTCATTGCTGTCTTGTCCCCAAACTTCACAACCTCCGATCTGCATCGTGTGATCGCATCAGATATATATAAGGATATAATCTTATGATGTCATGAACCGAAAACAATGTGGAATCGAGTGGTTTTCTTCCTCCTTGTGTATAGTTGAATTGAAAAAGAAAAAAAAAAAGAAAATTTCGCCAAATGAGAAGAAGAAGAAGAAGAAGAATAAAGTACCCTTTTTGTATCTGACGGCCAACAAACGATCACAGGACGACCTGGCCTGCTCGTCGTCTCTCCCGAGCTACCTCCCGCCGTCTCCGGCTCCATCTCCAGCGGCGAGCGCCACGATGGCGGCAGCGGCGAAGGACGAGGCCAGCTCCTGCGCCTCGGCCTTCCGTTCCTCCAAGGATCGCAAGAGGCCCGCCCTTCGCCCGGAGCCGGCCTCCGACACCGACACCGCCAGCGCCATGCTCGATGTCCGCGTCCACGGCCACGTCGATCTCATGACTCGGCTGCTGTCTTCCTCCGACCCAAGTGAGTTCTTTTCCCTGCTGTAGCGATCAAGCTTAGCATCATGTGCCCCGCATGTACTGCATTCAATAAATCACTTACTGTTCCCAAATTGCATTTTGTGTTTTTTGGATTTGGGGGTGGATGCAGATCGATACAAGAATGTCGAAGGTTGAAGGGCTGCTGCTAACAATAGAGAGCGATTTCACGAGCTAACTCGAAAGACATCCTCACGGCTGTGATCTCTTCTATTTAGTTTGACATTGTGTATGCATTGCTGAATTCTCTTCGATTGCTTCAACGTTTCTGCCTCTTTCATGTTCATGTTTCTGAGATAATGATGTGGTAATTGAAGGGTCCGTGCTCCTATGGAATGGGGACATCAAACTATTATTATTATTATTATTATTATTCATGAGATAAACGATAGCCATACTTGACTTCTGGCCGCCGAGCGTGGCAGCATATGTAGGATTTGATTTGCCGGCAATCACGAGTCCATCCACCGCGCTGGAATTCTGAATCATACAAGCACAAGAAGGATGATACTATATAGAGCATGTACATAATCTAATCAACCAGTTTTTGAGGAGGCAGACGAGAGAGCAAGGAAATGGCCATTTACCTATACAACAGAAGCAACCACTGCAACAGAAGAAACACATGAGTTGGCTTTCCGCCATGGCTTGTGTTCCTTATCACTCCCTGAAAATAAAACCAAACATATAATATGAGCAGTAAAAGCCATACGGCGAATTACAATCTTTTACAGAGAATAACAAAGTCCATACTCGTGTCCATCCATAAACAGACAGGAATCCATGAAACAAAGGTTAGCATAAGGATCAAGGTCTTTTTCTTCTCAAGCCAAAACTACAAAATATCAGCTAAAATAGGATGATGATTTATCTTGAGAAAATATAGGCAAGGATTCTCTCTAGTTGAGGTTGGAAAGCCCACTGTTACGACACAAATAAAAATTTCATCATTTGAGAATATACAAGATGGTATGATACAGAATTGTGAGATATAATTCAAAATGAGGATGCTCACTGTAATGTGTTAAAAATGAAAAAGTAGCGATGTGATCAGTCTTAACAAATAATTACAATCGCCAAATTGAGGAACTAGACAAATACTTATAAGATCGAGCTGCATCTCTAAAGTATTATTATGTAAGCACACACATCTAGTATCTCTCATTTTGCATCTCTAAAGTATTATTATAGCCCATGCCGCCAACACGGGATATGAGGATTGTACGCTGACACTAAGCCCAACTTATGCAATCTTATCCCTATAAAAAGAGAGGCGGTTATCAAACTGCATTGAGCTCTAGAACAAATTTAATCAACAATAATAACAATAATAACAAAACTGTAAGTTCCAACTATTTTAGGTTGACTACATGGATCTTTTGTCGTCATTGAGATATATAAAAAATCTTATATTTAGTTAAGTTTAAAATAATTAAATATTTATTTATGGTTTCTATTAAAGTTGTCTTCTTCCTCTACTGTTTCTCATACCACAAATATTAATCATTTCATATTTTTTAACTATCGCATCAGTAGATCTTCTAAGCATATGTCCATATCATCTTAGACAATTCTCTCTTATCTTATAGGCTATTGAAACGATACTTAATTATTCACAAATAAAAATATTTTTTTTCCTATCTTTTCTAATAACTTCACACATCAATTTTAGTATTATTATCTTTTTGTATATGATGCTTCTTAATTGTCCAACACTCATATTCAAAAACATTGTTAGTCTCACAATTATCTTATATATATTTTTTTAAATCTCAAAAGTATCCGATGATCACACACGACTCCTGATGCCTCTCATCATTTTAACCATCCTGTTTTTACTCTGAATAATATCTTCATCGATCTATCTATCTTATTGAATAGTTGATCCAGGATACCTAAAGGTTTTATGTAAGGAAACCTAGTATCTATCTAACTTAACTATATTCTTATATCTATTCCTAGTATTACTAAAATTATATCTCATATAAATTTGATCAGTATTTAATAATTTGATCATGACAAACTTATAGTGTCAAGCTGAGGCAGAATCAATAAGGCTAGTCAAATCTTTAAGCAACACATTCCTATTCAAATAAAAAAGAACCATGCTGTTAGAAGTGGTGAATCACAATGAAAACTTTTATGGATTAAGCCACATTTCACATAAATGGGGACATCAACCTTGAAGTTTTTCACAAGTGAGACTCACCCTCTTATATAGCCTTTTTTCATACATCTGTCACAGAATGCAAGGTATCATCAACAAGTTAACAACAATCTTTTAAGTTTGTCGTTGGCTCAACAAAGGTACTAATGAGAGAGGAGTACAGAAACAGAAGCATAATACAGTCTACTCTCCTATAATATGCTAGAAGATAATCATCACCAG
Organism: Musa acuminata AAA Group; assembly: GCF_036884655.1. Taxonomy (NCBI): domain Eukaryota; kingdom Viridiplantae; phylum Streptophyta; class Magnoliopsida; order Zingiberales; family Musaceae; genus Musa; species Musa acuminata. Next base: position 32,204,358 of record NC_088359.1, read on the forward strand.
AACAAAACATCAGCAGGATGATTGATTGCATTTTAAAACATGCCGAGGATGAAATCACAGGTCCATCTTATAATAAGTAAAACCCACAAAATAATTGCACAAGGATAGTTCAACAAAAGGTCATAATAGATTACCTAAATCACAAGATGGATATGCCATTACTATGCATTTCTCAGACATCTGCAAAAGAATCACCATCAATTAACAGAAATTTATACAAAACTTAGTGGCAAATATAACTAAAGCCAGCTTCTTATTGTGATGGGTAGGCAATCAAAAAATTGTTATGCCCCTTCAGATCATGTTGCACATTGACGGTTTTCAATTCAGCCATAGCATGCTTCCTAAACAACCATATAGAAGGCAACATATTACTCCAGGGGCTCAATGCAAAGAGACGAAGATCAATCAAAGTCCAAATAATATATTAGAACACAATCATGAAATGCCCAGACACATAATTAAGAACCATAAAAATTAACTACAAGGGCAGACATAGCTACCATCGTAAGAAACAATGTCTTGCTCATGTTTGATAAAGTGAGTTGACCAGGATTAATAGTACAAGGAGAAAAAGGAGACACAAAGTTTACTAGAAGCAATAAAAATGGCTGCTCTTGCATTATGGATATTCTCCTACATAGAGCTAAATAGTAGGGAAAAAATGCATGTAGCCGATCCCAAATATATGGGACATATTAGTGTTGCTACTGCCATCAATTTGCCAAAATCATCTGCATCTAAATTATATGTTGGTTGTCTATTATGATTTATATAAAGGTACACAAAAAGCTGCCAAGCATAGTTATCTTTGCCTTTATGGGGGTCATGGCCTCTCTTGCCCACTATTTGTCTCCAAATTTGCATAAGTAGAAACCTAACAAAATATCGATTAACATAACCCCTAACTTGACCAAATTGAAAAATAAGTACTATAGATCACCGACCGAGGACTAAATTATTTCTTGAAGTTTCCAAACAAAAAAATCTATTAAACCATCATGCCAGCCTAATGTGCATATATTGCAAAAGATTCTTACTGGCTTTGGAATATTCAACAAAAGATTCACAGTGCAAGCACAAGCTAACTATATGTATCTTGGTGTCCTGATGCACTGTTGGCACACCCATGGCGCATCAAGCATAATGTGGCAAACAGAGTATAGTATAACCACAATTTCCTTCCAAATACTCACAAACCATGCCCAAGGTGCAACTGAAGATTCTCTTACTATAACTTGGCAACTATTTCAAAACTTTGGCTGTCACGTCTCTAAAACGATGTGTCTCTCCTATTATCCAAATCCTTTTAAGTTTTCCTCTGATATTAGTTAATAACCTACAGCAGCCAATGTAGTCTTCATGCTAAACCAGAAGATACTGAGTTTGAAAACCAACTATAAGTATCTTAGGTCTCATTAGTTTGCTCCAATTTGAGTTTTCTGCAAGTGAACCAATAGGCTGCCACCCACATGATCTCCATTTAATTCTTCAAACTGTTACCAGTAGCAAACAATTTCACGAAAAGGAGTATTAGACCATATGGAGACAGCAAAAACATATATCTCCTTTTTCTAATATTGTAGGTCTTCCCAGATTGGTGGCTTGGCACGATAGAGTACAAGAATCAACTGTAAGCAGGTGATGCAACCAAAATATCTTATAGGATTTCTACACTAAGTCTGCAGATCAGACGTACCCCTTTATGGAGTAGAAGCCCCAGTATCTAGGTAATTGTGAGTGATTAAAATCTAGTTTCTGCATGAGAGATGAAAGAATTTGACTTCTACAAATCGGGAAGACCAGTCTGCTCTACAACCTTTACAAGAATTCCCCGAACAAAAGATCTAGGATTAATTCCTTATACATGGTTTATCAAATAACGTAGGTATTAAGATAAATTCTCACCTTTATGTTCCTCAGCAGCATCGTGGAACTCTTGTTCGTCCTCCGGCACCACGTGTTTCTCCACCACCTCGTCTGACTTTGGGCCCTCTCCATTATCAGTTGCAGGTCCTGCAGCCGCCCCATCATCGGGGTAACGAACCACCACAACGGGGCAAACGCAGTGATGCACGCAATAATCGCTGACGCTCCCGAGCCGGCTCTTGCTGATGCTCCTGGCGGCTCCAAATCCCCTGCTACCCATGATAACCGCGCTAGGGCCGAGCCTCTCCACCTCCAGACACAGTCGCTCCTTCATGTCGTGGTCCTTGACGATGTGTATCTTGAAGGGGATCTGCGCCTCCACGAGGGGCTGCGCCAGGTCCTGCGCCTTGGTCGTGGTGAAGGCGTCGAAGTCCTCCTCCATCTTCCGCTGCGACTCGTGCGAGTCGGGACGCCCGTTCGCGGCGTCGTCATCGTCGGCGGCGACGGAGACGGAGACGGTGAGATCGACGGCTCCCCAGTCAGCGCCGTAGAGGACGCTGGTGGGGCGGACGTGGAGGAGGATGACGGCGTCGCCGGGGCGGAGGTAGTTCTGGACAGCCCACCTCACGGCGTAGGCGCTCTCGTCGCTGAGGTCGACGGCGATAGCGATCCGGCGGTGGGAGCCCGCGGAAGCGGAGGTGATGAAGCGGGGGGGAGAGGGCTGGGGGGTCCTCAGAGGCGGAGCCGCCTGGCGATCGGTATCCGGCAGAGCCTGATGCGTGTCCATGGCGAGGAGGATCAAAGCTAGGGTTAGAAGCAGCTCGTCTGCGACTGGGTTCGCGACGCGATAGGCGTCGACTGGAATAAAGGTGGAACGCGACGTTGAGGAAGGAGGTCACGAGAAGACATCGCACTCGGAGGCAAATTATGTGAAAAACTTATATATTTATTAAATAAAGTGTTAAATGACCACAATCCACATCTCGTGGACGTGCCGGAGTGGTTATCGGGCATGACTAGAAATCATGTGGGCTTTGCCCGCGCAGGTTCGAATCCTGCCGTCCACGCTAATGTTGTTTTTTTAATTATTTTATTTTTATCCTAATTATTTATATATATATATATATATCTCTCTCTCTCTCTCTCTCTCTCTCAAGGTTACTACTTTTTATACTGGATTTCCCTGTACCCGCCTCACGAACCCATACTGACCAAAGGCGCAGTGGGGCCTAGCTAGGCTCAGCTACGCCCTCGGTGTGGAGTACACATGCCTGAATCCTGAATTGAAAACTCGAATGTGTAGCTAGAAAAAACTTTGACACGAACGATCGCGCGATGCTGTATCCTGCCGTCCACTACCAAATACGTGGACCCCACGTCTGCCGTCGCCCCACCGGAGAATCCTCTCGTCCTGCTGGGCGCTGTTTTCTAGTGGGACCCAGCAGCGGTCCCGCAGTCAGTTGTCCAATGGCTTGCTCGCGCATGTGTAAAACGAGTGCAACGCCCGAGTAAAATGTTGCTACTCGATTCGAGCAATCCTGGGAAACGACGGTTGCATCGATAACTGGACACGTCCAGTGACCCGCCAGTGTCCCACCGTGGGCCCAACCATCTCGTGCCACCTCACGGACGATGGCTTGAATCCCGGATCGGTCAAAGGTTGTGGATCGTATCTCTGCTTGCATCGCCCTCAAAGCCTCCCCTCGGATTCAAACCGGAGTGCAGGAAGAATCGCGCAGAGGCGCTCCGTCTCATCTCGAGATCTCTGTGATCCCTCCCACGAGATCCTTTCCCGGGTGAGCTTCCTCGATCCAATTTTATGGGACTCGATGCTGTATGGCTCCCGACCTCCTTTTTTTTTTTTATCGTACGAAGGAAAAGCCTTAGGTTCCGTGAGGATTTTGGGCGTTTTTGGATGGATCTTTTGTCTCCATTCCAGCTCTTCGTGGTTTTAGGTGGAGGCATGTTTGGCTACTGTTGAGCGTATATTCTTAGAGAACTCGGATCTCTTCGTCGTAACCGAGACACATATTGGAACCTTGTGAAATCATTATGTGGCCTTAGATCGTCATGTATCTGTTAGATAACTTGGAAGCTGTGATTCTACATCTGGAATAAGAGTCAAGCTGTATCTGGTGCTTCGCTATTTGGTCATTTGAAAATGGCATCGCAGGGGTCCGCTGGATGTATTAATCGCACACGATTGATGTTGAACCTTTCTTGGATTATCAAGAACTCTGCCTTGCATCTATATTTTTGCTTATTTATTTATTTTTCTGAAGATTTAGGTTTCAGGAGAGCAAGATCTTGATGTTAATCCCTTTGTGTTATAATGATTTTGAGAAGAGAAGGACGAAGGAAACTAGTTCTGAATGCCCTTCACCTGTTATCAGTTAATATGGTAAAAGAATTTCTTTGTTGAGGAGTTCACTGGTTCTTCAAAATTCAGTATAATATTTTGTAAGGAAAATAATGCATTTTGATAAGATCACTGCTTTTAATTTGGTTAGATTGGTGAAACCACAAGTTATTAACCTTATATTATCTGTTCATTATACCCAAGATTTTGTGGCATACCATATAAAATTGCTGAAATATGCCTTTTCTATTTATTCTCGAATAAATTTTCTAATCATATCTATATTTGTGTTGCTTGTAGACTTGTCAACATTGGCTCTAAAATAATGAAGCAAGTATGATATCTTGTTAATGGTTCAACATAATTGCAGTATTTCTTTCAGGAACGGAGGTCAGTAGTTCCAGAATGTCTCTTCCATTGAGAGATTTCTATATCCCAGATTACATACTGGTACCGGACTCAGAAAAAGAAGATGTCTCAGAAGAGCCCACTTGCCCTGTGATTGTTTTTGTCAATTCGAGAAGTGGTGGCCAGCTTGGAGGTGATCTAATTAAAACATACCGTGAGCTTCTCAATAGAGTTCAGGTACTTCAATTGCTTAGAGTAGTTAGTTGCAATAAAAAGTCATCTATTTAAAGAACTATAATCATTACAAGTTTTGGATATCGATTTGGGCAATTAATTCTTCTTCAGGTTTTTGATCTGGGAGAGGAGGTTCCTGAAAAGGTGCTTCAAAGACTTTATGCTAACTTTGAAAAGCTCAAGGCTGAGGGTGATAAACTTGCTGAGCATATTGAGAGGACATTGAGAGTAATAGTGAGTGAAACACTTCAAAAGAACACTGATATCAAATACCTCCATTTACTTGGTTTTTACTTTTTTTTCTTTAGAGTTTTCAACTCGTTATTCAAACCCCCCTGTTTTTGTCCATTTTTTGACATACAAGTTGTATGTTAGGTTGCAGGTGGTGATGGTACAGCTGGTTGGCTTCTTGGTGTGGTTTGTGATCTTAAACTTGCTCAGCCACCTCCAATTGCTACCGTGCCTTTGGGAACAGGAAACAACCTTCCCTTTTCATTTGGTTGGGTACGTCAAGTGCTAAGACTATTTCCCATTTCTAATCCATTTTACAAAATCCCCATGCACATGGAGATTGGCAGCTATGGGATTTTATAACAGGTTTTGTCCTTCTTGTCTTCTTGCCCCTTGAATGCGAGTGACTAGCATTTAAATTTCTGTCCATGCTTCTATCTGGATGGCGCATCTTTCAGTAACATGATTGTACACATCATTTCTGCATTGTTAGATTGTTGCCAAAGATATTGCCAGAAAAATAGTTGCGACATGACACCATGTTTCAGACTACAAATACATATTTAATTTTGTGAAGATCTACACTGCAAGCATTTATTTATGTCATTTTGTTTCAGTATTTCTAATCGACTGCAAAATCATCTGGTATACCTCATTTGAGATATTTTATCCAATGGATTTTAATTGATTTAGATGATAATAGTGTCATAATTCCATTAATTTAACTGCATTGCAGGGGAAGAAGAATCCTGGTACTGATCATCAGTCAGTGAAGTTTTTCCTTGATGAAGTGAAGAAAGCAAAAGAGATGAAAATTGATAGGTATTGTAGTGTCAATAGTTTTAGTTTAGTAAGGCATTGTTTTGTTACGTCTACTGAGACCTGAATCCTTAAGTTCTACCTAAGAGTTGCCTCTGATATTTTCCCCTATTTTGTACATATATATTTTCTAAGTTTCTCCTTCCATATATAAGTATTATTTAACCATAGCACTAGATACTTGCAACACTACTACCTCAAACCTTCAACCACATAACTGTGCATACAATGTGCCAACCAATAGGATATGTCTATGGTCTATTTGACAAATTTGAGTTGATCATTTATCATTACAGTATATATAGCTTCAAGTAACAGAAGTGGACTATTTGGCCTAGGATACATGTCGCAGATCCATCTTTTAATGTTTTGCATTCTCATGAAATTGAAACATAAGTAGCATGCATAATGTTTTAAGTTATCTTTGTCCTTTTTCACGTGCATGTATTTCTGTATCTCTTTCAACACTGGACTCTTGAATACACTTACAAATTTAGCTCATTTTTCAAACAATAATGATGACTATTGGATTACTTGGCATGGAAGATACCGGTGTGGTCATCTGAACTTCCATAGCCAATGAAACTGAGAATCAGATGCATGTCAATTAGTTTATCATTCATGCATTGGTCTGATTACAAATAAATATATATCATAGCTATCAGTGAAATAACATGATCAGCAGGGTGTTGAGGTTTGGAATAAAATGTGCTCGGTCATTAACATGTTTACTTAAGGCAATCAGAGTCTATCAAGAGAGCCGATGATTGCCTGTCAAGGATCTCAGACTCAATTAATGATTGGTTTCTAAGTTACACAATAAACCTAATTGGTTACTTGCAATCATCAAGATCAGTAGTTCAAGTCACACTCAAAGGTTGAGCACTTTCCCATTGATATAGTAACAATAGTATCCGTAGTCATAGCCCAAACTCTAAGCCATTATCATTTGATGTCCTTTAGAAATCTTTGGACACAAATTTTTCCGACCTCTTACTTTCATTGTTGTGAATCCTAGAATTGATTCTCACCAATTCTTGTGTGTATATGCGTGCAACATGGGTTTTGAATTATACAAATGGAAATGTTTCTTTAGCTAACATTTAATGCTACTATTGGTAGCATGTGATATTTAGTATTTAACCTGTGTGATGCTGAACATACTAATGTTTGATCATTTGTATTAGAGATATGTGATAGTGATTATTCTTGGTAAAGACTTGTGGCCACCTATATGGTTATGGCTCATGACCTTAAATTAAGCATTGATCTATTCTAGTGTCATTGTTATATTGATGTTTTGCTTGCTCGGTGCACTCATTTTGTGTTGGACTTATTTTATAGTGATTATGCTCTAAGGAAACTGAAGGACTGCATATATGGTTTTTGCTATGATTTAATAATTTAAGTATTGGGTTAGTTTTGAGTTGCTGACATGTGCCAATCAGCATGACAGTTGTTGCACATATTTACCTGTGCCCGTTTTCTAAAAGTTGAAAACTGAATTGTCTCAGTCTAGGATGAAGCATACGCCCCAGTAGATTTCCAACTTACAACTTATAGCCTTTTGTTTTACATCAATTTTCAGAAGAATAGTTTCATCATAGCCTGCTATGAGAAATTTGCAAATTCGACTTTGATATCCAGTCCACAACTTAAAATATGTATTTCAAGAAATGTCAAGCATAGATCTTTTCTTACTACAGTATTTCCTTTCAACTAGTATGTAGAACTTAAGGATGTAGATCTCTTTCCTCAGTTTTATCACTAATTGAACTGGTTTACTTGAATGTCATTGACCTCCAGTTGGTGAATAAAATAAATGTAGTTATCCTTTTCTTTCCTCGTTCCCTTAGTGATGGTATGTGAGCATGCTTATCATACGTATTCTTTTGACATCGATCTAACTTGTATCATGGACAGTGGCATGGGCTTAACATGGCATGGCATGGCATCTAGTGCAGATAATTGATAACTCCATCATGGTCAATGGGTGACAGCATCGATACCATGTGCAATCCATGTTCTTATACATATTTGCAATGACATTCTAGTATGTTAGGCATGCAAATGCATGGTTCATGGAAAGCTAGAGTTATAGGATAGTTGTTCTTGTTATAGATGTTAAATCCCATTATTTTGTTGCAATTTCCATCCCTTCATTTTATCAGTTATGATTTGGATATACCTAGTGATGATCTTTGCAAATTCTGGAGGTGTATTTCTTCATGCTTGTAAACATTTGGACTTTGGAGTGGATATTGTTTTTTGAATTATTGCTTCTATGTTCTACTTTAGCTGGCATATTGTCATGAGGATGAGGACTCCCAAGGAAGGTACCTGTGATCCAATTGCTCCACTCGAGTTACCTCATTCTCTACATGCATTTCAACGTGTATCAAGTTTAGACTCACTTAATGTGGTAAGGCAATAATTTTTGGTTGAAAAGTACTTTAAAGTGTTCAGACACCGAGTGTAGTTTGTTTCCCTTTACTCTTTCGAACTTTCTGTATTTTTTACATTGTTTATCACATAAATAAGTTTTATCTTTTACCAAAAATTGACCACATTTCTTATTATAATGTAAATTTAGATAATGGGTTGTTGATTATTTTATCTCAGGAAGGTTATCACACATTTCGTGGTGGTTTCTGGAACTACTTCAGTATGGGTAAGAACTTACCTATGCAAATTCTGCTACTTATAAGTTTTAGGAACTTCATGGACATGGTAGTTGAGAAATTGGTTGATCCATTCAAGTTATGGAGTAACAATTGTCCAACTGTTGTTTGTCTCAGATAGTGTTCTAGATGTGAATGCAATTGTTCTACCTTCTATATGTTGTTATGATTCTCACTTGGGTCAGGACTGTATTGCTATTTGATTTCTTTCTGATCACTCTGTCTTTGTTGTTCTGTTCACCTATATACATACCTTATAATTCAAATCAGAAGACTGCTGTCCAACTGAAATCATGATTCTTTTTATTCACAAAAGAAGACTAATTTATTTTTGAGTTTTTTTTTCTCACACGACCTTTTAAGTAGAAATAGTCTTCTTGACCATTGAGAATTTTCTAGTACACCATGTGACAAAAGGGATGCTGTATTATTTTATTGCAATTTATTATTTTCTTGATAAACTATAAGTTGATATTTGATCTTATCTGAACATAAAGATTACATTGATGCACATACTGACAAAAGTTATATCATATTAATTTTTAGGAATGGATGCCCAAATATCATATGCGTTTCATTCCGAGCGGAAGCTGCATCCAGAAAAGTTCAAGAACCAGATAATCAATCAGGTTTCATTTTCCTGTTACAGTAACATTACAGTCTTCTATCCTTATTACATGCTTGTTCCAAATTGTAAAGATCAAGAGATCATAGATAATACTTGCAGTTTTCTTCATTAGTATTATCATGTGTGCAAATCATAGTTTCCATCCAAACTATATGAATGCTCATTACAAGAACATTGCCATTTATGATCCATGTGCATATATCCCCATTTCATGCATTCTTCATTCATTATCTCTTTGAGATTCATAGATCTAGAGGGGAAAAAACAAGAGAAGATATGGTTCTACCATTAGACTTAAAAGTACCATTTGACAAATCTGCTACATGGCCTTAATGGTGAGCCAAACTCAATCCCTAAATATAGATAATTGGGAAAGAAACAGGTCAATGCTACAACATGATGGTTATGTCTCCATCGGGATGCACCACAGTATATAATCTTATGCGTTTTATGACTTCTTAATTTAATCTTCTATAGCTTTGATGTTTTAGTTGCTTATGTACCTTATCCCATGTAAATCTCTTCCACTATAACTAATGTTTTTTGCGCTTATATTTGCTCTCAGACTACCTATGCTAGACTTGGGGCTACGCAAGGGTGGTTTCTTGCTTCTCTTTTTCATCCTTCTTCAAGGTAATGTCTGAGTCAATGGTCTATACAGTTTGGATAACTGAAATATAATCTTCATTCAATGTTCTGTTACCTTAGTTTATGCAAGTTAGCAACACTCATGGTTGCAAATCAGTAATTTAAATTTTGTTAAGCAATTATCTTAAGGATTTGACCAGCATGAAAGGGAAAGGGCAATAGTAGCCAATGTTATCACATCAATCAGGAAAAGGAGATTAACAAACTAATAATTAGTATATCACAGATAATATTTTTTCATCCCATTAACCTGGTAATGAAGTTCAATGTAACATTAAATTCTTAACACTCTGGTATAGCTTCTTTTAAGAAGATCCTACTAGAACTTAACTGATCTCAAATAGAGAGTGAAAGGCTTGTGTAAGTGTTATGTTGTTGATGAGGACATATCAAATTTCAGTCACATAACATGCAACGTCATATACATAAGATGAAAATGGATTCTGTTCCATGGTAGATGATGTGCCTTATCGACAAGAAGCCGTAGTGATTCTTAAAAGATCGGTCAAGCAAGATAGTGAGAATATTTAGAGGGCTGATGATAATTCATTCCATTGTCCCACGAGAAATCCTGGGTGCTCTTCATGAGAACTGCTTGCCAAAATTTCTCAGTTAACTAATACTGTGGAATTTCAATGGAAGAAATTAAATTTGTGATGGGTAGTACGTGAACTTGCCATGAAAATCTTCAATAAGTATCTGTGGTGATAGAGTCAAAGAGGACAAACAAATCACCCACCATGATGTTTGAGAAATGATGATTCTTGTGTTGATCCACATGTTTGACATCAATTTAAACCTTCCTAAAATAATTTATTATTTTTAAAACAATTCCCTGTGATAATTCTATAGTGCTATAATGCAGGAATATAGCACAGCTTGCAAATGTGAAGATCATGAAAAGACCAGGCCACTGGGAAAATCTCCATATTCCTCACAGGTAAATATGGTTTAAGTATCTCCGGTTCCAATTGGCAGATGAAATTACTCTCTTCCTCGCATATATTAAAATTTATGGGAGGATTTTTTTGTAATATTCATATGGTTGTCCTTTTAATCAAGTTCAATTTATAACTAGAGTTGATTGTTTAAAGAATGGTTTTATTACCATATGTTGTGGTTCATGAGATTTTTGGAGAGAAAAAAAGATCTCTTTGGTGAATATTGCTGATTTTTTGAAGCTTTGGAAATTGACTGAACATCTTTAGCTTTTTCTTGATTGAAGTTCTGTTGTTTTCGCATAAGATAATTTACAAATTAAGATCAAATAGAAGACCATAATTTTTAATTTATCCTTTTGAATGTATACCTGTACATCTTATTTCAATTATTATTTTTAGATTTAGATTGTCTACCAGTGATATCAAAATATAGAGGCCGTCATCTCATCAACCGCTTGTCGTTTACAGTATTAGATCAATTGTTTGTCTCAACTTACCTAGCTTTTCTGGGGGACTTAATCCATGGGGGACTCCAAATCAGAAGAAAGCAACAGAAGTAAGCTGCTCTGTCATATTTTATGTCTCTCTTTCACAGTTAAACCATTATAAAATATGCATAAGATTCCTTCTATTCATGGGAAAAACTAACCAAGATTCTGATGTCTTGTAGAGGGATCTTACTCGACCATATGTTGATGATGGGCTTCTTGAGGTTGTGGGTTTCCGGGATGCATGGCATGGCCTCGTCTTGCTTGCTCCGAACGGGCATGGTACCCGTCTTGCACAGGTAGACTAGCCTATCTATCTTACATCTGCAAGTTGCCAGTTGATTTCCTCTCATTTAATATTTCATGGACATCTGGGCAACTTCACCATCATTATATGTTGGGATAAGTACCCAAAGTCATGTTGCTAAGCTCCAATCTTGCATAGATTAATATGGTCATAGATAACCTGAATGCTAATATTTTCATGTTCCAGGCACACAGAATTCGCTTTGAGTTCCACAAGGGTGCAGCGGATCATACATTCATGAGAATTGATGGGGAGCCATGGAAGCAGCCTTTACCTGTGGATGATGACACAGTTGTGGTTGAAATCTCTCATCTCGGGCAGGTCAACATGCTAGCAACCAGAGACTGCATTTCCAAAAGTATCAATGACCCTTCGACACCTTCAGCAGCGAGCCATCATGGGGATGAGGATAGTGGGGATTCTGAGGATGAGTGGGAAGGAGGGAGGAAAAAGTTTGGTGCAGCAGAGACATTCAAGCTTCCGGAGGACATAGATATTGCTCATCTTAGTTAAGATTTATCTGTGCCCGCTGCTTTGCAATCAAGGTCTCCAACACCGGTGCCATATTAGTTTCAGTATCCTGTTAAGCTTAGTATTTGGTGATATTCCGAGCTATATTATTTGGTGTCACTAAATAAATAAATAAATAATAATAATAAATAATGTGTACCGGTACTGAATTATATGTTTCGGTATCAGCCCTACCGATATGTAAAACCTTGTTCGTAATATTTGAGCCATATGTGTAAATTGGACCAATCTTTGTTGGTGAATTGGTTGATTTATTTTAATGAGCTTATACATGGAAAAGGTTGTCGATGGGAACTGATAGGTTTGACCTTGATAAATCACTGAAATGATGGTACTTGATCTTATGAGTGATATGCATGAGTTGCTTGAGATCTCATCTACTGGCTCATAAATCCAAATATTGATTGCGGTTGTACCTTTGGGAGTTCCTAATTTTTTTTCTGAGATCCTACGCATTGTTGGCCTTTCTTCATCATCTCAACTCCTCCTGATACATTTCTTCATCCGCTTTTATTTGGATTAAAAATTGCTTGCTTAATAATTCTATTTTTATTATAATATATTTTGTTCGTCCGATTAGAATACGAATCGAGCTCTTGTTTTACACTTGTCTTAGCTTGGTATTGGGAACTGTCATATCCATCCGTGATATTGTATCTGACAAAGTCTGTCCTTGTTTAAGTTAATCTTGATAGTAAGGTATCGACAACTGAATGTCACGCTTTTATGTGCCTCGAAGACGTGCCATAATGTTGCAACAAGTGTTTTCCTTGTATGTATTTGATGTAATCGTATTGTATTGAATCGGGTTAATGGTGTCGAACTATTGATCACGTCGATATGTTCATCGCATGAGAATGAGGTATCGAACATATTATTTTTTCCATACTCGTTCTTTATAATTTGAAATATTGCTTGATAGTGAACTGGATCATGTTTACATATCTATTTCATGAATTATCACAATATTATGATCAACTTTTGTCCGTACATAGTTGGAATTGATTGTGATAGGGAATAAGGTGACATCAACTTTGACTTGCTGACCCAGCCAATTACCCGCTGCCACCTAAGTAGTGACGAGGACGTAGGAGCCCATGTGCCTCCCCCCTCACCCTCACCACCTGCCAATCTCAATTTCAGGAAATAAGGTGATAGGGAATAAGATGATCAACTTTTGTTTGTATGTAGTCAGAATTGATTGTGATAGGGAATAAGGTGATGTTCGCTTTGACTTGCCGACCCACTCAGCTACCCGCTACCACGTAAGTAGTGACGAGGACAGAGGAGCTCATGTGCCTCCCCCTCCCTTTGGCAAGCGGTAGGGAAGGAACTTTTCATCCCCTGCCAACTGCGATTTCGAGAAAGATCGCATGGTCGTCGATCATGATGAGCATTAACCCTTCACGACGGAGCCCATCTCCCCCTTTTCCGATTGCATGCCCGTAGGGAGCGTCGATTGCATGCCCGTAGGGAGCATCGACGGAGCCCATCTCCCCCTTTTCTCATTTTCCCGATCGCTCAGCACAAGCAATCATTATATATTTATCCGGTAGGCTCCGGCCCAAACGAACGATGCCACTGTGGTCATCCTTCACTAACGACATGACATGGTAAAATGTATCAATCAACCGTCGACATAAATGAGCCCTTAAATGATGATGAATTGAGGAGAGAAGCTATTAGCCTCTCGGCATCGATCACCCAGGAATAAAAACCGACCCTCAAAATCTAAAAGGGGAATGAGAAATTTCTAGAGAAATTTCTATTATTCCTATTCCACCATTGATTTTACTATCGGAGGAGTCGAGTCGAGAACTCCCCCAATGCTGACCATATGTGTAGGAACCTCGGTGAAACCAAGGTGCTCCTCGGTTCAACTCCAGAATCTCAAGGAAGTCCAACCACCTTGACTAAGCGTGGAATCCACCTTGAGCGAATAAGTAGCACATCGGGATCGTGTCGACTAGTTTTTTCCACTACAACCAACATCTAAGAGCACTATATGGACTTCCAAGATGAGCTTGCGCTGGACGGGACCTAAACAGTGCCAATTATGCAAAACTTGAATGCACACATCTTTAAGTACTTACATATTTGTATAATATGTCTATGTACCTAATTATCTTCAAGAAACATGCCCTAAGCATATATTGGTACATTTTGTGCATTGAAATTCGACACGTCATAATTATTTGATCGACGTTGATATGACTATCTATTCAATCAAAATTAATAAACATGTGATCTTATTGGTATTACCTTGATGTCATCAGTAAGAGATCATCGAGACGATTTGATCTTATCTCGAAGGCTTAAAGTTGTCCGGGTGATTCTTGTGGCGATCTAGTGAGGGGATTGCTATAGGGAACGAGATGGTCTTCGTGCGTCTAGTGTGGATTCCAATCTCCTTAGAGATCTCATACAAAGGTTGATGTCGGGGGGGGGGGATATCTGGACCCGATCCCTCCGATAATCAAGTTAACTAGTCGTGAATTAATGGAAACAAGAGGGTTCAGAGTGTGGGGGTCCAGTCCCTATGAAGGTATCAGGAATAGATTCTTATACATGAGCAACCAGGGTCTGCCCATCCCCATCCAAACGTCCTTTTTCTATTGTTTATTTATGTGGACGATTGGTCTGTACGACCCATTGTGGCTTGTCGTCCGTTAAGGTTGACAAAAAGGGGAGCCACTTATCAGCCCTAGCAGTTGACGTAATCGGTCCGAGTAGCTCCTTACGGCCTGTTGTCCACAGGAGCCAACCAAAGAGGGGAGTTGGTTTGTTCGATCGCTCAGGGCCCATTGCCCCTAGCGACTATCCATCGTGAATGACCTGGCCCTTCGCATCAACTCCTTCGTGGCGTCCAACAAGCAGACTTCGATCCACGTCAGAATCCCATCACTTATTTCATGCTCACATAATCGTTTTTAACATTAACCACTATCTCAACTCAACAATCGCTCCAACACGATAAAAAAAAAAAAAAAAAAAAAGAATCCCTAGATGCATACTTGAAATTGGCTGAGAAGTTTGAACTCCCACCACGAATTTCAGAACCGCTCGACTCATTCATCAATTCAAGGGATTTTACCGAAAAATGGCATCAGAGTGATGAAGTAAGGTGCAGGGAACACAGCTTCAGCGTCTGTAGATGAAGTCGCAACCAAGATATCACGTCGGATGATGTTTTGGGAACACGAAGCACGATAATATATGATAGAGCTGAGCCTCGAAGCAGATATCATCGTTACTTGCGTCAGTTGCCCGAGTGTCGCAGCAGAGTCGAAAGAAAGCTCACCAAATGCTGAAAGCAGATATCATCGTTACTTGCGTCAGTTGCCCGAGTGTCGCAGCAGAGTCGAAAGAAAGCTCACCAAATGCTGAAAGCAGATATCATCGTTACTTGCGTCAGTTGCCCGAGTGCGACTCCGTCGGTGCCGCAGCAGAGTTGAAAGAAAGCTCACCAAATGCTGAACTACGAGAACTGAAATAAAATATATCCGATAGATGAGTGTTGGAAACGTAACTAACACATATAAAAAGGTTAACTAATAATGTCAACAAAGTCGTGCCACCAAATAAAAAATATATATATAGCAGATGCTCAACAAAATATTCACCTCTTTATTCCCTACCCAATACATCTAATCGTAGGACCTCTTGTAGGCATATGCATGACAGTAACCAGAGTTCATTCATTCATTCATTCATTCATTCATTCATTCCACACAAGAGTTACTTGTGTACAGAGAAAACAAGACCCGACTATTCTTTCAAGCCATTCATTCATACATGAGACACACACATAAAAGATAGCATTGATCATTTCATTTCTATTTGGAGGTATATATCTCACATCACTTCAAGGAATCAGATTTGGCACCTGACTTCTTCTACACCCTGTGAAATCCTTAACCTTTTTTTTCAGGGAAAACACCACACTGATGTACAATTTTTTTGTTTTTTTTGAGTGGGTGTTTTGTATCCTTCTTTGACCATGTCACTGGGAAAACAGAAATTCCACTTCAAAGAAAAAAAGAATGCAAGGGGGTTGAATGAAGCTCCAGCTGAAGTTTTTGTCCCAAGCAACCATAGGTGTAGGCTACTGTTCCAACCCATGCAAGGGCATCTAGAAACAATGAATCACACACAAAAAGTTGATGCCAATCACCAAGAAAGTTTATGCTAATCACTCGATTAACAAAAGCATGACCAATCAACACAAAAGTTGATGCCAATCACTCAGTTAACTGTAGCAATTCATGCAAGAGGTAACCACTGTAGGAACCAAGAAAACTTGTAGTGATCGCAAATATCAGCAAAAAAGCCAACCAATAAATTTGGATGAAACAGTGTCGAACTATTTAGAAGCATTAGAAAACAAAATATTCCAAGATAAAGGTAGTCTAGAGGCATCTTGTTTGATAAACATCTTAATTTTTGTGAGACCAATCTCACCTTCCATTCAAGCATAAGTGATTCAGCCTTCCTTCTTTCCCTGTACACCAAAAGTAGCACAGCAGCAGCATTGCCATGGCGTGCCTCAAAAAAAAAAAAAAAAGGGCAGCCGACACTCTCCAAACACTCCAAGAGTCAATTACATCGATTCCAGAGCTGTTTTTTTGTCTTTTACAATCCAAGGGATAGAGAATAAGACCACTCTCTATACCTTTAATGCATATTTATTACACAACATTCTACTCAAGTATGATAAACCATTAAAGAAGAAGAAATACATTCTGGCACCACATA
The DNA here is from genome assembly GCF_036884655.1 of Musa acuminata AAA Group. Taxonomy (NCBI): domain Eukaryota; kingdom Viridiplantae; phylum Streptophyta; class Magnoliopsida; order Zingiberales; family Musaceae; genus Musa; species Musa acuminata. The sequence goes on from NC_088359.1 coordinate 32,221,197, forward strand.
GACGACAAGTTGCAAGGTAAGGCACCACGCTTTGGATTTACAAACTCATTTTAGATTAATCACACCAAAGAACACAAAGAAACCAGAGAGAGATGGTTTAGGTGGCCTATACAGAGTATCTTGACTCGGTGGTAATGTTGATCAAGAAGCACTGGTACCAAGCTTTTCAAGATTATAAGTGCAGAGAGGAGTAAAATTTTATGTACAACTTGCTTTATAACCAAATGATAATCAGGAATAGGATGAGAGTTATGAAACCATGATTTCATGTCATATACATATATCTAGGCAGTTGAAAGAATATTCCTTTACACATAATACAACAGTGACCAAATTTGGATTCAGTGATTTGCTTTTCTAAGTTGTACAAGATTATGACAACAAGTAGTAACGAAATAGACCTGCTTCAAGGGGAAATGATGAAGTAAAACCTCTGCAATGAAGCAAATATGTAACCTTCAGTGTGAGGGTTGACAGAATGATTGAAACCCAAAGAAGTACATTTGAAAACAAATGATAAGAAATACAAATTCCCGAAAAATGCTTCAAAGGCAATTGATGCAGAAAATAAATCTGAAGAAATAATTAAATAGAAGAAAGAAATTGGGGTACAAATAGAGAGTATAATTTTTGGATGTCCTCAAAGTGTTAAGAATTACATGCAGAACACTGTCTTCTAAGAAAGTGAAAGAGACTTAGTTCATTTTCTAGTGTCAAAAGCCTTCTACAGAAGCATTCTTGGACTAATGTGGAAGTACAAAATAGTTGCCTCAACGGAAGAGAAAGTTAGTTCCAATGGATTCTTTAGCATTTAGAAAAGCAATTCCTTTAGTTGTTTGATCTGAATATAATTTAAGCTATTTTTAAATTCCATTTACTAGTTCTTTCATTTGTTCTTTTTGAAGGGCAACTGCACTGAGCAATATGATGCTTATTATGGCTTTGAATCTTTCTTTGTACAATGAGATTAGGAGAGATATGTTTCAGCTCCTTCAGGTTCAAGGCCTTGTCCTTTGATCTTTATCATGCTTAAGTTCAAAGATGTCACAGATTTACATTAGCATCCAAGATTATATCCAACAGCAGATTATACATTAGTGTTTTTTAATAGAAAATCATCTCTTTGATCAAACTTGCCTATTAGCAAAGTATTATATCAAGCTGGTTGAGAAATGATCTTTCATTTAACTACTGTAAAACTTTGGTCAGTGATGTATACAGAGAGACAGAAAATTGCAATAACAGTATTGTCATCCCCACTACGCCTCCAAGCTAACAGTCAGGGGTTGCAAAATCCAGTTCAAAATAGGGTCATAGTATAATTATATCTTGTAAAGACAATGGTCTAACAACAAGGATCGAGTTTGCAACAAGTATTGATTTACAGTTTGGGCAGAAAAGAAATCTTTGCCGCAATTTCATTATCATTAATTTCAGAACTATGACAATATATTGCTTGACTAAGTATAATCAGTGTATTTAGGATAAACTAACGACAGCAATTTCCATAACCAACCTATTATAACTCTCCTTGCGGTGAGTTAGACTTTAGAGTAGACTTCCCAGTGGGTAGGGCTGAACTTGTTATCATCATGCTCACTCAAAATTATCTGTGCACCAACTGATGCCCTCGTGAAGCTCAACAATTGCGACTGAAGAAAATGCAGGAAATCAGGACAGCCGTCCAATATATTTTTGTTGTGTTGCTCTCCCATGAGTTCCTTGGGAGAGATCATCACTAAAGACTCAAGAGAACCAGCCTTCCCCAGTAAAAATTTCACCAAGCATATCTCATTGCTGTGACCCTTGAAGCTATTGATCTTTATCATCTTAAGGTACTCAAAATCAACCTCTGGAGGCTCCTCCTCCGATACCACCAAATATTTCTCAATGAAAGGATCACCCATGTTGGTTGGAAGCTGCAAGAATTCATCATTGAATTAGGAATTGAAAAAGACAAGGAAAAAGAAGTCCATCACACTTACTACCACTCAATTCAACAACCAACCTCTATGAACAGTTTCTCCAATCTAGGGCATTGGCAAAGCCTAAAGAAGCCATAGATGTCCATTAGATTGTCATCAGTCATCATACCCATCAGCAGTTGCAACTCTCTCAAGTTTCTAAAGTTCCTGAATTCCCCGATTGCTTTCACACCTTCAGCCACAATGTACTAGGAAAAAAGAGGAAGGTGGCAGAGGTTCCAATATGCCATCAAGAATCACACTAGTGACGTGAAATATATCCCAAATTACGAAAGAAAACCCACAATTCTCTGTTACCTGAAGCGAAAGATTGCAAAGGGTCAAGACCTTGACGTTGGAGAGTTCGCCGAGTGCCTTCACCCAATTGCTCCGAGGTAGGCTTGACACAGGGCTGCCTGAGCTGATGTACACGTCCTCTAGTCTGCTGGGGCTATCGAACGAGTAGGTTGTGAGGTAATTTCCACTGAATCGGAAGCGTCGGAGGCCGGCAGACGAGATCGTGACCTCCAAGGCCCTCACACAGCCGACGATGGTGAGGCTGGTGAGACGGCTGCTGGCGGCCGTGATCATGATCCGCCGGAGCTTGCGGCAGAGACAGAGATCGAGCGACCGAAGGAAGGGACAAGCGGCGATGATCCTCCTCAGAGCGGCGTCGGTGACATGCGCCGCTTGGAGACTGAGGACCTCCAGGGAGGAGAGCCGCTTGATGTTGGCGCTGGGACTCGAGAGGTGGAGCCCAGAGATCGTTAGCCGGGCGAGACTGGAACACTCAGAGATAGAGAAAAAGAAGGCGGAGGAGACGGCAGCGCGATCGTTCCTTCTGGCGCGCCGCCCGGGGCGGGCGGAAGTGGCGGCGAGGGAGAGGGGCGAGACGACGAGGCTGAGGTCCTCGACGCCGCAAGAGGCAGCGTACTCGAGCCAGCGCTTGATGTCGGCGTCGTAGCGGCGGCCCGGGGGGAGAGCGACGAAGAGGGCGTCGATCCGGCGGCCGAGGCCCCGCGCGGAGAGGCATCGGTCGACGCCCGCGACGAATTCATCGGAGGCGGAGTCCCCGAGGTCGGTGGGCGGGGAGAATTCGAGGGCGGCGGGGTGGGGCCAGCGGAGGCGCCAGAGGGCACGCCACCGGGAGGAGAGCGCGCCGGTGCGGATGGCGTACTTGAGGGGGAGGAGGGAGAGGATGTGGAGTCGGACGGTGTCGGGGAGCTCAGTGAGGCGATCGTCGCATCCCTTCTCACCGGCGTCGCGTCCGCCGTCGCCGGAGGACGATGAGGAGGAGGAGGAGGCCGAGGCCGAGGACGAGGAAGGAGGGGAGAGGGAGAGGTCGGCGGCCCACCGGGACTTCTTCTTCTGCCTCATGATGGCTTGGAGGAGACGGTAAAGCCTTTCTGTGCTTTCGCCTGCTCTATTTGCCTTTCCTCTTCCTCGCCTCCTTTTGGTCTTCTATTACGGACAGCTGCAGCAGCAGCAGCAGAAGAGAGGGCTCGTTTTAGCCATCAATTCATTTAACCGCACGGAAGCGGGAATAAAAGCCGAAAAGGAATTAGTAAGATTTAGAAAAGGTTTTACTTTTACGGCTTTACCGCACGCGCAGCCTGACACGGTTACAACCGGCCGAATCAGCCGTGGGAATCGTCACGGGTGTTGTGGTCGAACCCCATACCCCCTACCCACACCACACCAATCCGACCCGCCACTGACGCTGCACTCCTCGATGAGTCGTTGTTGATGACGTGCGACTCGTAAATTCCGCAAGAGAAAAATAATAATAATAATTATTATTATTATTATGGTTGATGTGGGGTGACATGAACGTGTCACGTGGATCCCATGTGACGAGCAACACATCAAATCAAATGATGAGGACGGTGACTTGGTTAGATGGAGAAAAATAGAGAGAGAGAGAGAGATATGCATGATTTTGTGGAATGGATTCGGACAAAATGTACAAAGCCTGGCTGTAGTCTTTGTTTCTTGTCGCATTGTCATGGTCTGTCTGCTGACCAATTTGGATTCGTTCATTCACATGCTGTTGATTTCAACGTATGTTGTTGAGATCGATTGCTCTCTCTCTCTCTTTGCATTGCTGGGTGTTTCTCTATTAAAATGCGATTTGTTCATTCACTGGTTGTTGATTTCGATGTATGCTGTTGAGATGGATTTTGCCTTCTCTTGCATGCTGGATTTCTCTCTACTAAAATGTGATGGATGGATGGATGGATGGTTGGGTTAATCTCGGCACATTATTAATGTTGATTGTTTATTTTTGTAGCAGCATTGGATTTGCTGGATCTTTGATGAACGCATATGTTTCATGTGAAAAAGACAATTTTGACATCTTGTTTTCCTTTTCCTTACCCCCCCCCCCCCAAAAAAAGTATTTCAAGATCGAGAATTAGATCTAAGAGAGAAAAAACTTGGATAGCATTCGTCCCCCATTCATGTTTTCATTTTTATTTTTTCCTTCATGATTGGTTCCTTGGGGAGCATTTTGATGGATTTGAAGTGTTGCCTTCTCATCTGTTCCTAACATATCTAATTGAAGAAAGAGGAATGGCCACATCAAACCCACCTTGAATTCGATCAATCTCTATGGCTGCCATATATCTCATCTCATTCATATCAATATTGATCTTGAACAAGAATACAAAACTTAGAATCCATCTACTGTTCACATTAGCATTTGTAAGAAAATACACTTTGCTCAACATCAGATCAACTCGACGGCTAAAATGAACAACTTCTCTTGTAATTGGCACGACACAGGCAACGTCTGCCACTCCATCAGATGCAGCACTTGAAACCGGTGTAGCACGTTAACTGGAAGCAATGTGCTCCTCTCCTGCCCACCTTCTTGGGCTTCACATCTGCAAAAACTCGCTTCGGGATTTAATGTTTCGATGCTCTTTGATGCCCACATGCTTAGATGCAAGAAGACGATACTCGTATGCTTGGTTCTCAGTGCATCACAAACAGCAAATTGACATAGCGATCGACATGTGCAAACCATCTTGGTGGTTTCTTATAAGATATATCAGATAAATGGCAAACAATGATGATGTTTAGTTAAGAAGTAAAATTAAGAAATCAGATATAACAGCAAACTAAGTCGACAAGCCATGCTACCTCCAGACTTAATAGTTTTCCTTTGTTTTTTTACATCTCTAGTCATCAGGATTTACCAGACTTGCATGATTGATTGCCTAGGGAACTGCTTAGATCTGCTTGATTCGTATCATCTTGAAAGATCACAACTTAATGCTAGAATATGATGTTCATTGAAAGCATACTAGCATAAAAGAAACGATGAAAATGATTTTTGCACAAACTATAAAGATTGACATGTTTGTTTATGCTTCAAATGGGGACATAGTAAGATAAAAATAGCATGCTTAATTTTCTTAATTATATTCAACTCATCTTCGAACATATAACCTACGCATAAACCGCATGCTTAATTTTCTTTTTTCTTATGTCCGTTGCTCTTTAAAACTGTAGCCAAGTACTACTATATTCTTCTCATGTGCGCCCTATGCAGGAAAAGAAAATGATAGCACACAAATTCTATGGGTTGGCTATCAGGATCTCGCAGAGCACCACCTTGATCTAGTTAAGACTAAAGCAAAAGAATTTGAATCATAATGAAGTTCTACTTATATCAAGATTCTTTTTTGGTTGCCCCACCATATACTACGTGGTCTCTCACCTGATTTTCCCAGCTTCCGAAGTGATGCCTTTGTATCGTGAAAACGAACCTTGTATTCCTTCTTCCAAGCTGCATAACGAACCTTCAACTTCTGAAGCTCTTCGATCGATTTTTTAACAGACCCCAACTGCCCAGATTTCACCTCACTAAGAACACGTGCATCCTCCTCAAATATCTGTTTCTGCTTCTCAAACTCCTTTGTTAATTGACCAACAGCATTATTTCTGCCATCCACATCCTTTGACAGTCCAGTTACAGAGTCATGATGCTTAGTTGGTGGTCGTGCATCAGCAGGCATATCAAATTTTCCAGGTTGTTTAACCATGTCATTAGCAGCAAGGCTCTTCTGTACTGCAGCTAGGCTCACCTGTTTGCGATTGCAAGTTAAATCAATTATGCATGAACAATCTATTTTGAATTCCAGGAGCATGTACAAAATACCGAAAATACAAATGTGCATTCAGCTGATGGATAAGATTTAATCAGGTATTACCACTTCGAGTTGTTCTTTTTTTCTCTTAACTATCCCTACCACCTCCCCCATCTTTGAAGAGGTAGAGAAAATCATGAGAACATTGTCGTAAAAAGTAAGTGCTGAATTTCCCAAGCCAGAAGGAAAAGAAACAACCACAAGAAACAAGGTGGTTCCCAAAAACTCACCAAAACTACAAATAAACAGTTCACAGTAAGACCACATACTGGTGCAGACTCTAAAATCTAAATGATGATCCAATATTTGAGTAATGTGTCAACCTAATTAGTTGGACGTAGAAAATATTAAGAAGCATCTTAAACTCTCTTAGAAAGAAAAGCAATATTCATTTAGTCATCACTTCAGAGCATAGAAATTCAGAATAATCAAGGGTATCAATATATTAGAGTGTGTTTTCCTTTTAGTAACTAAGTTAGTCAATCTCACCTTCAAAGACTCTATCTGTTTCTGATATAATTCCTCCATGGACTTCATCTTTTCCTCACACAGTGACCATTTGTCCTCAATCTGCTGAACTTGTTGCAACAGTTCAACATTCTCCTCCTCTTTCTGTCTCATTTCTGTCTTCATCTTAAGAACCTGCTTCTCGAGCTCTTCTGATCTGGAAGCATGCAACTTATCGTGGTCCATGTCTGAAGCCTGCATTCATGATCATGAAATTTGTGCAGAAGTACTCATATGGTAATATTGCTCTTAGGCAAAAGAAACTCTATAATGTGTTTTATAGCTCAGGGAAATTTTAAATATAATGAAATATCCTAGATCTATGTGTTAACAAAACAAATTTTTAATTGAGTAGCCTCATGATGAGAACCGATGACAGACAAATTGCACCAGTTTTTTAAGTAAAAAATTGCATATGTGGTTTAATACGTTCCCTAGATTTACAGAAAGAGATACCACATAACCAGTGGAGCAGTATTGTATTGATTTTCCATTCAACACCAAGAATCCATGTATGGTGCAACTCAACAATCAGATACATAAAGATAATTCACACATGCACTTCATTGCTTGCAGTTAAAGAAGACATTTCATTTTACACCAAGAATTAAGCACCTCACCAATATTTGTATATAATTTAAAATCATTTACCATCCACACCCTTCTATTCTGGCATAATTAATTTGAATTTTTGTTTCTATATATCATCATGTCATTTCTCTCCTTCTCCTCGCTCACTCTCTCTGCCATTCTCTCTTGAGTTCGAAACTTCGATAAATGTCTCAAGTTCATGTCCATGCAACACTGCATTGAAGCTGTGGATAACAATAAAAGTTGTAGCCACAGCATTAAACAAGTTCACATCACATTCATTTGTACTAGAGTTGAATAAGTTACTTGAAAATTTTCAGTGAATCACTGCTAATTCTGCACGTGAAATATTAAAAAGTAGTTTCAGTCGAATTAGTAAATATAAAACTAATTTGAGGCTTTCAAGGAATTGATGAATCCATTGCTAACCCCTCTTGTAAAAACAATAACATTGCAAAATGCATCAAACACATGTTGACGCTTGTAATCATATGTCAGATACTCCATTAATGTTCAATTTTTTCACTTGTTCAGAAAATATTGAAGGTTACTTAAGCATATTTACTAGATGACTTATTTACACAAATACTGATTTTTTTTTCTATGATGGACAAATTGGATATATACTTCAGTTATGTTTTATCTTGTGTCTCTTATAGTCATCAGATGATGGTCAATGAGATCAAAATAATACATCACCCTATTGCTTCTCTACAATTTGGAGCATAAATTTGTTAAAAGTAAATATCTTTCCAAACATCCTATAGCCAACCATAATCATGTCATAATTGTATCAATACTGATATTCAAGCTTCACAACCATATCCTTATTACTTTAAACAAGTAAAAAAGCAAACAAGTGCTGAGTTATCCTATTAAGCATGCTGAAGTTTATTAGGTCTGCATTAGTTCCTGTAGCTAAACGACTTTGATTACACAATGTCCAACTATTATAATTCTTAATTAACTTCAGCATTTGTCAAAATATTTTATAGTGATTATGCGTAAGACAAACAGACTTTTGCTGTTATGCAATAAACTTCAAAAAATTAAGATTCAGGCATATCGACTCGCTCCTTACCATTATGCTGAAAATTGAACATACTCTACACCAATAGCATCTAAAAATTACCACATTTTTTTTACTGATCCAAAAGAAGTTTATGCACTTCTGGAAACATCAACTTTGGAAAATGTAATTCTCATGGAGGGTAAAGTTTATCCTAAGCAACATTAGTTTCTTGTGTTTTTTTTTTCTTCCAAGCAAGAAATTGAATCAAACATCAAAATTAAATTACCTCCTCCGCCTCTACATAACCGCTGTGGTCACCGTTCTCATCTTCCGGATCTTCCAAGGATGCCTTCAAAGAAACAAAGATTTCAGGCACTTGTTCGTAGTACAGTAACTCTTCATCTTTAGTTTATCTCAGCTATCTCTTACCTTGATGCCAATACTGAATTCCCTCGACTCCGACCTCGCACCCTCTTCCATCACACCAGGATCTTTCGACGAAGATCCTGCCTCGTTCCTCCCAATGCTAAATTTCATAGGCAGGGATTTTTTCGCGGAAGGAAGGCGACGTCTCATCGTGGGTCGGGCCGGCAGTGCTGGAGGGACGTCCTTCGGTTTCTCTTCCCTCAGCTTGAGGGCATCCAGCATTTCCTCTAGCACGCTACGAGCAACGGTCGGAATCGCCGGGAAGGAGGACGCCATGATGATGCCAAAACTTCCAATCCCAAGCAGCAGAGAGAAACACAAAGCTCTTCCCGCAATCAGAGCACCAGTTTCTTCAAATCAAAGACCAGAGGTCCTCAAAAACACAGATCGAGAACAACCGGCGGCCTACAAATCCCACCACGGAGGCCCCTTACCAGCTCATAAAGCTCCCTCCTGTCCTTACCTCAAGGGAAAACTCGTCAAAATCGAAACTTGGGTGTCTTGTTTCGTAGAAAAGCCAACAAAACCCCACCAAGATTGCAAATTTTCATTATCCTAACCAAATTAAACGCGAAAAGAATCAAAATACTGACGAACCTTAGGGTTCTTGATCCTGCATACTTCACAAATTAAACAAAATGAAAAGAAAAAAAAAGGAGAGGATAAAAAAATAATTTCGGGAAGGATGAACACGACCACCACTTCCCGAAAGACAAACACAACAAACGAACGCGAGTTGCAGAAAGAAACAAGAAACGGCGAGATTGTCTTGGAATTAAACGGCGAAGAGCTCATCCTGATTCCGTTGCGCCACGAGGAATGAGGCGGCAACATCGGGAGGTGCTAATAATTATATGCATATGTCGTAATTATCCCTCTATATTTAAATATTGGCCGATGCATTCAATCCAACTTCCATCGGCTATTATTTTCTTAGGTCCGTTAAAACTCAAATTAACATTACTATTTTTTATCTATATTTTTGAAATTATATTTTTATCTATATTTTAAAAATTAATTAATTAAACGTGTTGATATATCGTTCCGAAAGGTCGAAAGTTTGAATAGATCAAACGTTAATATGGATTATAGTTGTTCAGACGTGATTCAGATCTAACTGCGACCTATTCCAAGTTAGTTACGGTTCGTCTGACCCATCGAGTAGTTCAAGGTTTAGCCTAGCTGATCCCGTGAAATTTTTTAAGATATTTTAGTGGCTCTTTTTCTAATACCAATCTGTTAATGTAGATTCTAGTTATCCAAACTAGGGAGATGGTTCGAATCCAATTAAGGTCCATTCTAAGTTTGTTCGTCTTAGTCTAGGTCATAGTTTGTGATACACAAATCTTTAAAGAACTAAATCGAGAGCATTCCTAACGAAACGAATACCTTTTCGACAATCAAGTTAGGTTAGGGTTTTCAATTGATCCAACTAATTAATTGGAGTTGATGATGAATTGTGCTTGAGAACATACTAAGAATCCCTTTATGACCCTAATGATAATTATGCTCGAGATCGTCGATGGTAAGAGAGAAACATCCAATGTTTCGAGTAGAAACATTGCATGATGATCGTCGTACTTAATATATACATTGGCTAACTGCAACCTTTCATCATAAAAATTTTAACTGACAAATTTAAATTTTTACATAATTATAGAGATCGATCCGAGCAACTAAATAAACTGATAAATCAAGAATCAATCCTTGATGTGTACGGTTCGCCGATTAGAATGTTTGAATTATAAAAAGATTAAAATACCCTCATGTTTTGTTTATTAAAGAAACGTTTGATATATTTAAAAAATATTTTGATTTCATTTATTTTAATGATAAAATAATACAAAACAGATATATTGGTTACTCTTTCCTTCTCTAAGCCATATACCCATTCCAATCAATTTTCTTTCCCTATGTTACAAAAAAAATTCATCTACTAAAACACATATATCTAAACTAGTTTACAATATTTTAGTCATATTATTTTTGAGAAAAAGAGTTACAATATTTTTGTCTAGTCTTGCAGCTGGAAGTATTATAAATTATATTCACTATAGCTTATCCTTTTCTATTGTCATTCTTCCATATTGAGTGAATACAAATATTATAACTCTCTTTAAAATAAATAAATATAAACTTAAAGACTGTATGAGAAAAAAAAAGATTTTTGTCATACTTTATGTCAAAACCTTCCTAATATCCATACAAGTCACCAAAAGTCTTATATAAATTATTTTATAAAAACTAAGACTTATAATAAGATTAATAAAATTTAAGAGGATTTAAACTACTTATAGAGGGTCGTGTGGAATAACATCGATCACACTCTTACGGAGTAACATCTCTTTAACGATTATCGTGCATATTTTTGTCACATAAATATGCTTGAATATATTATAATAGCAGTGTAACTCATTATGATACTTGTTTTAATAATAAAAGTCATAGACTATCTTTTAAAACATCTTTCATATCCTGCTATGATACCATGATAAAATGAGATGCGATGAAGAAGATTGTATAATCTCATTGAAGTGAGCATAGATTTACACTATTTAGTTATTCTAATCTTATCATGATCATAATATTCTATCAATAATATGATTAATAAGTAAGATTTAAGAGGAATTAAACTAATTATTAAGCGTTTTGTGGAGTAACATCGATCACGCTCTTATGGAGTAATATCTCTTTAACGATTATGGTACATACTTTTATCACATAAATGTGTTTGAATATATTATAATAGTATTATTACTCGATTGATTTACACAAGGGTTAAAAGAGTCACACGTAGATAGATCGATCAATCGAGTTAGATATCCTAATAGCGGAGTCGATGGATCGAGTTTGATATCCTAATAGCGAAGTCGATAAACTAATTAGGAATAAAATGATGCATGATTATATGACATCCGAGAAGACTTCGGCAAGAATATCAAAGGAATCGATGAAACAAAATTTCATGATACTTTAGAATGATTTTGTGTGCAATATATGCATGACTCGTTTGATTGTGACTTCAAAATTTAAATGTTACATTTCAAAAAAAATAAAATCAATTAAACCACATATATTGCATCTGATTTTACATTGCCATCAATCTCCAAGCCGACCTCAACTTTCCGTCGTGTTCTATTTCGTTCGTTCACGCATCTTCAATTCTGTCGTCGACCGCTTCGGAGTTCCCGACATGAACGTCCTCGTCGGAGATGAACTTGCTCCAGAACCAATGCTTCTTCCAGACCAGAGTTATCTCTTCGATGGGTACGCTCTTGGTCTCGGGCAAAAAGAAGGCGATGAAGGCAGTCATGATCGCCACCCACCCGGCGAAGAAGTAGAAGAGGCCAAACTTGAGGTGACACAGTGCGGTCAGAAACACCTGGGCGATCAAGAACGTGAAGAACATGTTGACGGAGACGGTGATGCTTTGCCCAGCCGAGCGGATCTCGAGGGGGAAGATCTCACTTGGTACCAACCACCCCAGAGGCCCCCATGACCATGCAAAGGCTGCAACGTAGAAGCAGATGAAGAGCACTATGATGCTGGCGTAGTTCTTTGTTACATCGGTGGCCACACCGCTGATCCCAAACTTCAGCGCAATTAGAGTTCCCACCACCAACTTTTGCGCCGCAAAAATCATTCCGACATTAATCATCCGCTCAATCGAAGAATTCGTGAAGTGATCGATCCAGAAATGATACCTACCTGAGATACGAGCATCTGTGCGCCTCCTTGCAAGAAGAGCTTTCGGCGTCCAAGCTTGTCCACGGTGGCGATCGAGACGAAGGTGCCGAAGACGATCACGATGCCGGTGATCACTGCCGACGCGAGGGAGGCCTCGCTGCCGAAGCCGATGGTTTTGAAGAGCACAGGAGCGTAGAACATGATGACATTAATGCCGGTGAGCTGCTGGAAGCAGGGGATCAGAATGGCCATGGTGAGCTGCGGCCTGTACTTCCTCTGCAATATGTTGGACCAAGGGTGGTGGACGCTCTTGGCCGCATCGCTGGCCGCCACGAGGTCGTCGTACTCGGCTCGGATGTCTTCGGTGCCACGGATTTTGCGGAGCATGGCCTTGGCCTCTTCGTCGTGGCCGCGCTCGATGAGCGAGTTGGGAGTGTCGGGCAGCACCAGCGAGCCGATGGTGATGACGAGGGCCGGGACCGCGGCGAGCCCGAGGCTGACGCGCCATCCCCAGCCACCTTTGATGGAGGCTGTCCCGTAGTTGATGAGGTTGGCGACGAAGATTCCGACGGTGATCATCAGCTGGAAGCCGATGTTAAGCGTGCCCCGGAGATGAGCAGGTGCCATCTCGGAGAGGTAGAGCGGCACAGCCTGCACGCAAGCATACAGCAGAGCAGAGCACAGTCAAGAAAACCGGTTTGCGCCCCTACTCGGACAGGGATGATTCTGTTGGAGCAAATAAATCGATCGTTTTGCCTGATTCGCGAAGCCAATGCCGATGCCGAGGAGGACGCGGCCGAGTATGAGCATCAGGACGTTCATGGCGGCGCCGTTGATGGCGGAGCCCAGCAGAAAGGTGATCCCTCCCGCGAACATGGACCACTTCCTCCCGAACATCCTCGTCACCGTCGACGCAAGGAAGGATGAAAGGAGGGCGGCCCAATACAGAGAGGACGTGAAGAGAGTCAGCAACTGGCTGTCGAACTTGCAGTATTGGTTGGTGCTCGAGTCTGCCATCTGCTGCTTGTAGACTGACGGAAAGAAACGGGAGAGGAAGGAATCCATGGACGTCACTCCACCTTCGACCACACAGTAAAAGAAAGGTCGTGTTTTTTAGCAGAGTAAGCATGCGGGGTTTAGAATCGACTGCAGGAGGATAAATGTACCAGAAATTCCAATGTCGTAGCCAAAAATAAGGCCACCGGAGGAGGCGACGAGGCAAGTCAGGAAGACGAAGAGCGTCATCTTCCCCGGGTGCTCCTTGCCACCGCCCGTGCTCACGAACACTCCGACCGCCATGTTATGCGATCTCCTCCAACTTCTGAGACAGAACGAAGGCGAAGAGGGGCGGAGGCTTCTCGATGCTCTGAGTCGAACAAGGAGGACGTGCTTATAAAGGAGCTCGAGGAAGGCAACAAGCTGGAGCAGTTATCCTTCAGCGGATGATATCCAGTTGGGATTCCTGCCGATGATGTTGGATTTGGCTGTCTAACTTCCATCTTCCGTTATCCGAAACAGATCATGTACAGGTAACTGTTGTCCGACCTTTTGAAGACCACGTTTCGCATAGGAAATGGAACTTCGCAGTGAGAACAACATTGAAAGAAAGGCTCAATCAATCTTAACTTGTATAGTTCTTAAGAGTTACAATTGATCATCTAAACAAGTAGATCGTATGTATCTTTTCTTCCTAATACAAAAACAACTTCGCATCATACCAATTTGTCTTTAGAATCATGTGAGATGATAGATTTTTGTTTTGAACTAAAATCGATATTTGGTGATGGATTAAATTCTTCTCATGTCAATGGCTGAACACCGCTATGTTGAAGGTAATTTGAGACGGACATAATTTTGATCAAATGGAGTGTACTATATTTTACATGTTTTTTCAAATTATTTTTTGTTGATTATATATAAATAAGGTTCAAGTCGTTTTCACGTGAATTCGAACATGAAACCTATTAAATATGCAACAATGTATTAAATATGTAACAATGTGCGGACTACTCCGATGGATATCTCAAAAGAGATTATCGTACACATTTTGTGTATAAAATTTTAAGGAATTTTATAGCATTCTCGATTGTATACATCGATTAATTTATTGAGAAATCATGTTAGGATTAACGATGTTGATCGTGTTTATAAGGGATATTTTCTTCAGACTTTTTTATCTGTTAACATTACTTAATGATAGATAATACCAATTTCACGCTCAAACTCAAATGTTTATACGGAGACGATAGCATTTGACGATGGCTTGATTGCTAACTCAAATAAATCTTTAAGTTAATAATTCTTCCCCGATGTAGAATTTTTTTAAAAAAAATCACAAATTTTTCTTGGCATCATTATGTACAATTTTTCCTGATAAAAAAAAATAATCCTGGTTACAATAATCATCTCCTACTACATCCTGATTACAATACTCCATTTTAGACTATCCAGCAGTAGTTTGTAAACATGTTAATGGTTGCACCACATTCATTGTTTGAGGTATAAAAGCATTCAAAATTAACCATTTTCACTCTATCAAACAAGTTCATGACTGCAATCATTGCATTGAAGCTCAGCAATCTGTAACCTTTATTAATTATTAGCATTTTTACATATAACATTACAGCATCAAAGAACTAACAGACTGGTTTGAGAATGGAAGTTAGGACATGTATTTCAATCTTTTTTCTTTTCAGAGAAAATAAAGAATAACATATGGGAAGGAGACTTCCGAGACGATCTGAGATCAGCATTCTGTTGCTCAATGTTTTGAAAACATGCCTTCAGTTAGTGATGAGAAATCAAAATCCCCAAGTGAATGGGTACTAGCAGTAGATCGGAAAGATGTATGGGGCTTATTTACTCCTCCACCAGCAGCAGTTGCCTCATTCACAGATGCAATGGACCCCTGAGCATGCAGACTGCAAAAAATCAAAGTTTCGGTATCAGCAAATTGAAGGCTCGCCATTAGGTAAAATGATACGGTATACAAAATGAAGTTTTTTTACGACGCAGGAGACCAAGATCACGGAGTCAACCTCTTTGTATCGATGAGAGTTCATCTTTTTTGTTATATATAACACAAAGAGGAACACACAGATAATTAAGACAAAAAAAGGAGAGACAATCGATCTTTTGTATAACAGTATCTAAGGTTATTTTATTAAACAGTTCAGTTTACAAAAATTAATATTTCAGTTAAGAATTTACGGTCAAGATGCTCAGAAGCCTCACCAAAATATAAACCCCTCCCAAAATGACTGCTTCACTATCCCTATCAACGTCTTCATACATAGCCTCATTTCCATCTGACTCATTCTTGATAATGCTGATAATAATTAAAAAGAAAAACTGAAAGAAAAGAGAGTAGGGAATAGTTGGGCACCACAATCCCTTCACGGTATAAAAAATGGAAACTTAAGAACAAAATAATTTTACCTCATGATCAATTACGTTTAATCAGATCAGAGTACAATCAAATGATGCATTATCATGTAAGAAAAGAGTGCCGAGGGATTCAAATGTAAATATCAGTGTAAACAAGTACAACACGTGAATCACAAAGCCTTAGTTCAGTAAGCCACGCATGCAGACAATAAGAAACAAATCAAAGATATTGTAGATCTGGCATCAAGGCAAGGTGGTGAGAAAACGAATGAGGATTTATCGCGGTACTATTGCTTGATCATCTCTAGTATAAAGCCTCATATCAACATTTCTTATCATTTCATACAAGGCGAAAAGAGATTACTTATAACTAATCAATAGCTAAGGCCTAAGGATTGCAATCACAGAAGAAAGCAAAGCATCCTATTGTTTTGTATTCTCATATCAAACTTTTGATAGTCCTCCCTAACACCATTTAACTAAAGTGGCCGGTGTTCTCTTTTTTTTGCATACTTAAAGATTTACTTATTTAAATATATATAATAGTAAACCACCTTAGGTACCTTTTTTCAATGTGAGATCATTACTTGTTAATATCTTGTCCTTACAGATCCACTTGATGTGCCAGGATCCATGTAATTGGTGCTGGCTAGTTGGAACGAAGACATCTTATTAATAATAAAATGTGAAGACTGAAGTGTTGAACCTCCTTTAGGGTTGCATTTCAACATCATAACAAACGTAGATTTAAAATTTGCTGGAAGAATTGCGTACCCAGATGCAGTGACAGGGCCATAGCTCCCAGATGGGTGGGGACAAGTGACACTTCCCATCTGCTATTGAAAACACAAGTAAACGAGTCAGTCAGATTTTTCGCATCTTAGGACAAAATACCGGCCCACTTAAGTTTGCTAAAGTTTCAGCACCTCTCTTGAGTTATTGGAATACAGCTGCGCAGCTAGTGGCACGTTCCCTGGAACCTGATGACTAAAGTTTGCCCAACTTTGTGCTGCAGTGTATCCTTGCATTGTGATTGAATCACTAACACTTCGTTGATGAGTTCCTCTAGTAAATACTGGAGGTGTATCGTCAAATTTGTCGGCAGCCATAGGAAAATCTTTCTGCTGGGAAAGGAACACCTGCTGTTGTTGATGAAGCCCAAATGGAGATATCATACTGGACTGTGAACCATCACACTGAACCAATTAAAGCAATTAAGCCATTTTCAAAAGAAATTGCAGATCAAATAACAATGATAGAAGAAGGTAAAATGACTAAAATCTCTTGCCAAAGGACACAATATATAGTTGATATATAATTATACAGTAAAAATTATAAGGAAACATAGTGCACATCACAAATTTGAGCTATAACAGTTAAACAGTAGCATAAAAAGTTCAGAAAAGAAAAGCTCGAAAATGACTACATGGAACTCTGAAAAAGGACATGATACCAAAGAAGCTTTGTTTGAAAAAACTGTGTTTACCTTATCAAACGGGCACATGATACCATTTTTATTTGTCTGGTGTTTCTTTTGAGTTGAAGACTGTAACAGAGATGAATCCTTAAATAGGTCCTCAGCTCCTGTAATTGCATTCTTGCAATCAACAGATGCTGTGGTGTTCTTCTGTGAGGCACTGGTTAGTTCTTCAGCTGCAGATAGAGAACAATGAAGTGAGATCACCAAATTTATGATCAGCAAATGTGTTTTAGCTAAAAATGCAAGATTGGAGTAGATAACACAAGTACAGGAAAAGCACAAAAAACAATTAATTCTTTAAAATAGCATCTAATAAAGAGAACTTAATTAAATAGAATAATTACGAATGAATGGAGAAACTACAAGTCATGGGTTTATTTTACATTTCTGATAACTACAGATCGATATAACTTACACTCAAATTTTACCCATGCATTAGTATCAAATGAAGATGATTCTGGCCCATTTTCGCATGGACCATCCACAGAAAGCATGTTCAAGAGATCACCGGTGCATTCAACTTTTGATGGAGTGGTTGTTGTGGCAGTAACTCTAGCAGGAGCTACCTCTGGAGATACCACTTGTGTTCTCCCTGTTTCCAACTTTGACTCAGAGGGTACCTGTCAATTTATTAATCCAAGGCTGTTTAAGTAATGTGAACATAAGAAATTTTGTTAATTTATTATAGAACTAATTCTGAAAGGGGAAAAAAGGAACCAAAGTACAGCAAATTAATGATTGTAGCGGAAATGATCAGTGAACAGAACAGAATCAAAAGCACCACCAATTTGTTTCTTGCATCTGGATCAAATTTGGTTTACACAGGTATAGTGTAGAGGTATATACCACCATGTCTAACAATTTTTGTCTAACAAAAATTTCACTGAAGATTCAAGTTTAAAATGAAATAAGGTAAGATTGCAAAGTTCATCATCCAACAATACCAATCGTTGGTTGTAAAGAAATATCTTTTTCATGATAACCAAAGGCAAGACCTGACAAAAGATCTTCAGAATCCATCCATAAATTAGTTACACTATCCATTTCAAGAACTGAGAACTTCAATAAGAAAATCATTCTCATTATATTATGGACACCAGCATGAACAATTACTAGGTTAAAATTGATGACCACATAAAAGCCAATGTTTACTACTGTTTATACTTTATAACACACTAATATTTTGTTAGATAACACTAATATCTTCACTTAAGAAAGAAGGAACAAAAAAAAGGCCTGGTTATGCTCATATGGTTTCTCAGGATTAATCTACAAAGCACAGCCAATTCAAAAACAATGTAGCAGTCATTCAGAACTTTCTCAATGTTTCAGAGCTCAGACAATCTTCAACATTCCAAATAATGAATATAAATATTGACATGAGAAAACAACACTGTCAATGTTTCAGACAACCTTCAGCATTCCAAACAATGAATATAAAGCTTGACATTAAAAATTTACAACAATAATCAGATTTAGACCCTATTAAAACAAAGGATGAAGTTACCCGGATGGGTACTTTAGGAATCACACGATTATCTTTCCTTGTACTCTGCGGTGTATTATCCTTCTTGTCCAAAGATTTCACAAAGTTAATATTCTCTCTCCCTGTATCACTGGATTTTTGCTTATTTTCAGGATCCATTTCTTCTTGGGCCTTTGAAGGTGATTTAAATCTGTTATCCTGAGATGCCCACCTTTTTTCTTTGTATCTGGAAGGCAGAGTAGTTTTGTTAACAATTTATAGATGTGAATGAAAGATTAAATAGGAAGATGATAAGCTCCATACTTGGCACGAATAAAATTCTCAATCTCAACTCGGTCATAGTTTGGAGGCAGTTTGGCTTCCCAGTAGCTATTTGCTTTCTCATTTCCCATTGCTTTACATCCAGAACCCAACGAAGAATAAAAAAACTTGGATCAGTTTCATACAAAAGAGTCAGATGGCTCATTTTTCACAATCTTTGGCAGATATGATGACAGCAAAAATATAAATGAATGTAAAAAAGAGGCCAAGACACTCACTTTGAATAAAAGCAACCTGCTCTGGTAGCCAAGTGTCCAATGTTGCTGACCTTACCTGTATTAGAAGTAAGCTACTAATAACATAGAGTTAAATTAAGCACAAACTCTGCATCTTCACATTCTCAAACATGTTTTTACTGATAAAATAAAATAAGCAAAGTTACCACAGTAGTTATAATATCGGTGTAACGCATTAAAACTTGCTTGTGTTCAATGTAAAAGATTTGGAATATCTATCCACGAATGATATTCAAAAACTTGTCAATTTATACTCAACAATCAGATCAAATTGGACAGACAGGTCAGCTTAATATAAAACACTATGTCCACTATATTCACCCCAGTGGCCTAGACTACAAGCAAAAGTCTTCCTGCAGAATATATTCCCAAAGTACCACTACACTTTAGTTTTGTTAACATCAAACAGGCACACATAGCAAGAAAGGGACGAAGAATGTCCGCTCAAAAAGAGACATAGAGAGGGAGAGGGAGTGAGAGAGAGAGAGGGATGAAGAGTAAATTGAATACATGAACTAAAAAGAAAACAATGAAGAAGCATCCAGACATGAAAGAAATTGGACCTCACTATAAGTCTATGACCATGAAGTTTTATCGCATTGGCATCTAAAAGTATTATAAAACCATCAATAACAATGAAAAGCAATCAAAGGCTTGTACTCTCGACCACAGAGATAAAAACTTCTAAATAATGTCAACTAGTTGACCAACTGTAGCTGAAAATCCGAAGAAATTGTTAGTTTATCCGATTCACTAAGTCTGGTACTTTCATGATGTCAGCTATAACAACAATAACAAAGTCGTAAGTCCTAACTATTTAGGATCGTCTACGTGATAGACCAATTACAAAGATAATAATTACTTACTGAATTAAAACTCTTCTCATATAATATCTTATGCTAGGCTGTGATGCAAGTGGCAGAAATTTGAAACATCTTTATTTGTCAAAGCAGTTGTTGTAATAGTCAACAGATTACATGCTACAACTATGACAAATTTTAGTGAGTAAATATTAATTTTTAAATATGCATGCACATTAAATGATTTATTTTCAGAATGACTTGATTACAACAAACAAAAGGAAGAAAATGTAATTCAGAATAACTTTATATATATATATATATATATATATATATATATATATATATATATATATATATATATATATATTGACAGCCATGACATCACTATAGCAAGTTTTGCAGGTTATATTTCTGAAGAAAACCTCTTTCTTGAATTTTTACTGACTCTGAACAAGTATATGTCAATGTGAACAATGAATAAAAAAGTGTAGTGTCCCATAGAAAAAAAAACTGACCTTTGATATATGTACCCCCAAGCTTCTATGGATTCCAGAACATTGCAGACATATAAAAATTCCCAGATTAACACTTGCCCATCGTGGACCTCTGCAAAAAGGGTTAAACATTAGATTTGAAGGAAGATTGAACAATAACAAAACCAAAATTTAAATTTATTCTGGACCCGAACAATAAAGTAGGCTCTAACACAAGAAATCCTATTACTGAATGTTGCCCCCATCTGGTAATGTTTATCCAGTCCAGCCTATCAGGGGATCTGCATGTTGCCTTTGGTTTATAAACAGAGGATTTGGGACCTCAAAATAAAGCAACATATTCTAGAATTATCCTTTTACAACTGGCCAGTAGCAAATTTTAAAAATAAAAAAAATCAAAGTATAAATTCTTTATACCCATTGCAGGATGATCTGTTTTAAGCTAAAATTAATAAGGGCATTCTTTATCCTCAATAGCTCATAAGCACATTTATAAGGCAATAATGTATCCCAAAATTAGATAGAAGAAAATCCAGTGATGCATGCCTTAGATTCAAATTCATGATTCAGATTTTCTAATTAACTAATAAACTACAGAAGCAAAGTAAGTTATGATTTCAAATGAATTTTCTTTTAGTTACATCTCAAAAGAAAATTACTGTTTGGTGAGGACATCTCCGGGAAGGCATGCAGGTGCAATATAAAATTTCAAGTTCAGAATTTTATATTCACTTAAAACAATTAGTTCAAAATTTTAACTAATTTTGGCATTATTCAGGTATATTCAAAACGTTTTAGAATGCAATACACTATCTAAAAGAGACAATTTACTAAGCCAATGACCAATCAAATAATTTTAGCACTAAAGATGCAAGAGCACGAAAAGAAATTATCCTTTCAACTTCCAAGATTTTGAATATTTGTACATAATGTTGCCATTGTAACATATATGCAATGGTAGTTCACCCGTCAAAGCAAGAGTTGCCAACTTGGACTTTCAGCAACAGACATGAATTTTTCAATTGGTGAGACCCAAGGAAATGATACGTTCACTTCATTTTATAGTAATAAATTAATTAATCACAAACCAAAACAAAATTATCAAAAGAACATAATACAGTAAAGAAAGATAACCCAAAAGCTCCACAAAATCTTTCAGTTTTTCTTATAGTTTTGGTAATATAACATCTTTAAGGCTTCTCAGATGGTTGCACAAAAAGCAATGTTGCACTAAATTGATGGAATTCAATCAAGCTAAAAAAAGCAGTCTCAGCTTGAATGCTCACTTGGACTTGCAATCAGCACATTCCCTATTCTCTGGCAATTTGAGAAGCCCCTCCAATACCTGCAAGTAAGTTTATCAGAACAAATGTGACACATATAGAAACAAATTTAATAAGAATTTAACCTCAAAAATCTCTATATAGAAATCACAAGCTCAACTAAGTTGGAAAGTGAGCTAAACTTACTTGAGGTGAAGCAAGTAACCAATAGGTAAAAAAATACTACAATAGGCAAATAAAATCTCAAATCGGATAACTCAAAAGGTCGAGAATTCACTGCATATGAAGTAAGTAGATAGGATGAGAAAATGAAATCCAATAACATCTAAAAACAAGACAAATTTAATATAACAGAAATCAAAATTTGAATTGTGAAATGATAGATTCAGATACCAAATCATATCGTCAGGTAGGATGAAATAGCATATTCAACTTAGTAAAGAAAATATGTAAAGGGACGAGGAAGCTCGAGGACAGGGGAGGAGGGAAAGACAGATACAGAGTAATAAAAGAAAAGGTGCTTGTTCTGGATGAAAGAGAGCAAGCATATGAGGTCAACAAATATTTTGATTGTATTGCTACCCATGCATAACTTGCTTGAAACGTTGGTTTCTATGTGTTTTATACATATTAAGTTAAATTAGTCATCTTGCTTGTAAACATAGAAGAAATTAGGCCGTAGATCTTACGCTAATTTTTTTGTATCAAGAACCTTACAACATGTGCTAACTATTTGAGGACAGCTACATGGACCTTTTCCACTATTGAACTCTGTGGAGGGAGAAAATCCTTAGTTAAATCATTAGCAACTAAATATTTTTTTTATTTCTAATAAACTTTTCTTAGGTCTTCCTCTAGCTTCAGTTACATTACTAATCATCATTGAAACACAAATTGTAAGCTTCTCTCAAACATGTCCATATAATTTTACATGATTTTTATCCGTTTCATCATTCATCACAGCCACACTCACATCTTTTGACAAATACAAATATCTATTTATTCTCTCTTTGCTACAATGTCATACATCCATCTCAACCACACTAACATTTTGTGTATATTTTCTTTAAATGACCACTTCTATTCATAAAGTATTAATAGTCTTACAACTGTCTTACAATATATTTAATTTAAGATGTATGTGAGCACATGATACATTCGATTTTCCTTTCCATCTAACTATTCTTGTTTCATTTTATGTATAATGTCTTTACTGATCTCTCCAATTTGGAGAATCTTAGATCCAAGATATTTAAACTTTTACGTGTAGAAAGATCTACTTCTCTTCATATCGATAAGATTGAACTTCATATACTTTATTCTAGTCAGCCTACAATCTTTAGTTTCTAATGTTAATGAATGTCGACAAGGCCTCTAAGGTGACACTGGTTAAAGAGATGGAAAATTGCAAGTGTTTCATCTACTGATCCCCGTTTCCAATCGAGACGCAAATACTACCACAACGAGCTACAACCGAACCCTCGATCCCAGCACCATTGATGAAAATTCACACCATTCGCAATGGTTTCTTGCGGGCGATTGAAATATCTCCCACTAGCGTTAAATGCCCAACCAAACGAATCAAATTCGCCAAAAAAAGGCGAATCCAAATCAAACCAACAATCCGAATCGCATTCCAACAAAAACAACGATCACGAAAGACCGAAAACGTGGAGTCGTCATCTAATTTCCACGTTCCTCGTCTGCCGATTCACCGAAGAACAAACGCGAACCGGAAAATATCAAATCTTCAGTCGAAATGCCGAAGAGTAACGTTCAAAAGATCAAGAGATTTCGGGAAATCGAAGAAAAGGACGGACCTTTCCGTGTTTTTCATTGAGTTCTTTGGAGACGGACGCCTTTTCGTTCATCTTGACGCTCCCCAGTGGCCTCCCGAGACCTCCCGGGGTTCCGAGGAGGAGGAAGGAGGGCAAACAGAGCAAGAAGAACCAATGGATGGATCTCGTCTATGCTGTCTACTTATAGCATACCTATTTCATCGGAGGGATGAAGCAACGTACGTACTCCATTGGCCGACGCCGGAGGAAGAGAAGCTAATCCAAGCCCACACAGACTACCCGATCACCTACCCGGATAACGGTGATGGAAGTTCTGGCTCTACAGCGGGTCCCATAATGCTGATTCCAGTTACATCACAGATCGACAAGCGGGTAAACAAGGGAGTGCTCGGGAGGAATGCGGGCCCCACGCCTGTTGAGGAAACGGTTTTTTCTATTTTACCTTGAAAAACCAAAAATGTTTTTACCGAATGACTTCGCTTGCTTTTTTTTTTTTAATGTGGGGAAATTATTTTTCGTCAATTTGATAAACACTTTCGCCCTCCGTCAGTCATTTCTGACTGTAGTCATCAACGCCGTCCGTCATCTCCTTCCTCTTCCTCTCTTTTCTCTTTTCTCCTCCTCTTCCCCGTCACCTCTATCCGACGTCTGTTGTTGGCTCCCTCACCGACCACCTCCAACGAGGGGTATGAGTGAGGTCAAAGGGCTCCAATCTTCAATTATGAGAGGAAGAGGGAGTGAAAAAGGACTACGTCGGCAAGGAGCTCCTCGTCTTTGATCGCGAGGAAGGGGGAGTGGCGGCCCTGGTTGTTGTGGCCTTAGCGCTAAGGGAAGGAGGATAAGGCTGTGGGTAGTGGAGGAGGAAGTGACGTGCTGTAACGCTCGTGGTGGAAGCAAAGGCTGACGGCGACAACGATCGAGCCGAGCCGACCGGTGAGATTGATGAAAAAGAGGCACCCAAGTTAAAAATCAATTATGAGGACAATCATTGATAAATGTCTAATAATAATAATAAATTAAAAGTAAAATACAGTCTCTTTTTTTACATATTAAGTTTTTTTTAAAAAAAAATTATGGGCATATTGAGAATTTTTTATAAAGTGTCCAAATTTTTTTTAAAAAAAATAAATAGTATCTCTTACCATATGAAATGAGTATTTTATTTTTGTTTTCGTCACGTCGAAACTATCATCGTCTCCACCACATCCCTTGCACCCCCATCGAACCCAGGGGGCATTATGCATATGGAGGCATACAAGGTTAGAGGAGAAAAGAGGAGGGGTGATTGGCCAGGTCAATCCACACGTATAGACGTAAATGTCTATGAGAGAGGAGCATGCAAAGACATAAACAACAAAGAGAAAAGAAAGGATAATCAATGGGGCTTACTTATGCACGCGAAAAGGGTTGTCAATGAGGCTAGCTTGCACGTGGAGGTGCAGATAGGCAACATGACCAAATCCCTATATGCACGAAGGGGAGGGATTGACAGAGCTAGCTTTCACGTAAAAGCATAGGCAACTAAAACCGTCGACAATAGTCGATAGAGGTAGGATAAATTTTTTTTTTTAAGCTATCGCGAGAATATTTATCACTTATTGGGCTTTCGTACGTTTGCTCAGATAACAAATAACAGGTTTTGTTAGGAAAATTATTGTTCAGCTTAGACATGCTAATCCAAGATTATCTTGGAGTTTTCATGTATTAATCTCCATAGAATGATGCTCGTTTACATTTACTTTCCAGGACCAGATTTGTCCACTTAATTCATATCAGCTCTTTCCAACATGAGTTGAGTGTCCTTTGAATGGCTTTTTTTGCTATTTTTTTTTGTTTTTGATCTAGAAAAAGAAATCAAACGATCTTAGTTTAATTTTAACGTGTGTGATTCCTGCTCTTTCTTGAGATCACCTCCAACTCCGTCATATCAACGTCAACGATATGACTTTACTGCATGTTCTTGAGATTGATTTCTTGTCTCTGTCATCGCAATTTATTCATTCAGACATCAACACTGCGACCTTGGAAGACTACCAATCTTTGTGACTTGACCTTTGCCTTACGTAGGTCATCAGTCAATCTTGATGCCAAGAACTCAAGAAGCTGTAGTTTGCGTTTGATGCAATCAACAGGAAAGCCGACCGAGATTTGTATTTCTGCACACTATTCATAGGAAAAGTCGTTTGGATTGTGATGAACAGGTCCTTGACAAAGCTGCTGACACCTTCTCTGATCCCAAACATGATGTCATTACAGACAGATGCATGCACTTGAAGAAGATAAAGAAAAAAGAGAAGGTCTCTTCCTCTTTCTCTCAATGATATGGCTGGCAGGCTGCCATGGGGCCAACGTTACACTGTTCGGCTCCCGTGAAGTCCTCATTCCAGGTAGCTATAATTAAGCGTTCCACCTGGAAGTCACTACATGCGTTCGGTGGCACAGCGCGGGGTACCAAGTTTTTGGGGCCAACCTTCCGAGGAACTCTTGACCTCATTAGGTGAACGGCTGTTTCATCTATACTAGGATCAGCTTATAATAGTATTAGTCTGCATGGCAGAAGTGCATAGTTAGTGACGACTTTTATTCTGATTTCAGAGTGCACGGCTGCTTAATGACGAGTGGTCCAAGTTTAAAGGCACGCACACTGAATCGGGACAGCCTCACCTCGGCTGCTTGACTGCAGGTAGTACAAAGAGTTCATGGTCGTATTAAAAGCTCCATGGCTGGATAGATAAGACATCAGGTCAAGTTACAGTCAGTGGGAAGTGACAGCCGCCCACGGCAGTGGCGGCAGCCCCCGAGGAGATAAAGCCCACTTAACGTAGTAGATCGAACACGTGATCCTTGTGCGTGTTCTTGAGACGTTTCGTGCAAGATGAAGGTAAGTCGGTTTGGGGGAGAAAGCCTCCTCTATATAGAGAGCCTCTCACCTCCGATTGCTTTCCATCTTACGCCACTGGGAGCTCAGTTCATACCAGGCTCAACTCACTCGACCACAGATAGTGTGCAGGGAGAAAAGGGTAGAAGAAGAATGGAAGGGGGAAGGAAAGTGGTGCTAAGTGGAGAGAGGAAGTACAGTAGCCGCCGCTTGATCCCCAGACGGGGGCAGGTGAAGGCCTCCATCGTCATCGGCCTCGCTCAGTCTCTGGCTGCCTTGTTCTCTCTCGCCGTCGCCCGCCTCGCTTAGATCACGGCTACTGTTTCCTGATGATCTATATATATATATATATCTACATATATGAGGGTGGAAAACCTTGGCTCTTCTCTTTGTAGTCAGCTCGCTAAACCCTGTTTTTCGTTGGGGTTTGATGTAAACATTGTGAACACAGTGAGAATGAAGTTTTTCGTACCATCTTTTTGCATCCATTACTGCTCTCCCTTTCATTAATTATTGTGAAAGCTGAGAAGTTGTGCGTCGGCATGTACATTTAGGTGTTCATCGTTGCTCATCTTCTTGTTCTGAGCTGCCTCTGCTGGTGTTAGTCCCCAATCTGACAGACTAATTTTTCTTGACCAATTTTTTCTGCTATCTCATGAGGCGAGGAGATGAGAGTAGCTTAAGATCTCGGGAATAGATTTGGTATTCTAGCTTAATAGTTATGGCGATTTAATTATCTCATCTCAAGATTATTTATGACGATTTAATTGACTGACTGAAAAAATCTATCCGAGCTTAGTCTTCGTTGCAAGTCATAATGGTTATCTTTCTCGATCAGAATCGTATTCAATTGATTTAGGTATAAATCGATTTTTGTTCTTTCCGTAACAACAAAGAATTGACATTAAGAAGAAGTTTATATTTTTGTAATGCAAGCTGTGAGACAAGAAGATCTATACTTTTAAGATTGCCATCCTTTACCACAACAAAAAGCACAAAGATTAGTGACTTTTTAGTCACTAATCAATCATACATCGTCTAAAGCAAAGTGGGTGGAAGTCACTGAGAAGATGCCTCCGCCGACATGATAATAAATTGTGGATTTCTTTTTTTTTTTTCTTTTAATGATAGAAGAATTAACAAAAGTAAAAAAAATAACTATTTATTTATTTATTTATTTATCACATGACACATGTAATCTGCTGTAGTATCTTCACATAATAGCATATAAGTAAGTCAGGGCATATTATTTATTCATTATAATTTTCATTCTCCAATGAAAATAATTTTGATTTAATTTATTAAATAAAAAATCATTCTCTTCTTTAAGTGTCCATCTTTATCATTCTCATACTCTCTACTCTCTTTATCATCCAAAACTCTATTTTTAAGTAATCTTTATATTCTTTTTTTTGTTTTTTCTGGCTTTCTCCTCCACCTTTGGCCTCTCTCACTCCATCTCTTTTAACCTTTTTTTTTTCTTTTTGCTTCTATTCATAAAAAAATATAATATTATTTTTTAATAAAAAATATCTTAAAATTATCATAAAATTAAAAACTCAAGATATCTTTAAAAATATATTAATTTTTATATAAAAATTATTTTAAAAATCAGTATACTTGAGTTACACTCATTTATAGGATATATAAAAAAATTAGTTTTTATATAAAATTATCCTAGATTCATCAAAAAATAAAAAAAAAACTCGAGTTATCCTAAAAAATATTATTTTTTATATAAAATTATCATAAATATAAGGGTCTGACCGACCTAACTTGATATGAAAGAATTCGACCTGAATCGACATAACTTAGATCAAATCAATTTGAGGATGTTTTTTTTTTAAAAAAAAAAAAGACTCCTTTTTTATAATATAAATTACCCTACAATTTATTGTTTAAATATGTATTTATAAACTTACAGTCTAATTATTTGAACCACTGAATCAACTAACGAATCAGTGACGAGAACCACTGACTCAACATCCGATCTCCATATTCAGTCTTACGGTCAAAAGTCTTAATAATAATAATAACAAAAAAGATCGTTGATGAATCATCACCGTCTTAATCTTGATTAGGAACACACACACACTGCACTTTAGTCAGCATGGGAGTCGACCGAGTTAGTTTTAAAAACATAATATATATATATATATATATATTTATTTATAATATCGAGTGTATGGATAACCATTATTCAATAGTACTATGATCGGAACACCGTAGTATGAATAATGTATCCACTTGTGGATCCGAACATTAAATGTTCAAAATATCATTTTGAAATTAATTAATTAATTAATTAATATCTATTTCTTATTCTTTTTCTAATTGACGGAAAAAAAATCATATATATATATTAATTAAAATTAAAAATATATTCAGATTCCTCAAAATATGGAATATAAAGTCCGATTTCTTATTCCAACGATAAGGCGAAAACAAAACAGTCGTGTAGCAGTCGGAACAGCAGCGGCCGCCAAAGAAAAGGCGACCATTACCCTTCCAACCAATTCCTTCCGTGGCATTCAATTCTCTCTCGAAGAAGAAGAGGAAAAGGAAAGGGGTAGGAAGCAGAAGCAGACGTCATGGCCAGACTTTGTCCCATTTATACCTCGCACGCCATCCCCCTCACGACGGACGGCCAAAACTCCTCCCGGAGCCTGAGCCTCTTGACGGCCAAGCCCGCCCCGT
Source organism: Musa acuminata AAA Group (assembly GCF_036884655.1). Lineage (NCBI taxonomy): Eukaryota > Viridiplantae > Streptophyta > Magnoliopsida > Zingiberales > Musaceae > Musa > Musa acuminata. The sequence goes on from NC_088359.1 coordinate 32,250,402, forward strand.
CCGCCCGCGTCGGCGGTGCCCTCCGCTGCCTCTTCGGCCCCTCATCATCGGCCGACCGCGGCCTCGGCCTCGGCCTCTCGCAAGAGGATCCTTCCTCGTTGTCGGAGTTCTCGATGCAGACGGCTCGTCTTCTTGGGCTCCCCCGGGTGGAGGAGGGCGACCGCTCGAGGGAGCTCGATGTGGCGGTGAGGGTGGTCCAGATGGCGTGCTCCTTGTGCCAGCGGGTGCAGAGCGGCCTGGTGGGGCGGCACCGGGAGCAGATCACCTCTAAGGATGACGATTCCCCGGTCACCGTCGCTGGTTCGTTCTACATCCTTTGTTTCTTCTTACGATTGTTAGGTCTATATGGTTAATGCCTATGTATCCAGTTCCTTGAAATCGAGGGTGTGAGGCCAGAGGTAGTGTTCTTGATGAAGATTGTCCACTTCTTGGTGTTAATTGTGTGCTTGTTCCCAATATCATGTCACGTATTATTGGCCTGCCTCATCTTTTGCATTTGATGGCAACCGTAGCGAACGAAAACAATACAACTTGTGATACAAGTAGTGCATTTTGCTTGATATCTCTTATATGCACTGTTTAAACCATAATCAGAAAAATTATTCAATAATTTTATATTTTATCACCTCAAATGTAACCTTCATATTCTCTATGCATTAATTTTTCATGACCTGTGTGTTTAAAGACCATTTTGTTAATGAGTTGTTAGTGGTGTACAAAAGATTATGCCTACTTTCTCTTTTGCTGGTTTTGAAATTCAATTCTCACTTTCAGAATATGGCAAACCAGAATATAACAAGGATCGAGTAACACCAATTTGTTACTAGAGGGAATGCACATTTTTATCTTGTTTTAACTGTTACTGTTGTCATAGCCTTTAAGGGGTATTTGCAATAAATTTCTTTGTTTGTCATGGCAGGGTTGGGTCTATTGTTCCAAGTTCTCTTTTATTTGGAACATTTTCGTGGGAGCTTCCCTTCCAGGCATATTACCACCTGGTAGAGTAAGGAAGCCTGGATTCGAATATTCAGTATCCAAAGTTACCTACCTGAATGGTTAGAAATAGTCTAGAAATTCAGAACCTGATTTCTAGTTCACCCTCTCCTCGAGCAAGGAAATCTTTGGTTTTTCTCTCAACAATAAAATTTTACAACTTAAGTTACTATATGTAGCTGGAAATAACGGAAGTGTCTCTCCAATCCACTTAAAAATAGAACACTTCTCTTGGGGGGCATAATGCTTTCGTGTATCAAAGTATTTGAAGCTTTGAATTGTCAGCTTTTCTCTCAACAATAAAATTTTACAATTTAAGTTAATATATGTAGCTGGAAATAATGGAAGTATCTCTCCAATCCACTTAAAAAGACAACACTTCTCTTGGGGGCATAACGCTTTCGTGTATCAAAGTATTTGAAGCTTTGGATTGTCAGTTTCAAAGCTGAATAAGAAATAAATTATTATCTCCTTACATGCTTGCACTAAGCATGACCATTCAATTTCCATATATCAAGAATATGCTATTTATCATAGCTGTCCATAGCATTAACACTATCCAACTCCTATAAGCTGATTCAACAGTGCTGAATGAAGTTTGCATGTCATCCGTGAAAACCTACAGGTTACTCCAAGTGAGGGAAGTCAGAAGGCCTTGATATCTTAATATCATGTGTTGCCAAGTTGGGCTAGAAGTTTTTCTGAAGGAACCAAGATGCAAATAGAGTGATTTCTCGTCCTTGTTTAATACTGGATGGAGGGACTGTGGTGGAAGAGGGATGCCAGCTAGTCATTTAGAGTTGTTCAGTGATTTATTGGAAATCCAATGTTGCACTTCCATAGGAAAAAATTTCTGTTTGCCTTCTGGATTTGCTTTATCAATTTGATAGTAATGCTGCAGACAGTATGTTATCACTATAATGAGGTAGGTTTTTCTCAGTCATTTCAGATTGTATGTCACACGAGTCACAGAAACATGAACCACATGAATCTTCAAATTTCATGTGATGATGTCTCTAATGGATGATGAATCTTTGAAATTTATGTGAATTTCAAGTCTAAGCCACAAAGATATGGTCACTATTACCGAACAACAGGATCTTTACTACTCCCTGTAAGTTAAACAAATAGTGATATTTTTTTTCAAAAATTTATTTATTTTTGGTTATTTTGTTACAGATAGCAAGAAATTTTACAATGTTGTTTGTATCCAGATTTAAGGATAAATAAATTCCTCTATCCTTTAACTTTTTAGATATTGTAAATATGAGTTCTAAAATTATGCATTTTTTAGCTATTATATTTATAATGAGACAGTGTTTGAATTTGTTATTTAGTCTTGGAAATTTCCAGCATATCAGCCTTTTCTTGAAACTGGCTAATTTGTATGTCTGTTTAATGTACGCTAGTATATCTCGCTTCTCATTAGCTTTATGGTTTAATTTTGTGGATAGATTGGGGTGTTCAAGCTGTTGTTAGTTGGCTCCTTTCAGAATGCTTTGGCAATGAAAATGCATCAATTGTTGCTGAGGAAGATGCTTATACTCTTTCCAGAAAAGATGCCACAACCTTGCTGGAATCTGTGATAAGTGTTGTGAATGAATGCTTGTCTGAAGCTCCAAAGTATGGATTGGAAGGTCCTTCTAAACCTTTGGGTGCTCAGGAAATTCTTGATGCTATTCGCAACTGTAACTCTAGTGGAGGTTCCAAGGGAAAATTTTGGGTCCTTGATCCTGTGGATGGTACTCTTGGTTTTGTACGTGGAGACCAGTATGCTATTGCGCTTGCTTTGATAGTGGATGGAGAAGTTGTCCTCGGTGTTCTAGGTTGCCCTAACTACCCGATGAGGAAGGAATGGCTCAACTATCATCAGCGCTACTACAGGCTCATGACCATGTTATCTCCTCCTGCACATGGATCCTGGCATAAAGGCTGTGTAATGTATGCTCGTAAAGGTAGCGGTGTAGCTTGGATGCAACCACTGGTTCATGACTTTGCCGAGTTTGATTGGCAGAGTTCTTCAAGGATCATTCGTGTATCATCCATTACTGATCCTGCTTTTGCAACTTTTTGTGAACCTGTTGAGAAAGCAAACTCAAGCCACTCCTTTACAGCTGGATTAGCTCACAGTGTTGGTTTAAGGTAAGTTCAAGGAAGTAATTGCATTTTACTCAATCATGCAGATTTTTGTAGTTTCTACCACATTTTTCATCTAAGCTCTATATTTTTGGCTTTGCAACCTGGCCTTCTTTTGTACCCATTATGCAAATTGATATTTCTCTCCAAAGAATTCTTTCAACACGTTTTACAAATGGTTGGATGGTCTTACCCTTTTACAGGCACCTCAAAAGAAACTCATGCCATTAATTGCTCCTTTATCAAAGACTACTACTGAATTTGCCCTCGGCTATTATTTTTGGTTTTGTTTCTTTAGATGTATAAAGCAGCCAATTCAGTTGTCATATTTAGTTTTGCTTCTTCACATGTAGAAAGCAACCACTGCGAGTGTATAGTATGGTAAAATATGCTGCCATAGCTCGAGGGGATGCAGAGATCTTTATGAAGTTTGCCAGAGCCGGGTATAAGGAAAAGATATGGGACCATGCTGCAGGGTTGGTGATCATACAAGAAGCAGGTGGAGTGGTCACAGATGCCAGAGGATGTCCATTGGACTTCTCCAAGGGCTTATATCTTGAAGGTCTAGATCGTGGCATAATTGCTTGCTCTGGGCCGTTGCTGCATGAGAAGATAATAAAAGCCGTTGATGCCAGCTGGGACTCATCAAATTTATAAGAATTACTTGTGTAGTTTCTTTCCTATATGGAGTAATTATGCTGTTCCAGCACGGTAAGTATGACAAAGATCTTGAAGAACTTTTGATGCCCGTTTAAACAATTATTTCTGACCGAAATTTCCTTTCCTTGGACAGTTGCAGGGCTTTTCAAGTGTTTGATAATAATATGACGACACCATGTCTCTTTTGACCCAAGCTCAGATGGTGCTGTTCCAATCTTGATCGTGACTGTACCAAATAAGTTCCTAATTGGTTAGCTTCCAATTTGGAACATTTCAGGCAAAGGAAGAAAGGAAATTCCTCTGGGATGGGGGAAATTTGCCTCTCATTTTGGATATCTCAACCTTATAAAATATATTCGGCAAAATATACCACACGACAGTTCAATCTTACTTTGAATACTTGAGTCTTGGTTAGAGTTGGTTTAATCGAAGTTCTGGATCCATGCATCAGTATCAGAAAGCCAGAAACTACCAGTTGTGCACACTTGTACCTCACCCCAGGTGAAAGTAAAACGGAGGTGAGTTCTGTTGCCTGTCTCATTTCAAGATCGAATAAAAATGTTTCGTATTATAGATTTTTGCTGTGTGTTCTGTCGCCCACATCATCTTGAGTTTCTGTTGATGAATGTTTTAGAGTTTTTTTGTTGCGGCTTCCTCCGATACCTTGGTTTGGCACTGGTTTAAATTGAATCATATTTCTCCAATCATTCGATTGAGGTGTGGCTGAGCAACATGATCTGTGAATAATGGTACCAGTTAGCCAGGAGGCTTTGAGAGCACCTTCTTGTTCTACCAGTTATCCTACTGAGCGGAGAATGTATGGTGAGGGAAACGAGAGATTCAGGTATGCTCGTCTCTCTACCTGCTTAAAACCATTTGGGTGTGTTTCTAAGAATGTGTGCAGAAGCTTTTTAGTCCTGTTATCGGTAAGCAGTTGACGAAGTTACAAATCTTGGTTACATCTTTTGCATATATCAGCGGCGGTTACCATATTTTTCTTGTCATCGTCTTAGTACTACGCAGATCTCAGACACGCATATTCCATGCGAGATTTGATTGAGAGAAATAAAGAAAGAAGAGATAACGTAGTCGTAATTTCAATGATGACCTTGATGATGGAGGTAACGACAACAATCTCAACAATAATGATCGAGGAATACCAACCCTAACAACAGCTTAAAAGCACAAGAAGCAAGGATAACCTAACAATTTTGAGAGATTCGTAACAAACTAATTTGGATTTAGGCACCAATAAAGTTCATGATGATAACATGATCAATCATGCCAAAGTTGATGTTTAATCATCATCATGATCTACAATCTAATATAGACAACTGATATATATATATATATATATAGACGGAATCCTTTTAGTAGTAATTTTTTAATCAAACACAAGGTGAAGGAGATTGAAAAGAATGAACAGAGAAGGTCGCGAAGATGATGGCAACGACAGAGAGAGAAGATAGATGAAAAAAGGAAAAATAAAAAAAAAGTATTATAGTGTCACACGCGATGGCAGTCATAAAAAAATGGCCGATAAATGTGATGCACCGATCTGATTACCGCAATTTTTTGATTTGCTTCCCGCCAGATAAGTTTTGTACAAATGAACCTATCAAACAGTACGATACCATTAACATTTAACAAATGAAATGTAACAAAGTCACAATAATAACAGAAGAACATAATCCAAGGCCGAGAGTGGCCATTTGCCCCAGCGACAAGAAACCTCTATGCAATTACTGAGACAACATCAGCGGACACCAATTATTAGCTGCTAGTGACGATCGATAGGAGGGGAAGTGACACTCCAGCTTAAAACCCATGCAACTCTTCCTGAGCTATATTTGTTTGTCATGTTGAATGAACCGACATCATCGCTTCCAAAATGATACCATTTGTACTCGTAATTACCATTTCAAATAACACGGGCAAGGTCTTGGACAACCTCAGACATCGGTGGCCGGAACTCTGACCCTTGCTGCAAAACACAAAGAACAAATGTTGAGACATCAATAAACTCAATTGTTTTGCACACAAACAAACAAACAAACACAAATAAGAACCAAGTTTCTCATGTAAACAACAGTTATTATACCCTTGTCACACTTCCTCGAGGATAAATCTCATAAGTGAAGGGATTCATGAAGGGTAAATTTTCGATAAATTTCAATCTCAATACCCGATTTAACTAACATAACATTTCCTCTTTAATAAACTACTAAATGCTTTTGAAAAAAAATACTACTGACTACCTAGTTGTTGTGTTTGTCTTTTTCTAGTTGAGTCTTGGGTAAATTATCTCCATTCAGTAAGCAAAGAAATAACTGGTATCCTATCAGGTGACCTATGATGTAAGATTGATCTTTTTTTCTCTCTCATATATGAGAAAACATCTACATCAAGCAACCCATGCTGAGAAATAGGAATAATGTAATGATATGATCTGAGAATCTGTATGCCAACTTCAATGTGAATACACACAGAAATCTTTACCTGTATACAACGACTAATAATGTCAGCGAATCTGGAGAGTGATTTTACATGTAACTGCCGATCAACACAAGGATCCATCATTCTTATCAATGCATCGATGTCATGAAGCTGTGAACTAGCCCAACGCACAAGATGTTGCTCTGCCCAAGGAAGTGAGCTGCACACAAAAGAAAATTCAAGACTCATGGTCTTCCTACAAATCGGCAACAGCAACACAATTTCTATAAAATGATAGTAATTAACTCACAAGCATACCTGTCAAAGGGCTTACGCCCAGTAAGGAGTTCTAACATGACAATTCCAAAGCTGTAAACATCACTCTTCTCACTATAAGACCCAGAGTCACTGACTTCTGGAGCATCATAACTGAAAAAAGGTCTCATGCCTGACAACTGAAAGAAAACCAAACATTACTTCCATACCATATCAAACTCATTAATTGCATTTTGTTCTCAAGGAAAAGCAAAAAATTCAAAGGCAGCATTTTCTCTATATCTTTAGAGCTGTCAGGCACCTATAGAAAATTCTGAACTTACTCGCAGGACATCAAGGATATTACTCAACCAGTAAACTAGCCGTTGCAGCTACTTTACTCTCTGCTTTTTTTGTGAATTCATAGGTTGAGTCATTCACTAAACAACTATTTTGTTGGGCGATCAACCAGGTGCTCCTACCCAACCGGACTAATGAATGCCAACAGGAAGAAGTCACTTTCCTTAAGTTCAGTAGGAGATCCCTTCTTGTGGCTTTCAAATGATTACCTGTTGCTAATAGGGGGAGATCTTCCATCAGGGTTTGATGCTACTCAATGGGGATCACCAGAAATAATAGCTTGCTTTTGGAACCTCAGATCTATTAAACAGCTACTAAATGTGGCTCAAGAATATGTATCAAATGACGAGCTAGTTTCAAAGGAAACCTACTTAATGACCTAATTGTGCTCCTGCCATAAAAGATGATATTCTTCATATTCAGTTATGCAAAGCTGTAATGTAAAAATGAAATGGCACCCAAGCTGTCATATACAACTTTTCTTACCTGAGTTACAAAACTTGATGGTAGTAGTGAAGTCAGGCCACATTCAGAAACCCGAACAGATAGATCATCATCGATGAGAATGTTGCTTGACTCAAATCTTTGATGCACTATAGGTGGTCGACAACCCTCGTGGAGATACCTTCAGCATAAAGTCAAAGATGTCTTCATGTCGAGACATTTGCTTTGATCAAGCTAAATAGAGAGTAGAATCAACTTACTCTAGAGCTTTTGCTGCTTCAAGAGCTATCTGGATACGGGCATTCCATGATAACTTTTCTTTGACACCAACATCATCACTGTGGAGTACATCAAATAGGGTTTTTCTGCTGAAATATTTATAAACTAGTAATCGTTGGCCAAAGTCCATACAGTAACCAACAAGCTCAACAATATTCGGATGTTGAATCTCTAAGATGATCTTAACCAACTTCAAAAATTCATCGCCAGGAAGATCTGAATTCTTATTGTCAAGCTTCACTACTTCCAATAGCTGTACATCAGAAAACTAGTTAGAGGTATGTCACAACATGACAATTATATCATCTACACATTGTACATGCATATTCTGATGAAGAAAGCTTTAAGAAGATTTTCCTTATAACTCCAACACTAGAACAAGCACATTCCAGTTTTCAATAAGAGGAATATAATTTGTCAAAAAGAGATGATAGTTAGATCCAAATAAGAGAAGAAAAAAAAATTCATTGCAAACAAAATTATAGTATGAACAGTGAAGAATAGCACAAAATAAGGTTGAAACATATTTAAACCAAAAACAATATGAGAAAAACCTTATCCCAGATCCTTCAAAGAGTTAGGTCAAAGAGAAGCATGGAATATCCAGCCAAAAAAGAACTTGATATTCCAAATATACATAAATTATAAGAGAATGAACAGGTAAAAGCATTCAGAAAGTTTTAGTTTGTAATCACTAAGGAGAAATGGTTTGTGCATACTGCATTGTCACAGCAAGATAATCCCTTCATTTTCCTTATGTTGTTTAAGATTTCTGGTTGAGATCATGTGAATCAAAATACTTAAGCCCAAGTTGTTAGTTAGTAATAGACATGTCTATCCTTATATATATCATCTTAATTGTCCTCCAATGTGGGACTATTTGGAGTACCATGATCTTCGACCTAAAGTTTAATATCCTCAAGAGGAATCAAAACCAATGCATACTCAAGAATCATGCCCCAATGGTGGCATAAGAGACCCAACCGATTACTGGCTCCACATCATAATGCACTTTAAGAATCATCTATAGATAGTTCCTTCCTATTTCAACATCTCATACAACACCTAACTATAGACCAATCCACCAGTACCATGACCCTATGAAAAAATTGACTCATTAACTTGATAAACCCAAAATTATATGACTCAAAATTCTTAAACCCATGATAATGGTAGTAGAGGCTTCTCTAGTAGGACTATCTGGGGCTTCAATTTTATAGATAATTTAATCAATCATATATAAACATAATGAGCTAATTCAAAGAATTTGCTTAAATACCAAATTTGTATCTCACCAGAATAGAAATAAAATGCAGCTTGGAAGCACCAGATAACAGTTTATTGCTAATTAAAGCATAATTAATCCAATTACATAGAGAATGAACTAAAACTAGAACAATATTGATTTAGGAATAAAATTGATCAAAAATTAATTGTCGAAGATTTTTACATCCGAAAAAATCGTACGATGTATAACAGCAAATTCAACATTCAAATAGTTACAAACCACAATATCATTAAAGATATATGACATGTGTTTACCATCACAAAAAATAAGATAAGATGAGAAAATCCGATCATTTTAGGGTACAATAAAGCTGTCATTATCAATAGTAGGGAATTGAAAAAAGGTACGATTTTTTATGTTCAAAACACCAATACACTGAATAGCCCTAGAACTTAACAGAATCAATGGAGCAAAAAAATGATGATAACAGTAATAATAATGAAGATTACAGGGCACACCTAACGAACTTTTTTGTGGTGCATTTACTATGCAGCATATTCTGAGATTCAAATTGAAGCAGGGGAACTGAATTAATCTTTTGATGAAGTGCAATTAAAAAACTAACATCGGTATCTTTTTAAGTCTGGTAAACACCTTCAATAATCATATGAAGTGATCTAGATTTGCCGTCAAAAAGTGCAAGTCAGCATAAGGCTAAAAGAATATACCTTCCCCTGTGGGAATTCTGCTAGATATACTGGGCCAAGAGTGCCATCTTGGATCAAGTTCTCTTCACTAAAACTATTTGTGTGTAGTTGAAGTGAAGCAACAGAAAAAGGTGTCGCAGAAGTTGGAGGATTCAGAATTTCAGCTGGATCTCTTAGGATCTTTTTACCTGTAACAACATGGTTCACAGTGTCTTTTTCAATCAATTGTGGCATCGGATGTGCTGTAGTCCTTTGAATATTAAAATTATATTCCTGCCTTTGAGTTGACTCTCCAAGAACTGCCGACAGGAGTAACAAAGTAATTATAGAGCATGAATATAAGAGCCAATTCGTGAAACATACTTCAACATGGAACGATAATCTTTACCTTCGTCACCTTTATGAGGTTTGATAAAGTCAATACTTATATGAGGCTCCTCTGGTCTTTCATCTTTCCTGACATCCTGGCCTCTGTGGAATCCTTCATCCTTCAGTTTCTTTTGTTGCCACTTTGATACATTAAGTATTACCATTAATGTTACAATGGCTAGTAGAATCACACCAGGACATACATATTCAACAGCTTTTATTATTGAAATTTTTTTATTTTCAGAAGGTAGGCCACCATTTTGAGTAGGACCCTTGAAAGAGTTGGCAGGCGCAGGAGCATGAGAAAAAGGAAATGTTGTAGGAGGGGGTGGCAGCGGTGAAGGAGCAATGCTGGCATTGAATGGGTTGCCTCCCTTCCTGCAGTGAGGAACTGAGTTAAGCATTTGTTAACACAAAACTACCAACTCTCAGGCACAAGAAAATGAAATTCAGGTGATAAAAGAATTGGTGAAATAATAGATAAAAACCATGGACAAAGCAACAGAGGCATTTGCACCTTTGCTTCCCTACAAAAGATAATATTCATTTAGCAAGTAAAGGTAGGTCATCATTATGATGCACTTACTTGAAATTAGGAATATTAAGAAGCTTTGCTGGGATTGGTCCTGAGAACATATTATTTTCTACATTCCTGTCAAAGATGAAAGTAAGAGAGGTTTATAGGAGATACTGACACAACAGTAACTTTCATTTGCATTATTATCTACAGTTCATGGAAGACTTAGGCTTTTAAAAAAACATCATGAAGGATATTCAAGCTGTGAGCACAAGGCCACTGAAAGTGTAGAGGGAATTAGGCATTATGCCTTTTGACAAAGCTTTACACATCAAGTTCTAAACTTCCTATTCCTAAGATTATAATAGTCAAATAAATGACACAAACCTTGAGTTCTTTGACCAATTTAACATAAGAAAAATGCCTGCAGTCTATGATCACCATTCTTGGGACAGTATAGGCAAAGCCAAATGTTACTTACCCATTATGGAAATGATGTGCTTCTTTTACTGTTATGATACCCTTCAATTAATCAAAGGTATAGCATGACAAGGGTTCTTTATTCGATTCAATATATAATGATTTCACCTATAACACCAGTTAGCAGCCACAGAAATAGCCTCTCTACTTCTAAGGTTAAGGCTTCTTATGTCAACCCTCCCTAAAGCCTGCGTTGGTGAGAAACTCATGTACTAGGTCCAATAACTAGTTAGTGGCCACAATCAAATCCACACTGTTTTTCATCATTATCTAAATCTTTTACAATCAAGTGGGGACTGGATAAAACAAGTAAAAAGAAAAAAAAGAATACTAAACAAAGTTTACGGCCAGCTACTTCACTATTCCTAAGAAATCAAATCTTATTAGTAAAGAGAATTTCTAGAAAATCCAAAAGGCTAGTGGACGATAGCTTTATATTTTCGACTGAAGTTATCAAAAACGCAAACCCTTCTGCAATTACCATAGGTTCAATAAGAATAGACAAGTATCATTCTCAACTAAATTTTGTTCCAGCAAAAAGGGTAAGTGCACAGCTACAGTGACAAACAATGATTTAACAACTCGGATCCAATTCTTCATAACCTGTTAATATCTACCTAGGTTTTATTGCATACAAAACCAATATAATTTCTTTACTATCTTAACTTGACTATTTATCTGCAATGTACTTTCTCTGTTTTAATTCACATATGACAGAAAATAAAAGAGAGGTGCAGGCAGAAAATACAAATCTTGGAGAGGAAGATCTTGTAGGACATCAAGAGTGCCAGATAGTTGATTATTTTGGATGTGCCTGCACCAGAAAAGAGAAGCTGTAAACTAAAGTTCTTAAAACATGTGGAGTATTTTTCAGTTACAAAAGAGTGAAATTTACAATGTGGTGAGAGAAGACAAACTCTCCATAGATGGTGGAAGTTGGCCACTAAAATTGTTATCAGAGAGATCCCTACATCAGCAGAAGTTTGTGAAAAATTAGTATACAGATGGCACAGAGTTCTATGATGAAGTGAGAGACTCCTACAAGTTTATGAGTCCAGTGAGAGTCTGGAAAGCATCAGGCAGTTCACCAGACAAGAGATTGTTATTCAGTGACCTGAAGTAACAAAAATGAAAGAATGAAAAATCACACCAACAACGCTCCTCGCTGAAGCTTCACAGCACTGGGTGAACTCACATGTCTGATAGAAGTGTCAGTCCTGATAATGAACCTGGGATGCTTCCTGTGAACTTATTGGCTGAAAGAAAACTGTCACATGCAAATAAACCATGAAAGATTCATCTAAACAATCATTGCTCTGAAATAAAGCATCTAAGAAAATCCAAAAGGCTAGGAGATTAACAACATACAACTTCCTTATTGTAATGGGTAAGCTCTCTGGTATCCTGCCACCGATTTGGTTATCACTCAGGTCCCTGAAATGATACATAAGATATTAAATGGTCAGCCATCAGTAAGCATGATGATTACGCATAACAGGTAAGGAATGTGATTTTTTCTAGCAAAAAAGAGAAAAGAAACAGATGAATCTTGCTGTTATGAAACTAGAGTTAACACTTACATTGTGATCAGTGAAGTAAAATTTCCTAATTTATCACCCAATTCTCCTCCCAAATTTGCGCCATTGAGTATTCTATCAGTGCAGAAATCTATTAGATGAGGCAAACAAGTAGAAATGAGCATAGTGACAGCTCTTGGAACTTTACATTGCAGATATGTTCGAGTTGACACACTGAACACCTTGCCAGTTATCATTGCAAGGGTCTCCACCAAATGCAGTCCATCCAGGAAGAAGAGGGAAGCCCAGTGCTAAATACAGGTAATTTATGGCATACACTGGAAGCAAAATCAAGTTGAAAGCACATAAAAACATTACATAGATTTGATAGGCTCATAAGACACGAGAAATAAAGCATACCATCTTGTTCGTATGTGTAACCATGGGAAAATGTCACATAAAACAGCAGAGTCAGAACCAGAGCGAACCAAGGGAACATCCTTGAATCCGTAGTTCCTAGTGTATCTTTTCACCAAAATCGCATCTCCTGCAGTCATAAATCAAACAGAAATGAGTTCAATTTTAAGGAAACTAGGAGTGAATTCTTGGCGAAAATTACGAAAAAGAAAAAATCTAACAGAACCTCGTCGATACAATCTAAAAAGAGTTTCTAAATCCTTTTCTCGGCCATTCATGCTTATGAAGGGCTTCCACCCAATCAGCTTAAACAAATATTTTTTGCAGGACACCCAAACCTCTTTCCTACAGATTGCAATCACTCCGTTTCGGAAGCAAGATAGTTCGCCTACCCGCGACCTTCTCCTCACTTCACACTGAACCAAAACAAACTTCACCGATAAACCAACATATTCGATCCCACGGAGTTCACGTAGCGCAGCAAATACTTCCCAAGAATCGAAGAAAAAGCCCCCACAAAAGCAAAGAAACGAAGCAACGCGGGAACAAATTCCAAGAAACCCACAAAACCCCCAGAACCCGATCGAGAAAGCCTTACAAGAAAAGCCTGAAAGAATCGGACGAAATCAAATCCTTCGCGAGTGGACAAACTATCGAAACAGCCCGCCCAAACAAACAACCAATAAGCCGGAAACGCAGTGCCAACAAACGCCGATAACAAAAACAATGGTGTGCCAAGAAAAGATTACCCGAGTGAGAGCAATAGAGACGAGACGAACCCAACGGAATACGTACCCCCTAAGATGATCATGAATAATAATAATAATAATAATAATAATAACAACAACAACAAATAAATAAATAAAATAAATAAATAAAAATAAAGGGTTGGTGTTAAAAGAGGAAAGCGAAAGGATCGTAGGATGTGAGAGAGAATGGAATATGGAAGGCTTTTGAATTTTCTTTCCTTTTTTTTCTTTTTCTTTTTTCTTTTTCCGCTTTGTGCACAGCTGATGATTCCGCGCAGGGGAAATCAATCTCTCTCACATCATTGATTGCGCTTATAATTGATTGCGCTAAATTAGTTCCATCATTTGTTTGATTCGATACATTCTCTTAATATGTCGGACGAACCTATGTACGTATATAGTATGATATATGTCTGCACTCTGGAACAAAAGGGAAACAAGGGTGTGGAACAAAGAGTGCAGTGCATCTTATTCCACCAATCCATGTTCGTTATTATGTTGTATGGAGCTTCGGATCCTTTGTTACGTACATTATCGGAGTATTGGTATGAGATTTACTCGAGCGAAGAACATGAATTAGCCACCGAAGAACCAAAGTCAATTGTTTGGGTTTAGGAGAGTTGAACGACGCAGCAGTGGCTGCACAACTCCTTGTTCCCATCGGCCATTAAGGGCTCAAAGCTCGCCCATGCCTCCGCGGCCCCTGGTTCCGTGTCGAAGGCATGAGCCACCGTCATCGACCTCAGCTCGTCTCCCGCCTCGCGATATCCGACCAAGAAGTAGAGGTGACCCCCGACCGGAGCCATGGTGAGGTACAGCCTCTCCAGCGAGCGCTCACGCGGGCCGGCGACGAGCGACGACATGTCGTGCAGCTGCGACCGCTCGATGACGCTCCATATGTTGAGCTTCCCATCGTAGGTCTCGATGTGCCCCTTCCAATTGTTGAGGCAATCGCCGGAGCTGTACAGCCGGCCGTCCACCGCCACGATCTGGTTGGGTGGCACGTCCAGCTGCCACATCCCCGGCACGAGGTCCCACTCCCCCCGCTCCTCGTCGAACACCTCCGCGGAGCTTCTCTCCACCACCGACGGCACCGTTCGGCTGCAGCCCTCCCGCTCGGCGAACCCCCCCACCACGTGGAACCTGCCCTCCCACGCCATGCCGACGCACTTGTACCTCAGGGCGCTCATGCCTGGGAGCGGCGCCCACTGGTCGCGCTCGGGGTCGTACACCTCGGCCGCCGAAGTGCCCCGGGCGCCCGAGACCGTGAACTGGCCACCCGCTACGTAGATCCTCCCATTGCAGGGCGTGCACGCGAAGTCGAATCGTTGGAGGGCGAGCGGCGAGCACGGCGCCCATTCTCCGGTCGCGACGTTGCACCGGAGCACATCGGATCTCACAGCGACGTCCCTTTCCACCGAGCCCTCGGCATCGAGCACATTAAGGCAGAGCCTACCACCGATGACGTAAACGAAGCCGCCTAGACACACCATTGCGAAACCCTTCAGTATGTGGTTCCTGGGGAGCCCGGGAATCGCTCCGACGTGGCCCAACGTGTTGTCGGCCGGGTTATAGGAATCCAGCCAGTTGGATACGGTGGTGCCGGTCGTCTCGTCTCGTCGGCAAAACGAGACGCAGATTCTGAAGCCGCTCGCCTGGTTCTCCGGCGGCACCGGCGGCGGAGGAGGAGGAGGAGATAAGGAGCCCATCCGAAGAGGACCACGAAAGCTAAGATGGGTGAAGATCACGCTGGAAGTGGGGGAATTGGAGAGGTAGAAGAGAACCGAAGATATAGAGCACAAGTGACGGAAGGATCAAGGGGCGATGGTTTCCAGTTTCTCTGAGCCACACTCGAGACAAAAGATGTCCTTGTAGAGCTAATCAAAAGGTGAGCGATGGAGGAGATAAAACTGTGTTCTGCAGAGGGATTAGGAATAGAATAAGGAGGTTCTAAGGATCAAGACCGTCTCTAGCGTTGTCTTTGTAATGGACAAGCAATCCTTGTTCTACGGCGATGTCGGATATTACTGGAATATCCCCGGAAGGAGCTTTTTACGATGGAGAGTTTAATATTCATAGTAGATTAGTATTTGTATTTTTTTTATATTTATAACCCATGCTAATAACTTTGAATAGAAAAAGTGTGTCAAAATATTTTATTTAAATTGTTTAATTAAATATTTGGCCAAAAAAAAAAGGTAGTTCTTTAGATTGGTTTATTGGAAATTAACATGAGTATAAATGAGTTACATTCTATTGTATATTCAATCCAAAAATATTTTATTTAAAAATTTAATCATCCTAAACTCATAAAAAAAATTAAGAAAAAAATAATTTTATATATCTTACGGTCAAGAAATTTGGATTGGTTTGATGAAAATTAACTCGAATTAATGTCACGTCATCACGTTATCGATCTGATTTGCGTCGTTTTCCTTTAGGAAACTGTCATGCTTGAGAAGAAGATCTTCATTCAAGGTGGTCAAGTGATCCTTGCAGGAGGACTACACTATCATCGAAGGCATGCGGAGAAAGATAGATGACTTCGTCCGGATCAAACGAAAATATCGATCATATTATGATGGCTTCTCCTTCGATTTTGAATCTTTCTTTCTTGTTTTCTCTTTCCATCGTTGTCATAGATCAAAAATTTCCTGCAGGAACAAGGCAAATATTTTGTCTCCCTTTAGATTAGATTCTCCCGACCTACAAGTGACAAACACATCTAGCCAATACATCCTAAAAAGGCAAAGGCTGTGGATTCATTATCTGACATCAGATCGACTGGAGGCCTTCCTTCGAGTACAGAGCAGAACGAGGCGAATTTGACTCAGGGTGTCATTCAAATGGACGATCCTTAACACTCAACACCACTCTCTATGTATCTGCTGTAAACCATGTGCAGATGATAGGGAAGAGGTTGCAACGAAGAGCAGAGTCATGGCGTGCGGCTGGGAATCAGAGAGAAGGATTCTTTCCTCAGGCGCGTCGCACCAAAGAGAATGAGACATGCTGTATCCGGATCGAAAACCAACTCTCGCAGGGAAATCCATATATGTCATGAGAAAGCTCCTACTTTTTACATGCCTTTAATGATAAGGACACTGTTTTCCTCTCTGCTGCTTCCCCCTGAATCGGACACAAGACAGCGGTGGATGATTTGATCCATCATAGAATGTAATCAACAGGAAGCAGCTTTCCGGATTAGAGAGAAGCAAAGAGATGGTTTGTGGCTAACATCCTGTGTCCTAATGGCTGCAGGCCATCTGACAAAGAAAACTGCTCCTTGACCGTCTTTCATGTTTCGGGCTACCGAGAACGATAGCAAGATTCATACGTTCCAATTCAACCCTGGCTTTAACCTGCAGCCATTTCTTTCATCACCCCACTCTTAACGAGCGTGAAGCAGCAGAGACTCAGCTCAAACGTAAGCGAGAAGATCTACCGCATCGTTCTTCAGGTTCGTGGGAAAAGCTTCGGATCTCCAACTCGTGCGGTTGAGCATTAGGTATGAGTAGGGCAGGGAGAGTGGCATGTGTGACCAACTGCGGTACGAGGCATCAGAGGAGCCTTCTCTGGAGAATCAGAACAAGGATTAGAAACGCCATTAGGAAGGGAAGCGGACCAAAAGTGAGGCTCCAGTATGATCCTTTCGAGTACGCCCTCAACTTCGATGATGGCTCGTATGGTTTGAACGAAGCGATCACCGACTTCCGAGATATCCGAAATCTGCAATGTGGATGAAATTAGAGCTGGCCTTAAGCTCCGCATGCTGATACAACCACCGCAAACTATGTGCTTCCGGTTGCCACCACCTCATCCTTTTAACTATAATCTGTATGTGCTTGTTTCAGTCTGTTCCCTGAAGTACAAGATGTTAGTGTTTATGAATCATGTAAAGGAGATTTGAACTTGAGCTGCTTAAACACATCTGCTCCCTGCATTTTAGTTCCATCACTTTGCTTTCTCATGCTGCTGCACGATGTTGGTCGTGAAGAACTCGATGGATTACTAGTTGTGAATTCAATAACAAATAGACCGAGACACCATTTGCACAGAAAGAAAAGAGGTTTTTTTATTCCAATCCCGTTGATATTAAGAGGAGGAAGAAGAGATCACTTGAAGTTTCTGCCAAATATCTTCGCTTTACCTTGCATCTCTCACGCACAACCATTTTGAGAGGGCATTAGAGAGAGAGAGAGAGAGAGAGAGAGAGAGAGAGAGAGAGAGAGAGAGAGATCTGTTTCAGTTTCTTGCTTCAGATAATTCAACCCCTCCATCTTCTCTATCATTTCTCTTCTCTTCAAAGCATGTGATGAAATATTTCATGTGTCTTTCATACATTCGTGCCTTGGATGATGGCAAGGGTTGGACTCTGTAGCTTTCTCTCTATCCTCTCTGTCTTGAATATTAACTAACTTGGATTGATAAATCCGACATCGACGTCTCTTCTGAAAGTACTTTCCTTCACCTTTCTACCTCCGGTCATCTCTTGAATTGCTGTTGTATGTGAGAAGCTACTTTGGCCTTTCTTTCGAAGGGCAAGAAAAATAGATGTGAGATGTTTTGCAATTTCATACAATGTCAATCTACCTCCCTGCCCAAGTAGGAATCTACTGTGCTAAGAAATGGCTGTTCTTTCATATGTAGATCGACCACCACTAGATTCTCAATACAGTCTACACTGATCATTTAATAACTCTCACTAAGGACATCTAATTTGTCCCAATAGTCAGATAGAGTAGACTCTATGACATCATTGATATCTACTTTGGAAAGTTCTCTCATGACAAATATGTTTGGAGGTTTCTATCACGACTTGGGGTTTATTCTGCAACAGAAGGTGGCACTGCAGACGCAAGATTTACCTCCTCAAAATGTCGCATCACTGTTTTCAAGGTTCAGATTTATGTTTCTTTTTTAGTTAGATTCTAGTTTTAATAGATTGATCGCTTGAGTCGGTTCAGGTCGAGTGAAGTTTGGCTCTGTTTTTCGATGTATTCGAGTAAATTTTGTGATTGATTTCAGTTTTGCTCCAAAGTAAAAGCAAATGCAAACTCATAATATGGTCGAAGGGATTTCTTCACGAGTTCATGATGTTTGAAAGCTACAATGCTTGGCGTACAAAAGCAGTGTGTGGAGTACAAATGCAGGTACTGTGATCTTCTTCTATCGTAGTTGGCATCCACCTCATAATAGCCTGTAAGTACAAGCTTAG